>NC_142463.1:37516979-37821854 GCF_049115385.1 Moschus berezovskii
TCAAGCTCTGCTAGGTTGACTGTCTTGCACAACCTCTGCATGAATATACTTCATTTTGGAGGCCATTATCCTGTGTTTCATCATTAGTTTAAAAGTTGTAGCCACATTCTTTGAAAGTTTGTTTTTATTTGGGGTAAATCTATCAACTCTTTCTACCTATTGTTTAAACATAAATGGTTATGTAATATCTTCAGTGAAAGAAAGAGAGAGAGAGAGTGTGTGTGTATAAGAACTAATCATAGGATCCTTTCTGTTCTAAGTTCAACTTTTTTGGAAGCCTCCTCCCCATGCCACTGACATAGCTATTCCTTTTCAGAAGCTTTTTTTTTTTTTAACCCCGGAGCAACATTTATATTCCCACGTGAATACTTTGATATCTTGTTTGAGGGACAAGATAAAATGAATGAACTGCAGCTTGTTTCCTGACTGTTCTCTCCACTCATAGGTTGAAGGCCTCTAGCTTTCTTGATCTCATTTGATCTTCATTTTAACATCAACAGTAAATCACCCAATGGTCACGCTTTCCTTGCATCTGTTTCCTTGTATCCTTTACTTGTCATATCAGGATCATGAACATCCTGCTGCTCAATTAACTTTGTCAAGTTAAGTAGGACCTCTTGCAAAGCACACTGAGTTAGCAGCAAAAAGCATAACGTGCTTTGTGTGTGAAGGCATCAATCATCTGTTGACACCTACTCCTGTCATTTTAGCACTTTCTGCTCTCAGAACTTCGAAAGGGTGGACTACTGAAAGAGACAGATGAAATGGTTGATTTGTTTAGTTGCTAAATGCAGCTGGGACAAGTAATTAAATAGTCCTGCTCCCACAGAGACACCTGGAGCCACGTAACATGAAGTTTCAGAAACCCAGCTGTACTCAGATTTAGATTTAGAACTAATATTAGGTAGGCATCTTTTAGATTGACAGATTTTGTAAACATCATTTCTGGTTTATCTGTTCAGTATGATTGAAGGTGGAGCATATATGTTTCATGCAAACTTCTAGTGAGCGTGTGGTATTTACAGATATCTAGGGGAGTAGTCTAGAGGGGCACAGCTCTGCATCTGGTGGGCAGGGGATTCCTTGAGTAAGCTGCTGCTGCTCTGCGGTACTCCAGCCTGTTTCTGACATCAGCTGTTCCATGGAGAAGGGAAACAGAGCAGGTTTAGGAAGGGGCTTACTTTCATGCATTAGAGAAGGAAATGGCAACCCACTCCAGTGTTCTTGCCTGGAGAATCTCAGGGATGGCAGAGCCTGGTGGGCTGCCGTCTATGGGGTCGCGCAGAGTCGGACATGACTGAAGCGACTTAGCAGCAGCAGTAAGGGGCTTGGTGGGGAGCCTGGGATCAGTTTCATCCTTAATCCTATTTTTTATGGGAGCATGCTATTATACAAGCAGCAAAGATCTCTGTGCAGCAATATATGTTTTTCTTTGGGCACTTATTTCTATGTAGGAATTACCACCACTGTCTACCCTGTTGCTCAAACCAAAAATTTAGCAATTACCTTTTTCATGTACCTTCCACAAGCAATCTGCCAGTAGGTTCTTTGTAGGGCTGACTCATTCTTATCCTTCAAGTCTCACCTTACACATCCCTATCTGCGTGAAACCTACTCTGACCAACTTTTCAAAACAGCCATCATGGTTGTGTCTGATGTCCTGACATTGATTAGCTCCTTCATAGCACTTACCACAGTAATTTGGGGTTTATATTTCACTTGTTTATTGGTGCGTTGTTTGTTGACTTATTTTGTTTTGCTTGAGTCTGCTTGCTCTCCTGCTTGTTTATATTATCTGTCTTCTACACTAAATGTTAGTACCATAGGATAGAGACTGTGGGATCTTCCCAGAGCAGGGATTGAACTGGTGTCCCCTGCATTACGAGGTGGATTCTTAATCACTGGACCACCAAGGAAGCTCCACTACATTTATTTTTTAATATTTATTTATTTGTTTAATTGTTAAATAATAAATTCATTTATTATTTATAAATTTATTTTTTACTTTTTAAAATTGTTAAATTTACTTACTAATTTATTTTTAATATTACTTTATTTGTTTAATTATTTGTATAATTTCATGTTTAATAATGCCTGTCATCAACCACTGGCTTGCAGAATTCCTGAAAATGGAACAATCTGCTCCTGCAAGCAGACTTCAGCAAACATTTGGGGATGACTTACAGGGACCCACTGGCCACTCTCAGTCTAGTGTTTGGCTCATAAGGAAGGAAGGAAGAGAGTTGGCAGAGATGGATGGGTAAACTGCTATTACAGGACATTTCTCAGAGCTTTTATTCACCTTTCAGTGCTAGAGGAAAGGACCCTAATATCACCTAGGGTGATAGTCAAAGATTGGGTACAATGATGAAACAGAATAAGACAGCAGCAGTGAGGAATGAAGAAATCACAGAGAAGAAACAAGAATAAAAACAGTCTTACTTTCACGCTGCTAAAACAGCTCATTGCCCGAGATGACTAGATCCTGAGGTGCTTGGTAAAGAGTATTTAATTTTCAGAAAATTAGCCCCAGGCCAGGAGTTCTCATGCCTGATTTAAGCCATTGCAGCCATAGTCGGCTGGCTTCATTGCCACTTCACGTTTGTCTGTGTGTCTGTAGAGGAATGGAAATGAGCCCCAGGTGGTGTCTGAAGCAAGGCGTGTGGAACTCTGGTGACTTAGAGCAGATGACTAAGAGGAGGTGACAGCTTCAGGATAAATAATCACAGAGAAAAGGAGATATGAGGGAAAGAGCCATGTCATGAGTGTATTGCCACCTTGTGTAGGGTTTTCTCAGCAAATACACCATTAGAGATGGGCCTGGTATTTTAGATAAATGGACTATTGATATAGGAAGTATAAATCATAATTAGTACCATTTACCACATTTGAGTTTATATAGCCACAGTGAGAAATCATTAGCTCCAGTTTTGAAAGTGAAGGGCATGGAGTTTGGTGAATGCCCTTGACCTCTATAGCCAACAACACTAAGACACTCATTTTCTTACCTTCCGAGAGTAGAATAATGATTGACTTCTTTATTTCACACCCATGCTTCCCCCACATCAGAAAGTATTCTAACTTAAACTGGTGAGATGGAAAAAGACACCTGAAAGAGGTACCATCTTTCATGAATTAGTTCAAATAACATGTGATGAGCCCATCTTCAGATGCCTGGCACTATTCCAGGGCCTAAGGTTATAGAGAGGAAAGATATCCTCAAGCAGGGGGGCAGTTAAGAAAATAGAAATTTTAAACACAGTGTGTTATGCGCTGTGATGGAGATGTACACAGGGTGGTCTTATAGCCACCCTTATATCACCTCCAGGTGGAGGTGAATTAACTCATATCAGGAAGGGTTTCATGGAAGTGACACTGCTTTTGGTATTGAAGTGTGAATGGAACTTAAGTTATATATAAAAAGGAGGGATGGGAAGCCCTGCAGAAAAGTGAAACACAGAATACAATCTGGGACCAACTGGAAGTTTGGAGTGCCAGAGCTTAGAATTGGAGACTTTGTATGCCTGTCTCTATTCCCAGGGAATCTGAAAGGGAAAGAGTGAGAACAAGATGACTGATGACTTCATATTTTACTTGAGGCTAGTTTTCCAGTTATTGTCTCTTTGGGGATTTTCGTGATCTGACTCACGGGGTGGGGCTGCCAGGTCACAGTGACATTTGACGGAGGATTGCCAGCCAGGTGTGTCCGCGTCATGTTTCTGTTACTGCTCTGCTCCGGCGCAGCTGCTGCCCATTCACACTCTGCGGCTTGGCATGGAAGTGGACTCCTTCGATGGGCACCATTACATCTCTTCGATCGCTCCAGGTGGCCCTCTTGATACACTGAACCTCCTACAGCCAGAGGATGAACTTCTCGAGGTAAAAGTTTTTGAGGGGAAAAAAGATACAGGGCAAGAATTTTTAAGTTGTAGGAAAATGTGTTCTCACCAGAAATCCACTGAGTTATATCACCAATGCCAATATAATGTGAGCTACTAGAAACTGAAAAATACTTGTTGACTCCATGGGGTTGCAAAGAGTCAGACATGACTGGGTGACTGAACGACAACAAATACTTAACAAAACTGTACTGTATACTTGGAAGTGGCTGAAATAGTAGATAAGTATTCTTACCACACACACACAGACATACACACACACACAGTATGGAAACTATGTGAGGTGATAGATATATTAATTGGCCTCATTGTGGTAATGATTTCACAATATATTTATCAAGTCATTTACATTGTATGCCTTAAACTTGTACATGTTACATGTCAATTATATCTAGATAAAGCTAGAAAAAATAAAGATGAAGAAAAATGCTAACAACTTTATGTAGTGATAAGAGAAGCAGATGATATACTTTCAGTTCATTATCTCTATCCTTTGGGACTCCTGAGATGTTCTTTTTTTGAGTGCTTGTTTTCATGATTAAGAAAGAACCAAATGTCCCACTTCAGTTTGACAGCATAATTTTTTTTTTTTCAAAATTCTTCTTTTAAGACTCTAATCCCTGATCCTTGTTTGAAACATGCACTTGTATTTATTTGCAGGTTCTGATGATTATTTCTAGTAAGAATTAGAGCTGGATAACCTCCAGCTAATATTTTACTGACTGGCTTTCAAACGGTCTCTTTGGGACTCCCTCCCCCCAAGATGGCAGCCTCTGGTGGGCTTACTCAGGCTTCTGAGCCTCTCTTCAGTTGGAGCAATTCTAGAGCACTTATGCTTTGACATGACTCCTTGAGAGATTTTATTAGATTGGAAAGTTCTGTCGTCAACACAGCAGACAAATCCAAGCAACAGCCCTTAATTTTATGGATAAGAAAACAAGGCATTGATTTTCCCCAACTTTACCCACTGATAGAATTATGACTTTAGTTCATCTTTTGTAACTCCCATTTCACTGTTTTTTCAATACATCACACTACTTTCAGAGTGTCTAAAAAAAATGTGGGCAATAGTCAAACTTAGAGAAGGCTGTGTAGAAAAAGGGTTCTTCCAAGTGTTAGATCCACAAGAAATCCTAGGTTGGGTGTAATAGAATCAACCTAGTTGCCTTGGCCAAGATTAGAATCTCATGGGCCTGGAAGTAGAGATTTCTTTCTAAAATTACATTTGTTTAAAGTGAGGTGGCAAGGATAGCAAATAGGTTTCTTGTTGGATTTTTTTTTTTAAGTAGTGTTCAGTCACCTGGAGGGGTATGTTGAGAATTTTGAGTTGAATTTTAAGATCGGAGAAAAAAGTACTATGGCTATTGGCAAATTTGTTCATAATCGTAGGAGGCTAGGTGTTGGGATCCTGTTTTAAGGTGTAATAAATGGCTTATTTTTTATAAATGTTCAAGAAATGATGTTGGGGTGCTTAATGTGAATTAATGCCCTAGACTTTATCATTTATGGGAAGTTGGTGCTGAATCATGTCTTTCTCTTCTTATTTGCACAGTATATGGCCTAATTTTATGGTAATTAAATGATAATCTGCAGATTGGAGGCCATTTGGAAAATATTTCCATAATATTTAGTTATGAGTTATTTAGAAATGGGATATATTTATTTGGGAGATATGGAAATAGAAGTAAAAACCAGTTTACTTTTTTTGTGGTAAATATATATAACATAAAATGTATCATTTAAGGCATTTTTAGCTTACAACTCAGTTGCAGTAAGTATAATTCATTACTAGTACATGGTAGGTGATAAAGAAATGTTGGCTGGATCTGAGTAAAGAAAGTGTGGGTGATCCAAGCCATCAACTGAGTCCCCTGTGCCTTAGCTGCAATTGGAATTCCAAGGGCCTTCTGCCTTGTGGTAGAATGTGTTGTAACAAGGTAGCATGAACACTGGTTGAATTCTTAAGTGTAGATTTCTGGTGAAGGAACTTGGAATAGGGGAAGAAACACAGCTTTGGAAGTCGAAAGAGCCGCTTTTGGTTCTGAATTTGCCACAGCTGGACTATATGTCCTAGCGTGTCCTTTTTTTTTTGAGAATCATTTTCTTCATCAATAAGTGCCTACTTCACTCTCTGTGAGGATTTAGTGAAATATCAACCGTGTAAAGATCATGCTTTATACATTATCTCACTGAGATACTGGCAACATCACCACCATGTAAGTTATAAGCAGCCTTTATGGGATAGGATTGAATGAAGTAGTGGGACAATACTAGTACAGTATTATATACTCTGCAGATGAATAGGTGTTGTGTGTGTTTTCTAGCTGCAAATTCTGAATAACCGAGACTTGACAGTACTTAAGAGGGTTTCAAGAGTCTAGAAAAATGTTGTAAACTCTAAAATAAAAATTGGCTTCTTCTGAGCAACCAAATATAGAAATTAAAAAGTCCCTTAAAGTTAGCCAAATAAACTCCTAAACTGTGTGTGTGGGTGTTTAATGTACTGCTTAGAGCTTAAAACCAGGAACACAAATATGCTCAGGGTTAGAACACTGTGCCAAGTCTCAGCCCAGAGCAGCTATTTACAGTGGCCATAAATCCCCTTAGATAGGAGTTGCTAATGGGAAATGTGACCAATCCCTTTAGTGATAGAGAGTGGTGAAGAGGACTACCAGGCATTGCTATAATAATTGGAGACAATTCAAATGAATAAATAATGAGCTAAATAAATATTTAAGGGCACTCCAAGATAAAAACCTGAAAAGTGATTTTCTAATTTATTGAAGTAGTATGAAGCACAAACTATAACACTTGTGCATGGGCAGAATTCCTGCTTTGGTTATAGCCACTTGCTTTATTTTCGGTATGAATTACTCCCTATTTGGTTCATTTTAGAAATTTCTATGCTTGTGGTACTGGTTGGCACCGTGGATATGGTGTGAATAGTGACATGTATCTCCCTCCCTGTTTTGTGTGAAGATTGACTTGCAGGTCTTCCAGGAAAAAAATCTTTCATCGGATAACTTGCTCTCCTCTGGACCCCTTCCTCAGTCATGAAGTCCTGGGAGACTTCTTAGGACTAGTTCCCTGAAGCACATGTGGGCCTCTTTACTATGTGGTGATTTCTTTGTAAATAATTAAGAGGCAGGGAGATTATGTCTGGTCTGATGCTAAGTGCTGGGTATGTTATAGGCGAGAGTAGTTCCAAGGGATGAATGACTGGACTCAAACCACTCTTGATGGGATGCTTCTAACAAACCACTGTGCTCGTATTCTCTGAGCAATGATAGATTTTGTGGAAAGGTTCTCCCAGGAAAGTCAGCCCTGTCAGTTATCTGGACATTAACACTGCGCCTGTCAGAAATTAAGGCCAGACCAGAAATACGTTTAAAACTAATAATGCTGCTGAACCCTCCCAGGAAGGTAGGAATCGTATGTGAAAAGATTATTTGTTGCCTGGATTGTGTTCATACCTTAGCTTTTTGGGAGTGGCAGATGGATGACAGAGCTCCTGGAGCTAAAGTCATATTTATGAAAAATTAGAATAAACTTATTTTCATTAGTTTATTCTAATAAACTAATTAGAATAAACTAATATTTCTAAATCATTTTTAGTGCAAAGAATTGTTAATATAAATATATGAAATTTAAATAATCTTTTGGGGATAAGCATTAATTATTAATAATGAACAATTGATTATTGTTTTGTTCTTTTAAACATGTGGGGCCCTGTGTATAATAATTTGGAAATCTGACACACTTCTTACACTTGATGGCTGTTTAAAAGCAGAGTGTGTAAGAATAAATCTGAGGCTAAGTTATATGTATTTCTTTTCTATAGAGGTGATTTTCTAGGATGATATTAAGAGTTTATGGAATGAGAAAGAAAATTGTGAGCTGATGCTAAATCTTGACAGCTGAGTATCCTAGATTTTGTTACCTATGCATTGTAAGTTGAATAGTTTGTAACAGCCTTAAAAATCAGTATTAATATCTCTATCGATATGCTTACGAAATGAAAAAGCAAAAGGAAGCAGTCTTAAGGCTGTAATTGGTGTTTAGTGTGTTTAAGGAGAGATGGGGAGTAAATGAGAGAATACTTTGGGATATAGGAAGGAGAAAGCAGGGAGGTGTGAAAAATCAGGCAGATCACATTCCCAGTAATAGTTGAACTCTGAGCACATTTTATACTTTATTCACCAAACTCAGTGAAACCTTAACCTTCGATTTTATCAATTTTAGGGATTTCTGTTTTTTTTTTCAATTGTTACTACTAAAATGATTACATTTAGGCCCTTTTGTTTATAGGGAAAAGAAAGGGATATCCTATTTTCATTTTGATAGATTGATGTAAGCAAGAGATTTTTGTTTGTTTGTTTTCATTTGGGACCTCCTCAGTTCTGACTTATCCCTTGTCTTTTTAGGTCAATGGCGTGCAGCTGTATGGGAAATCTCGCCGAGAAGCAGTCTCCTTTCTTAAAGAAGTGCCACCCCCCTTTACCTTGGTTTGTTGTCGACGGTTGTTTGATGATGAAGCCTCTGTAGATGAACCAAGGACCACTGAAGTCTCCCCTCCTGAAGTGAAGGTACTGAATGGATACACGTACTGTGATTCTCATAAGCAGGTCCTGTCATCAAAGATGCCCCGAGAATGTATTGAGATATGAAGGAGGTGGGAGAAACCTCCTACCTCTCTTGCTTGATAACAGTATCTCTCAAAGAAAACAATTTATAGCTTTGCAGATGGTTACTTTCCATTAATGTCATTTTTTTTTTTTTTACTTGAAAGATTGGTGACATTAATGTGTATGCTCTTTGATTTTAGAAAACCCCTTTTTGGTAATTGCCTGAACTCGTTACTTTTAGCTCCCAGTTCTACTCAGTTTATCTTAATAAGTTTAAGATATTGGTAAGTGTTGAATATCTAATGGACTTCCCTTTTTCAGAGCTTTAAAAACATGAAGATCTATGACCAATTTTGAAGTGAGTCTAAAAATTGCTGTAAAAGCCTTTTTAAGGTCAGAGAATAAAATAACACTTTCTGTGCCTCTGAAAGTCTTTTTTTTAAAGAGCATTGTAATTATGAAAACATTTTAAGCACAAGCTTTGCTATCTTATATTATTTGTAGTTTTATCTTTTTATGTCACCTTTCCCCTTTCCGGACTCTTTTAGGTTATGATTCATTAACACCAGTTTAGATGCACAGGGCTGACCCTTTTACCCACCAACCATCTGATTGTCAAGATACGTAGACTCTAATGCTGCCTCTACCTCTTAATGATTTTGAATCCTTAAGCAAGTAGCTTGACTTTCTATTGATCTCCTTCCTCTGAAAACACGTGTGCTTATTGTACATACCTCATCAATGGTGAGAGAAGGAATTGAAGTAATATGTGCAGAGTTCTTGGTACAATGTCTTGCATAAAGACAGTGCTCACTGAAAATTGGTGATGGCTGTTCTCAACTCCTCCCACCCACCTGTCTTTTTTTTGCGGTTTCCTAAAGTATAAGAGTTAGTACTGCCTGTAGTCACAGATACTGTAGGGTATGGTAAGTTTGTTTTTATGGCTCCTGTGGGCAGAGACCAAATCTTAAAATTATTTTGTATCTCTTGGTGTTTTTATTCTTTACTGAGCATGTATAGTGACTATATCGGAGAAGGCAATGGCAAGCCACTCCAGTACTCTTGCCTAGAAAATCCCATGGATGGAGGAGCCTGGTAGGCTGCAGTCCGTGGGGTTGCTAAGGGTCGGACACGACTGAGCGACTTCACTTTCACTTTTCACTTTCACACATTGGAGAAGGAAATGGCAACCCACTCCAGTGTTCTTGCCTGGAGAATGCCAGGGACGGGGGACCCTGGTGGGCTTCTGTCTATGGGGTCACACAGAGTCGGACACAACTGAAGTGACACAGCAGCAGCACAGCAGAGCGTATAAGAAATGTTTAGTAAATCATTGATTGTTGATGATAATTTTTTTTAATGTTTATCTTGGTATTCGTATTTCAAGAAAGGGACTCAAGTACCACACTCTGATTTTTGCAATCTTTACTAAAATTAAATGTGGGCAATAGCTTACCTCAAAAGGTTGATAAAAATGCCGTTGATCTAATCTTATGGTGTGTGTAAATCACCAACTCAGCTTGCTGACTCTGTGCTCCCATCCGTCATGCTTTACCACAATGGGTAAACAACAGCTTTGAATTATGCTGAATGTCAACCTTGCTAGCCATTAGTTGATTGCTTTCTATTCTGTAAATACAGTAGTTATGCAGAATTGATTGTATCAAAGTGATATATATATCAGGTTGGCATATAATATCTTATCTACTTTTGGTACATTGAAATTTATATAAACTTGGGTTTTAAAATTACACGTGGTTTCTTAAAATCCTGGCTCTCTTTTCCATCTGTCTCTTTCTCATTTATCTCAATACAGTCTTAGGTTCTTAAACCCTCTCTGGTTAGGCAGCTCAGCCAAAATTCTAATGCTCATCAATCAGTGAAGGTATTAAATGCCCCAGTAAAACATCAATCATATTGTATTAACCATTGTGACTTTACTTTTTATTGGAAAGTATAGTTTTCTTTTTAAATGTATCATTTCCTCACATCAGACTGATATAAACAGAAGTTTATTGATCCAAAATGTTTCCCCTTATTTCAAGTTCTGTAATTCAAGAACCAAGAAAATTTTCCCCTGTTTAGATTCAGTCTACCATGTCCTTCAGAGACAGTTTGAGATCTGGTCCGGTCCTAATTTTAAAATGTTTTTGTATTAGCCCTGGTGCCTTTCAGTTCAGTTCAGTCGCTCAGTCGTGTCCGACTCTTTGCGACCCCATGAATCACAGCACGCCAGGCCTCCCTGTCCATCACCAACTCCCGGAGTTCACTCAAACTCATGTCCATCGAGTCGGTGATGCCAACCAGCCATCTCATTCTCTGTCATCCCCTTCTCCTCCTGCCCCCAATCCCTCCCAGCATCAGGGTCTTTTCCAGTGAGTCATCCCTTCACATGAGGTGGCCAAAGTATTGGAGTTTCAGCTTCAACATTAGTCCTTCCAGTGAGCACCCAGGACTGTTCTCCTTTAGAATGGACTGGTTGGATCTCCTTGCAGTCCAAGGGACTCTCAAGAATCTTCTCCAACACCACAGTTCAAAATCATCAATTCTTCAGCGCTCAGCTTTCTTCACAGTCCAACTCTCACATCCATACATGACCACTGGTAAAACCATAGCCTTGACTAGACGGACCTTTGTTGGCAAAGTAATGTCTCTGCTTTTTAATATGCTGTCTAGGTTGGTCATAACTTTCCTTCCAAGGAGTAAGCGTCTTTTAATTTCATGGCTGCAATCACCATCTGCAGTGATTTTGGAGCCTAAAAAAATAAAGTCTGACACTGTTTCCACTGTTTCCCCATGTATTTCCCATGAAGTGATGGAACCAGATGCCATGATCGTAGTTTTCTGAATGTTGAGCTTTAAGCCAACTTTTTCATTCTCCTCTTTCACTTTCATCAAGAGGCTTTTTACTCTTGCGTAATAGAGGAGTGCTATGACCACCAGCTTTGATTCTGTTTGATGGATTTTCTTAAACCGGTCACTCAAAATTATATTTGTAGGAATGATATACTTCCATTTTATTTACTAAGATCATTCAAAGTTTTTAGAAGTAGACTTCTTAAAGACTCATAGCTTTGTTTGGAAAGAGCGTCAAGGGAAGGCCACTAAAATATAGTTTATCGATTCATTATGTATTGAACAAGTATTTATTGTCTACTATGAGCCGTGCAATATTTTTGGTTGAGGGGATGACCGTGGTAAACTCTGTGATAGTCCACATCAGTGTAGCCTAGAAGCCAAGCATTTTGTTAATTCCCAAGGCCACAAAGAAAAAGAAGATAATTCTTGAGCCTTAATTAGAAGTTTAGACTATTTGGAAAAGATAAATCACATGAAAATAATGTGTGTGTGCTCAGTCGCTCAGCTGTGTCCGACTCTCTGCAACCCCATGGACTGTAGCCGCAGCCAGGCTCCTCTCTCCATGGGATTCTCCAGGCAAGAATGGCTGGAGTGGGTTGCCATTCCCTTCTCCAGGAGATCTTCCCGACCCAGGGATTGAACCTGCATCTCCTGCATTGGCAGGCAGATTCTTTCCTAAAGCGCCACCTGGGAGGCACGAAAATAATACAGTGCTATAAATAGTATAAAAGCAGAAGATTGGAGCAGCTATTCTGCGTAGACAACTCACTGATACTCATCGTTTAGCTTCCTAGAATTCTCAATGGCAGTGGCTCTCCCTGAAAGGGGGGGAGGGTTGGAATAGCGGGATACAGGAGTGTGAAGTCAGGGAAAGTAGCCAAGGATCTGTGTACTGGACATTGTGTAGGCCTACTTCCTCCAGGATCAGGGTTTCATTGTTTCAACTCTGATTTTCACCTGTTTTTAGACTTACACAAGTCCCAAAGATTTGGATTTTTTTCAGCTTACTTTTCTAGTTAAAAATTTTTCTTGAAAACTTCTAGGGGCCAAAAGAAGTGGTGTCTCAGTGTCCTGTCCTAGCCTCTTTCTGTGTTGGTATCTTTCTCTCTCATTGTAATTACAAATTCAGGTGTTGCTACTGAAATGTCTGATAAGCGTTGACTTTGTGTGATGTTTTTGTATTTTCCTAAATTGCATATTTTTCCTTTTATGCTTCTAATGGGATGACAGAACTCATTTTAGTATAAGAGGTCAGTGTTAATACTTTGAATGAAACAGATACTTTACCTTAAAAAAAGAAACTGTATGAACGATCTGGTTTTTTTCAGTGCTTTAATTTTCATGAAGATTTTATATTAAGTATATGTGCCCCAGTGCATGCCCCTTTTGAAAAGATTAAAAAGAAAAACTGTGCATGCCAAAAAGTATCCTCAGTTTGAGGAGAAGCAATGAGATTGCTGATGTGTTCATTCTTTTCAGTATTGAAAAGAGAATGTTTTGAAGCATTTATGTTCCTTGTTATTTCAGGCTGAACACAATGTAGATGACAATACCGAAGAAGATGATGATGGCGAGTTAGCACTGTGGTCTTCTGAAGTCAAGATTGTTGAACTAGTGAAAGATCATAAAGGCTTGGGATTCAGCATTTTGGATTACCAGGTATAAGAACCTGTATAGAATTTTTTGAAGCAATTAGTTTGTATTAAAGTTATATGAAGTAGTAATTGTTTAAAGCTCCCACTGACTTAGCCAAAACTGAGTTGTTTAATATAAAATGCAACTGTCCAAAGGCAGGCTATTATGATTTCTATTGTTACCTTTAAAGTTGATAAATCCCTTAGTTAATAAAATGCTAGATGATATAATAACTGGACAATAAGGGAAGCGATAGTTTTATACCCTTGGATGCTTTTAGAGACTGAAACTTGATGAATTTTTTTATATGGAGGGTTTTTTTTCCTCCAACTTTATTGAGATATATTTCACATACCATAAAATTCACCCATTTAAAGCATACAGTTCGGTTGTTTTTAGTATATTCAAGTTGTGCAACCTTCACCACGGTCTAATTTAAGAATATTTTCATCACCCCAGAAAAAAACCCTATACATATTAGCAGTCATTCCCAATTCTCTCTCTCCTCTCTCTTCCTTTCACAGAAAGGTTTTTATAGTTTTGCTTACCTATTAATCTCAGTGAGCGTAACTAAATAGAACTGTTCTTGGTGAAGTTTATATTTATATTTAATAAAGAACATATAATATTTATGTATTTGTATGCCTCCTAATTATAACTACAGTAAAGTTACTGATGCATTTGGGGTGGGGAGAGCAATGTGAAAGGTCATAATAAGACATTTATATGTTATACTAGTTTACCAGTTAAAGTATTTTTAGACCATCTGATTATCATGGGGAATTAAAACTGTTGGCAAGAAATCTCTTCACTTTTAAGATGCATATTTTAAGACATTAGTGCTGCCTAAACACATTGCGGTTTAATAAAGCAAAATGTACTCTTATCAAAGCACATAAAATGCCAAGTGATATAAAAATCAATTTTTAAAAAAATATAAGGCAATCGGGAATAGATGGAAAGAAAAATACTTTGAGAATTATGTAAGAACATTAAATTCCATATTTTGGCAGTGTGATTTAAGATTACTGAAATAGATTATGTCTATTTTATTTTTGCTGGCATATTTCTGTGCCAGATAACCCTCTTCGTTATTGGAAGTTCTCTTTGGAATATTATTGAATTGTGAGTTGTTGATTCCAAATAATGTATATTTTGAGAAATTTTTATCGAGAAATTTTAATATTGTAAGATTCTGGAAGTTTATATGTTGGTTAATATTAGGGTATATAAAATAAATGGCTGATACTTTTTCCTCCTCAGTGTTGTCCTGTTACCTAGTACAGATGGTAGGTGATTGATAGATATTTGCATAATGATCGAGTAACATTTAGGTTAGATGAAATTAATTGGGGCTGAATGAACACATTCAGTTGTCTTTATTGTTGTTAGCATGTTGATAGTTGTGATTTAGTTTAGAAAACCCCTTTCAGATGTGGTCCTAGATATTCAGCTGTATTTCCACTATTATTGGAATCTGTATGTTTTTGCATTTTGTAATGTTTGCTCTTATCCATTTAAAAATGTTATCTGCAAGTTTTATATTTAGAATATTGCACATGTTAGAGAAATGCTTCAGAAATTAAAGAAAACTCAAAAACGCCAATTGAAGATGGAAAGTAAAACTTGATAGTCTTTAACAGTTTAATCCCTAGCTAATAGAAAAATTCTTTTGATCAGTTCTGAGCTTTACACACACATGCATATAGTATAGTATATATATGTGTGTGTACTATATATGTATATGTCAGTGCTTAACACATTTCATTGTATTCATATAGGTATGTGTTGTAACAACCTTTGTTTTTTTTGGATTTTATTTTTATTTGTAAAATTCTAGGTACCCCCCCATCCCATCTTCCTCATAATCACCATTATACATATAGATGTTTATTTATGCACAGAGTATATAAAGTAATTTTACTATAAGAAATGTTAGATATTCTTGTTTTTGTGCTTATGGGAGAACTGATTGAATAAAAATTTCATTTTCTAAATGCTACTTTGATTCACATTAAAGGGCTCAGCATATTTATTTCTACTGCTAAACCTTGGAAGAAAAAGCATTGTCTTAAGTTGAATGTTTTTCTTAAGTCAGTCTTAAATACGCTTATAGTTGTACACAACATGGTTTCACCATTTGTCAGCTGTATGTAGAACTGTTATCTCCTTTGACATTTAGATGGCACGTAAACACAATTTAAAATTTGGTTTTGAGCAAGTTAATTAATCGGTTGTACCATCCCTTGTTGATAATTAGGTAATAAATTCTAAAGTTCAAAAATATTTTTTGCAGGGCCAGGTGAAAGTTTAGCAAAAGCCACGAGAGGCCACGTTCCTGGTTATTATTGAATTTGATGCTTCATGTATGAATTGATTAGGCAGCTGAATAGGGCTGATGCTGATCTTCACCCCCAACTCCAGGCTTAGCATATTTCAAATAAGAAGTGCTATAGGAATATCTTAACCACAGACGGAATACTTTAGTAGAGTGGGAGAGCTTCCAGGTTGTAAAGGACCTGCATTAGCAGTATTGAAGAGACTGAAAAGTTAGTTTGGAATTTTAAGTTAATCATGTTTCTCACTAGTGAGTTTTTCTCTAGAAAAATAAGAACTTCCTTCAAGAGCCTGACAAAATTAGATACAATATCTAATTTGTAGGTGTTTTTACAATTTCTTTATGTATAAAATGAGGATAATGTTTGGCTCAAGCAGTTGTTTTGGATTAAGTAAATTAATATGTAAAGAAGTGGGAAATGTTATATTATTTTGGAAATGTCAGTGTTATTAGAAATCATCTAATGTAGAAAACAGGCACAAAAAGTCTTGATAGTATCCTCATACTATAGTATAATAGGGAACCATACTACAGTATTTTTGTATTCTATCAATTTTAACCATCTAGTTAGATTAGAGAAACTGATGAGTAGATACTTTTGTAAGGACTTCCTTGGTGGCTCAGATGGTAAAGCGTCTGCCTACCATTCGGGAGACCTGGGTTCAATCCTTGGGTCTTGGAGATCTCCTGGAGAAGGAAATGGCAACCCACTCCAGTATTTTTGCCTGGAAAATCCCAGGGACAGGGGAGCCTGGTGGGCTGCCGTCTATGGGGTCGCATAGAGCCAGACACGACTAAAGTGACTTAGCAGCAGCAGTAGCAGCAAGTAGATTACATACCGTGCCCTACTTATCTTTGTCTTGATTCCCCATTACTGATATGTATTGTCTTTATTCTTGGCAATATAACTGTTGCTCATATTGATATTGGGCTTCCCTCATAGCTCAGTTGGTAAAGAATCCGCCTGCAATGCAGGAGACCCTGGTTGGATTCCTGGGTCGGGAAGATTCCCTGGAGAAGGGATAGGCTACCCATTCCAGTATTCTTGGGCTTCTCTTATGGCTCAACTGGTAAAGAATCTGCCTGCAATGTGGGAGACCTGGGTATGATCCCTAGGTTGGGAAGATCCCCTGGAGAAGGGAAAGGCTACCCACTCCAGTGTTCTGGCCTGGAGAACTCCATAGACTGTATAGTCCATGGGGTCGCAAAGGGTCGGACACGACTGAGTGACTTTCACTTTCATGTTGATATTAATCCTAATATTAATAGCTAAGATATAGTGAGTGTTTTCTGTTCGCTAGTCTCTGTTCTAATTGCTTAATGTATTCCTAATGAGAACTATGTGAAATATGTACTGCTTTTATCCTCATTTCAGAAGGGAGGAATCAGAGGAACAGAGAGGTTAAGTTAGTTGTCCAAATTCACACAGCTGCTATATGGCAAAACTAGAGTTTGAACTGCCAGAATCTGCTTTTAACCACCACGCACACCGCTTCTTTACTTATCAGTGGTATTTCCATGCTCATTTTATTACAGAGAATTCCTGTAATAAATTTATTGCAGCAAATCTTCCTGTTTTTTCAGCTTGCTAAACAGTTTTATATCTTAAAGACAGGCTGCTAGATAGTATTCTCATTTTCAATGGTTATATGAAAGTTTAGTAAGTATTAAAAATTAATAGAGTGTGCTTATATGCACTGTGTAAAAGCTAGTGTTTATTGCTTCAAACGAAAATGATTACAAATTTAAGAATTCTAAATTAGTGCAAGTAATTTGTTGTGGAATAATGTTCAACAATGAAGCAATTATTAGGTAGTCTGAGAGTCCGTAATTTTTAATTTCTACCAAAAAGCTTGAGATAAATTTGGAAGTGTGTGGATTTTACCTTCAGTTGACCTTATAAATTAAACATTGCAAGTGGATATTTTCTGGTGTTTTGATTTGTGTTGAACTTTAAATAACCTCTCATGATTATAATTCACTGGAAATGTTTGACGTTAGCCAATTTTTGAACATTAGCCACGATATTGCCATTCTTGATACTTTTGAATTTCAGTGATTTAGCAGGTAAAATTTATTAACCAATAATTCTCATCCCTCCTACATCCCATTCCTCAGTTCTCTCCCTTCCTGATATGGAAACCAAATTTGATTTTTGCCAAAGCAGATATTTTTGAAAGGCTTTGTGTTTATCTCAGACACTGAGAGAAAGAAAAATAGAAAGTGTGATAGCAGAGCCATTGAGAGGTAATTCATACATAAATACTGTTAGTAACACTTGAAGAACTTGTTTGAAAGACCAAAGATTGCTGATTAAAAAAAATCGTAAAAATGTAACTCCCTATAAAAATTAATAGTGATTAATTTTTCTTAGAAGAAATGGGTTATAAAACTTAAATAGTATAAATATGAATATAAAACATTGTGGTACTGCTGAGTCTTAGATATATTATTCCTTAGTATTTGTGAGAAAAACCTAGTGTGCAGTTTTTACCTGACTTACTCTATTAGATGGAATTCTTAAAAATTTTTTGAAAATTATTGGAAGGGAGTGTATACATTTCATGTATGTGTTTTTTTTCTTATGTGTGCAACATAATAACATTTGGTACATATTAAAAATGTTTTAAGAATAAGTAATATATAATGTATAAAAATTCAAAGGTACATAATGCTATCCTGTGATGGGTATACATACTTCTGACCATAATCCCTCACTTTTTATGTCCCAGATAAAAACTCCTGATTTTCTTTTCTGTCCTCCCAGAGATATTTTATACAGGTACAATTATATAATGGTAGTTTTCTGATTGTTTAATGTTTTTTTAATATTTTTAATGTGTAAATAGAATATGTCATACAATCTTTCAGTACATTGGTTTCCCCACTTCCATTATATGTTCTTGCATTTTGGTATTTATGTGCTAAGTTGCCTCAGTCGCGTCTCACCCTTTGCGACCCTATGGACTGTAGACTACTTTTCTTCTCTGTCAATGGGATTCTCTAGGCAAGAATACTGGAATGGGTTCCCATACCCTTCTCCAGGGGATCTTCCTGACCCAGGGATTGAACACTTGTCTCTCAAGTCTCTTGCATTGGCAGGTGGATTCTTTACTGCTAGTACCACCTGGGAAGCCCCTAGAGCTACCTCATATTTTTAAAAGCCTGCATACTATATTATTGCTGTTGTGTAATAAGTTATTTAACCAAGCTCCTGTACTCAGTTGGGGGGTATTTCAAATGACACTGTAGTGGATATCCTTGTCATACTCTTTTATAAAAATATGCAATTAAATCTTGTGATAAATTCCTAAAAGAGGAATTGCTCATCAAAAGAGCATTCATCCCTTTAATTTTGGTACATTTTTACCAAACTTCTTGAACATAAATGTTTGTGAGACTCATGTACTTAGACCACTTAAAATTGATATCTTCTGTAATTTCTTTGTTTAAATAATTTTCTGAAAGATAAAGTAGGTGCATAATTCATGGGTTTGCTAATGGTTTTCCATAATATAGACAGATTAAGTAATAGCAATATATAACTATCAACTTTGTTTTAACTTTATATTGTCAGTAATTAATTTATTGACCTTTATAGCTAAGAGATGGAAAAAGGAATGGCAACCCACTCCAGTATTCTTGCCTGGAGAGTTCCAGGGACAGAGGAGCCTGGCAGGCTACAGTCCATGGGATTGCAAAGAATCAGACACGACTAAGCAACTAACACTTTCACTTTCTTTCATGTGTAGCTAAGAGGGCATAAACTATTTATATTCAGACTATGATATTAGTGCACCAAAATCTATTTCTATTTTTTCCACCACTTTTAATCTTGTTATCAGAACCTGGACTTTAAAAATGGAAAAAATTAAGGACTTAATATTTGCAACAAGATTTGAGATTTTTGAGGGGCTTCCCTGTAGCTCAGTTGGTGAGATTTTGGGTGAATGCTACTATCATTACGTAGTCTTTAGTAACTTGTAGAAGCCCAGTATCTTTATGTTCATGCCAATAGATTAGTTTATAGAATCTGGGGTGTAGAATTTGATAGATATTGATATAATTTAAACGTATAGTAGTACCTGTATTAGTAACATTAAAAAGTCAGGTTCAAACCTGTACTGTTTCCAGAATCTAAAATATTCAGGACGGAAATGTATTGTAAATTGTTATACAGTTCCACTTTAATGCTCAAGGAATCTTATAACGTGGCCACCAGGATCTGTTTTTTTTTTTTTTTTTTAAGGAACTCTGGGTCTTATTCATCCATGTAGGATTCAGATATTGGTACTAAGTAAAATGCAGTCAGTCTGCTCCTAATGGTAGTATCTGTGTTCTTGGAAATATCAATATATACCATAGCCTACTATTGAACAAACCATGCAGCTGCATTTAAAGGTCACTTTTGTTCAGTGGAACTTAGGACTGATAAAGACCCAATCTTTGCTCATCCCTGATCCCTATCCACATTTACTTTTATTAACATCAAAGTACTGTAAGCTCCAGTGCCAACTGGGCTGAAGATTTCTTTTCACAGAGGATTTGCTTCCTTCCCCTCTATGGGAAAGTTCCATATCCTTTAAATCATTTTAAGCTGCTTCATTTGAAAAATAATTCTTCATAGTGTGTTCATGGAGTGGATTGATTGTGGCTACTGGGGGAATTCTCTCATGGCTTAAAGGGTGCTTTTCAAGCCTGCGAAGTGGGTGAATGAAGGGAGGCCACTCCTGGCGTGTGGAGTCTGTAGTGTGCTCGGGATGATGACTGACTTGCAGACACCACAGCGCAGCAAGACTAAAGGCATCAGGAGACCAGAAGCCACTTAATCAGAGATCAAAGAGGCCGTGTGTATATCAGCTTGAAATCCAGATAGTGCAGATCAAAAGCTCGCCTTAGCAAGGCAGCTGCAGGGGGATGAAGTTAGCAGGAGGCCTTAAAGATCTTAAGTCAGGCCTGATGTTGAACTTTGCGGGAATGTCATGGCTCCTCTGGAATATGAATTTGGCAAAAAATCCCATTGTGTCTAACAGAGGAGAGAGAGAATAGAGGGCAGGCAGCAAATGCTTGTCAGCTGGATGGTGCTTTCTCATAGGGTCGCTCTCCTTTTCATACATGTTTCTTAAGGACTGTTTCTGTGTTACATGGAAGGCATTGCTGAGGAGGAGGAGAGCCTGAAGACGATACATTCATTGTATTACCTTTAGTGAGTATTCTAGAAATGGCCAAATGATAAATATTAGTGTTTATGAAACAACCATGGAAAGCTAAAATATAGGCATAAAGGTGCTCAGGTTTACTGCAATACCTGGTAAATATTTCTTTTCTATGAAAAGCTCAACATATTCCAGGAAGTTAGTGACTGTCAGTCTGGCTTTGCATCTCTGTCTCCCATGTAACTGAAAACAGAACAATACTTTTTTTTTTTTTTTCTAAAACGGAGTTTATCTAAAGAGAAAACGCAGCTTCTAGAGGTGTTTCATCACCAGTCTAGCTCTGTGTGTGGGTGTGCTTTGAAAGTTCCCGCTGTATTCTGATGTCAGTGTTGAGAACTGTACTAGTAGATGAAAGTCATAGCCCATCCTAGAGCATGACAGAAGGATGGAATCAGATCCACCAACAGGTATTACGAACCTGTTTTCCTAAGGCATGGTGGCTTGTACTGCGCCGCCCTGTTTGTGGGTGTCATTTGGAGCTGGGCAATGATCCAGAGAAGCCATGCTCTCCCAGTGAGGGCTGGATGCTGGTGTTGCCTCCTTCTGGTACCAAAAGCCTGATTTGTTAATGAGGCATGAAAGAGGATCGTCTGCCTGATCTTGACATACCCCTTTCTAGGGCTCAAGTTTCGCTTACGGCAGTTCCCTCTGTGTTTTACTTTAATCAGGTATTATGTTCACCAGCATGCCACTGTGAACACAGCATCAGAAAGGACCAGGATTTGCCTTCTGGCTATGACGTCCTCCTAGGACTTGGGACAAGCCTGTTAATCTTTCTTATATAATAGTCTCTAAAATAGAAATAATATTTACCTTTTAAAGCTGTAAAAACTAAATAAAAGATGTATATAAATGCCTATGCTTTTCTGGATATAAAATAATGTGTTCCTAGTTAACTGAAGAATGATGATGATGATGATTTGTAAAAATAAAGTCTAAGCATAGACTTGCTATACTTATTATTATCTTTTTCCAAAAATTATTATCCATTTATGAACTGGTATGGGGGATATAAAGATGAAAGGATCCACTTCCTTTCAAGATCTTATTTAACAAATGTATATGGGGCATCTCCTATGCTAGGCATTGTTCCAGACACTGGGAATATAGAAATAAACAAAATGGGTAAGAGACCCTGTGTCCTTATGGAGTTTAAATTCAACTGGGAGTAAAGAGACAGTGGATAAATAAATATATGTTAAAATAGAATGAAGGAAACAGACTTTGGGACAGTTCTCTATAATACATTATGATTTTAGCAGTGGTAGAAATGAGACTAAGAGACTTTGTGATAATTGTTTCTTCGGATCCAGAGAGGCCTCATGGGGAACTGAGGCACGCTTTGTATACAAACAGGTAGTAGGCACATGAATGTCCTAGAATTGATAACTTGGCCCTGATTTCAGGTCTTTATTTTATTTAGTAACTGTGAACTGTTTAATATCTATCTAAACTTTCATGTTTTATTCCTTTTAATGAAAATCTTTGAGAAATTTTTTAATATTTATAAGATATGGCTATCATTTCACATGATGATAATAGCCAGTAAATATGTACTGCTTACATGTACTGGTTTAATTATCTCTATTGCACCTTGAGGTACATCCTACAATCATCCTCATTTTGTAGATGAGAAACTTGATGACAGGAGGCTAAGGAATTTGCTCAGGATCATCCAGTTAGTAAGCAGTGGAGCTGGGCTCCCAAGTCTGTGGTCCAGCAGGGTGAAAGTATGGCTTTTAGACCAGAAACAACACTGATTCTTCATAATTGTGGCTTCAGTGAAAGATGATAAAAATTTCTAATTCTCTTTCCAGAGAGAAACATTTATTACGGTCCCAGAAGGTTGACTTCACATTTCTCTGAATCCTTGTGGTCTCTTGCTCTTACTCCTCTTATCTAGCCAAACCTCTTTAAAGACCCAATGGCCATTTCACTGCCAGAGAGTAGAAACTGTACATGTTTTACCTTTTGTTTCCTAGTAAGACTCCTTACCGTTTTTCCTGTGTTTTTCCTGTGTGGCTTCAAAGTTGGCAAAGTTTTGTTCTGCATGTTGTGTGCTACATATCCCAGAGTGCTGGTTGCCCTTTCAAGGATTGAAAAAATAAAAAATCACAGAATCTTTTCTAAAGAATGGAAAGCATCCTGTGTCCTTTAATGGTGGTTGTCAGAGAAGCTCACAGGGTAGAAACAGCCCCTGTCTTTCAGTATCTGCTTTAAGGGGAAGTGAGGACTAAGGAGCCCGTGCCGCCTGGAGCCTCCCTTCAGGTACAGAGGTTTGTGTATCTGGAGAGTAGAAGGTCAACACTTCGTTGTCATGTGTTAAAATGTAAGGGTAATATCAGGGATGGTTTAGCAATTGATAGCACTGTTGGTCTAAAGCACACATGCTCAGTTGAATTTAGAAGGCAGTAAATAAGACGGTAATTGTTAACTCCTCAAACACATATGTCCAATCAACTTCTTCTCCATCATCTTCCTGGTAAACAGTAATAACAGGAGTTATAGCAAGAATAAGAGTAAAAGCACTTATGAAGTGATTACTATGGGCTTTCCAAGTACTTAATCATGCCTTATCTCATTTAATGCCTTTAACAACTCTACAAAATCTGTATTATTGTCATTTCCACTTACAATGAGAAACTCAAGTCTCAGAGATTAAACAGCTTGAACAGTATCACTCAGCTGGTATCTGTAACTGTTTAGCTTAAGCTGAGAATAATTTGTTTGGAAAATTAAAATAAATGTCAAAACTAATACTTAAAAGAAGCTTTTAAATGTTTTCTGTGTCTATACTTTTCCTGCATTATAGTAACTTTCAGCTAATATAGTTTTTTTCTAGAAGATAATGGGATATCAGTTTTAGTTTAGTTCGATTCAGTCGCTCAGTCGTGTCTGACTCTTTGCAACCCCATGGACTGCAGCATGCCAGGCTTCCCTGTCCATCACCAACTCCAGAAGCCTGCTCAAATTCCTGTCCATCGAGGGATATATCTTATTTATAAATTAATTTTCTTCTAAAAACTTTTTTGGGTAAAATACACATAACATAAAATTTACCATCTTAATTTTTAAGTATACTGTTCAGTTGTGTTAGGTAATATACACATTTCAACTAATATTACTTTAAAAATATTTTTATATGTTAATTTATTTCTGGCTGTGCTGGGTGTTCATTGCTGTGTGGACGTTTTTTCTGGTTGTGCTGAGCAGGGGCTTTTCTCTAGTTTCAGTGCATGGGTTCTCATTGTGGTGATTTCTCTTGTTTCAGAGCATGGGCTCTAGGGTGCGTGGGTTTTAGTAGCTGTGGCACACGGCCTCAGTAGTTGTGGCTTCCCAGCTTTAGAGCACAGGCTCAATAGTTGTTGCACATGGGCTTAGTTGCTCTGTGGCATGTGAGATCTTCCCAGATCAGGGATCAAATCTGTGTCTTTTGCATTGGTAGGCAGATGTAATAAAGTTAAAATAGAGGGGGGAGACTTTGTCCTTGAGTACTACCATCACTCTGGTGGAATCCCAGCCATTTCAGGCAAGTGATGGTGGGGATTTGAGATAAAGGACAGCTGTGTGATTCACTTTGTTTTGTTTTCCTTACAAATAGTAAAATTCCTGGGCCAGAAATGAATAGTAAACATGTAAACGATTACAGCATGATATAAAATTTTCAAAAGATGAAATATCCAGAGACAATATTTAGTATCCATGGAGAATATCAACTAGGAGATTAAGAAGGGAAAAGATAAAGTCATGGGACTCTCCTTGAATCAATTAAATTGTTATGATGTTTTAAATAGATTTTTAAAATGTGAAACTATGCAGAATAAAATGATGCACAAGCTTATGTATTTTCCCCTCTATTTTGGATTATATGTTGATCTTTTAGCAAGTTTCTCTGTCCACTGCTATTGCACTTTTAATTGCCTTGTGTACTGTACTTACTGTGCTGCTCAGGTACTGTTTCATTCTATGTATGATGTGTGGAAAAATCTATTCTTCATGCCTAAGAGTATTTAGGAAGTAATAAGACACAAGGAGCCAGGAACCATATCAGTTTAATTTATCTTGAGTGCACTGAAAGTATTTTGTGGGCACTTATATTTTGAATGTGATGGTATTGTGGTAATTGGTATGATTAGTGTACAACTTGGCTATATTACAAAATAGTAAAAAATGGGGTTAGATTCTGATAAGATAGCATAGTCATTATTCATTAGAATCATTTAGTTATTGCCTTGCATTCACTATAAATCCATTTCTTTCTCTTTCCTAAAAGTCAATGCTTAGCTTATTGGTCAAGTCAGAAGATGCTCTTTTAGTGTAATTAATTGCATCCTGTTATCTTAAACCAGAACTATGCTAGTGATTTTAATTCAACTCTTGCCTGGAAAATCCCATGGATGGAAGAGCCTGGTAGGCTGCAATCCGTGGGGTCTCTAAGGGTCAGACACGACTGAGCGACTTCACTTTCACTTTTCACTTTCACACACTGGAGAAGGAAATGGCAACCCACTCCAGTGTTCTTGCCTGGAGAATCCCAGGGACGGGGGAGCCTGGTGGGCTTCCGTCTATGGGGTCACAGAGAGTCGGACACTACTGACGTGCTGCAGCAGCAGCAGCAACAGTCTCTGACATGTCTTTTGTTGCTATCAAGAAATGGCCAAAAAGTTGTTTTAATATTCATCTTATAAAAAAGAGCACATGTAAATATTTTGTTTTGTTTTGATGGTGGAATACTCAGGAAGTTAGAGATTGCCTAGTTAAGTGGCATAAAAATGAGTCCTTAAAAGACATTACTAACTACATTTATTCCATGTTTGTGACCAAAGTGTAGTCTTTTTCATTGCTGATGCTGTGTTTTGAATTAACTTCTGTCATTCCCTACTTTTTATAGTGGTTTTGTGATTATTTTGGTAGAAATTAGTAACAAATTTGGCTCAAGCTATTCTGTCAAATTTAGTTATAGGATTTGGAAGTTGGGGAAATGGATCACAACTGTCATGTATCCAACTTTCTCATTTTACAATTGAGGAAACTGACACAGAGAAATCAAGAACTTGTGAAACTGTACACAGTCAGGCTGGGGGCTCAAAACTTACTGCTTGACTTTTAATACACACCCATTCTACCACTAGTGGACTGAATGGCTGTTTTCACTGTCTTTTCTTTATCTATATTTTCCTCTTTTTAGAAGAATGTTTGGATTCCTGTTTCCTGACTGACATCGGTCACTGGAAATTTTAATTCACATCAGTTGTGCATCAGAGCTCCTGCAGATCATTGTCTTTTCATTAAGATCTGCATATCTGTGTGTGTGTGTGTGTAAAAGAACCTTTGCTTTGCCCTTCTTTACAATCAATTCCTTCTTCTGCCTACCTCTACTATGAAACAGCTGGATGTCTTGTTTTTAATCTTAATGGTTTCTTTCTATGTTCTCCATTTCAGTAACTTCCTTGAGATTGAGCTGTTAACTCACTTAGATTTTAACCTACTACTCTTTGGTTCAAAAAATTATTACCACATTTAAGAGTATAGTCTTCAAACCTAGAATAAATTCGTTGAGACAGAAAAAAGAACAGTGGTTACCAGAAACTGGGTATTGGGCGGGGGACAGGGGAGTGGGGGATTAGAAACTCATTTATTGGGCATGGCGTTTCAGTCTGGGAAGATAAAAGTGTTCTGGAGTTGAATCGTGGTGACAGTAGTACAGTCATGTGGATGTACTTGCCACTGAACTGTACGCTTAAAAATGGTTAAAATGGTAAATGTGATGTTATGTCTTTTATTTATAGCATTTGTTTATTTTTGGCTGTTCTGGGTCTTCGTTGCTGCGGGGGCTGTTCTCTAGTTGTGGTGCACAGCCTTCTGACTGCAGTGGCCTCTCTCGTTGCGGAGCACAGGCTCTAGGGCACGAAGGCCTCAGGAGTTGCTGCATGTGGGCTCAGTAGTTGTTGCTCCCGGGCTCTAGAGCAGAGGCTCAACAGTTATGGCGCATGGGCTTAGTTTCTCTGCAGCGTATGGGATCTTCCTAGACCAGGGATCAAACCCATGTCTCCTGCATTGGCAGGCAGATTCTTTACTATTGAGCCACCAGGGAAGCCCTATGTTATATATTTCAATACAATAAAAGGTAATAAGTCAAGAAAGAAATGAGTATACCCTTCAAGAAGCAAATGTTTGTCTCCTTGCTACTTTCATAGTTTTCTCTCAGTTGACCATTATTTAGTTGGAGCAGTTCTCTTATCAAATAGTCTTGCTAGCTGCCTTATGTTACCCAGAAATTAATGTATGTAGAGACTTCCAAATAATCCTTGAAACACAATTCCTCACCCTAATGTGAGTAACTATTTATGGAGTAAAACTCAGTAGCCTGATTCTGTAATAACGTCACCACAATATTGAATTCAGTGGTTAGGAGATCTGATTCGTAGAGCACTTTCTGTCTCACAGTTGTCTGATGCTGTTTTCCTAGTCATTCTTTGGAATCATTTCCTTTTGGTGAAGGACTCCTATAAAAGAGGAGAGCGGGTGTTTTGCTGTGGTGAACCATCAGCACGGAGCTTTAGTGACGTTGAATTAAGCTACCATGTTTCCTCTCGTGAGTTTACTATAGGCCAGCTTTATAGTTTATTTTACCTAGTTAACAATAAGTGTGAATGTTATCTAAGGTAAATAATTTATACCCAACTTTTTACCCAAAATAAACTATGGCCTATGTCTTTGCCATCCTATTGTGGTCTCTACATTCTTATTCCATTATTTAATGTTTTAAAAAATTTGATCCATCACCCAGAGTGGATTTTTCAAACAAGAAGAACAACCCCAGATTTATCCTTTGTTTTGCATTCGTGTAGTTAAGTCATTGTTACACCTTGATTTTTGTTTTCCTTCATTGGAGTAATACCGCAAACATGTAAAAGTTGAATGTCAGAAGTGTCCTTGATTTATATCTCTTATTCCTGTTTTTCTAAAAAAATACCTCTTACTGAGGCATTGGCTAGTTTATTCAGCGTGAGTACTTTTCTTCTCGTTTGTTTCCTCTGGCTCTTTTTTATGTAACATTTCCTGCTTTGTGCCTTTCCACTGAGTTTGCCTTGGTTGCTTGCCTGTGTCTGTTTTAGTTCTGGAGCAGCTTTAAGGATAGAGCTCTCTGCATCTTCTGGTTGATACCCTTGTCTCTGAGAGAGCCCAATTCCAACTGAACCATCCCTGTACAGTGCTGTAGTTTATGTGAACTCCAGTCTCTTTGATCTATGGGAATGTATACAAATATTCATATAATACATTTTTATAGACACTTCAAAACTTTGAATTCCATCCATTCGGTCATAATGGTTGTCACATGTTTGTATGTATTCACCTGTAAATGTTCCTAGCTCACCAAAGGAATGGATTCTTGAGAACCTAAGTGTAAATTAAAATGGGCAAGGTGCTTCTTTGGTGGTCCAGTGGTTAAGAATCTGCCTTGCAACGCAGGGGACACAGGTTGGGGAACTAACATTTCACGTGCTGCGAACAGCTAAGCTTGCCTGCTGCAACTACTGAAGCCCGCATGCTTTGGAGCCTGCATGCCACAACTTGAGAAACCGAGCACCACAACTAGAGAGTACGTGCACCTCAGTGAAGATCCCACATGCTGCAACCAGGACTCAACAGAGTCAAAGAAAATAAATGAAAAATGGCCTTTGTCTTTGGTGTACTTACAGTCCAGCAAAGAGTATGAAACTAAATAGATTCAGTCATTTGATGTTTCAGATATTATTCAGTCCCTTCTATGTGGCAGGCTCTGTAGTCAGCCCTGGGAATAAAATAGCAATAAGCAAACATATCCTTGTACTCATGAAGCTTATTTTTAGTAGGGAAGGCAGTTAAAATAATTCCAGTAAAATGTCAAAAGAGTTGTAATAGGAAAAAATGCAGCATGCTGTGGATACATCTAGCAGAACAGCCTTACTTACTCTAAAAGGTGAGGACAATAAGGAAACTATATTATGAAAAATGCTGTAAGGGAAGGTCTTTTTTAGGTTTACAGATATTCAGAGTAGGAAGTGCTTGAGTTTTCTTTGAGATTGGGAAAGCTGCTCATTGGAGGAAAGATGTGAGCTGACTTTAGTGGCAAAGATACAGATAAGGGCAGTGGGGCGGGGAAAGCATTTCTGGCTGATGGAATGGTTGGCAGAATGGCATGAAGCATGCCAGTGCCTTTCACAGTCCTGAACTTCAGTAGTTCTGGATTGTTGGGATAGTGTGTGGGGCAAATAAAGGTGGCCTGTGGTATATGTGGGAGGATCAAAGGGAGATCCGCCGAAAGTGGGAATCTGAAGGAATTTCTCTGCCAAAGAGTTAGCACGTTATTCTGAAGGCAGTGGAGTCATTGAAGTGCCTTATGCAGAGGAGGAACTGCAATCCCATTTTTACCTTTAAAAATCATTAGTTTCTCTCTAAACAATAGACTGAAGCGGATAAGGCTGGAGGTGCCATTGGGGAGACTGAAGCAGTTGCATAGGCAAGAAGTAACGAGAAGCAGAAATGAAGAGGATCGGATAGAAGAGACAGAAGATCAAATTAATATGCCTTAGGTAGCAACTCAGTGAAGTGGCGAGGGAGAGAAAGTGAATGCTTGGGAGTATGGCAGTGCCACTCAGGGACTATGGGAGAAGAGGTGTTTATTTGTCACCTTGGATTTCCCCCAACGTTGAAACATCCTGTGTTTATAATAACTTTCAAATATTAGAATCACTTCAAGAGACCTCAGAAATCCTCATACGCACTTTTCTTCAGGCACTTTTATTCGCCTGCGAGACAGGGCAGTTAGGTTGGCTCTCTGTGGGTGTCGTAGCTCAGTAGTGAGAAGTCAGGTCAGAGCTCCTATCTAACATGCAGCCTTCTGATGAAACGTGGTTGTGCCTAATGGATTTGTAGGGAATGACTTTCATAAATGGTTGAGTTAAAGCAAACATATGAGATACGTGTAAGAACACGTGTAAGAATATAAGGGTTTTGAATAAATAGGAAAAAAACATCAGAAGAGGAGATGGCTTGTGTAGCAGATGATGTATCTTGTCTTCTGTGGTTGGTATTTAGTGCCCCCTATTGGCTCTTTAGTTTAAAGCAACACCTTGATTATTGAATACGATGTTCCTTTCAGTGTTATTTACCAAAATAAGAAAAATCAGAGATTTAAAGATTATGATAAAAGGTGATAAAATCTGATAGGGGCCTGAAAAAATTCTGGATAGAGTCTAGGAGTTGGGTAGAGGTCTTGAGAAATATCTTTATAACATTTTGTTGTATTTAACATGGGTATGATATTATAGTGTGTATTTTCAGAAAATAGACTTTTCTGATGAGAAGCTGCTGCTGCTGCTGCTGCCAAGTCACCTCAGTCGTGTCCGACTCTCTGTGACCCCATAGACGGAAGCCCAACCAGGCTCCCCCGTCCCTGGGATTCTCCAGGCAAGAACACTGGAGTGGGTTGCCATTTCCTTCTCCAATGTGTCAAAGTGGAAAGTTAAAAGTGAAAGTGAAGTCGCTCAGTCGTGTCCAACCCTTAGCGACCCCATGGACTGCAGCCTACCAGGCTCCTCCATCCATGGGATTTTCTAGGCAAGAGTACTGGAGTGGCTTGCCATTGCCTTCTCCGCTGATGAGAAGCAACTTGGTTTTAAAGCATATTGTATGTGGCAAAGCCTTAAGAATAGTAGCTGCCCTGGTAGGCAGTGACAGCTGCTATGAAAGCAAATGACTGTTACTCATTAAAGCAACTCCATTCAGCTACTGAGAAATCACCTGGTCAGAGAACTTACCATAGAAAATAAAGTGGTGATTATCCATAATGGGGTATCACCAGAAGTGGGTGGTTTGTCTTTTTATACGTGACAAGGAAGCTGCTGGTGGGTTCTCTCCTCCAGGAAAAGGAGTGGTAGGTTAGATTTAGTGTTCAGAATAACTGGGAAGTCCAAGCCTGAATAAATTTTAGTAAGCAAGCACACCTGGTACTACTTTGTGGTTGAAAGACGGTTGCATTTTGTAGAAATAAGTGCTCACCATGATTTTTCTGTAAAGGAAATCTATTAATCTATTTTCTATTTCCATTATTTCCTGGTTAATCTTCCTTTGAAATATTTCTAATTATCATTTCAACTGGATTGCATCCAGTTCACCGATTTATTTGGCTTAAAAATAGTACTTTTTGATTAGGTGTTATATGAAACTACAGAGATGGCTTACACTACCCAGTGAAATCATTTATTTGCTTTTGGGATATTTTACTGTTACAGTTTTCTCTGAGAAAGTTTAGTAACTATTAATAAGAAGTAATGCTGGCTGCTTTCGGTACGTTTCATGAGGGGAATAAGCTATTATATAGTTTCCCTTCCCCCCCAATAAAAAAGCCTTCCATCAAAAACTGACATCCTAAATGAAGGACATAATGGTACAGCTTATTTATTAGCGTGTCAGACTTAAAATGTAATGGTTTCATATTTCAGAGTGAAAAAGTGTGTTGTGATTCATGGTTGTCGGTGACAAAACAGACAGCTCTTTTACATTACTGCACTGATTGCCGCTGATATGCCACTGTACTTTTTTTTGTTGTTGTTCCTTTCTGTTTTCTTCTTATGCAATAGCTCCCTCTACTTGAAAATATTGGTGTAATTATAGTTTAACACTGTACTTTATTAGTGAGTTCCCATGACTATTTTTACTTCCAATCCTCTTGATAAGTATGTGGTGTTATACAACAGAGTATGTTAGAAATTTACCAAGGATCTCTTGACTTGGTAGTGGAAATGCAAGGCTTAGTTGAGGAAAGTGAAATAAATTGTTTGAAGGCATTTTTCAAGGGATTAGCTCTGTAGCCTTTGTTGATTTAAATATGGTATATTTGGTTAAGATTCCATGCAGTGTTGAAAATAAACCTCGATGTCTACAATAGAAAGGTATAGAAAACTGCCACAGAAAACTTCAAAAGAACCATCAGCCACTTCAAACAGATTGGCCTGGAACATAGCAAATTCTCACTTTTGTGATTTCAAAGTCTTGCAATTCTAACAGAAAAAGTGGTAGTTGTTACTTTCTTGCTGCTGCTGCTAAGTCACTTCAGTCGTGTCCGACTCTGTGTGACCCCATAGACGGAAGCCCACCAGGCTCCCCCGTCCCTGGGATTCTCCAGGCAAGAACACTGGAGTGGGTTGCCATTTCCTTCTCCAATGCATGAAAGTGAAAAGTGAAAGTGAAGTCGCTCAGTCGTGTCCGACCCTTAGCGACCCCACGGACTGCAGCCTACCAGGCTCCTCCATCCATGGGATTTTCTAGGCAATAGTACTGGAGTGGCTTGCCATTGCCTTCTCCGTGTTACTTTCTTAGGAGGGGTTTAATAGAAACTAGCCTAGAAAATCCCATGGATGGAGGAGCCTGGTAGGCTGCAGTCCATGGGGTCGCTAAGGGTCAGACACGACTGAGTGACTTCACTTTCACTTTTCACTTTCACGCATTGGAGAAGGAAATGGCAACCCACTCCAGTGTTCTTGCCTGGAGAATCCCAGGGACGGGGGAGCCTGGTGGGCTTCCGTCTATGGGGTCACACAGAGTCGGACACGACTGAAGTGACTTGGCAGCAGGAGAAGGAAATGGCAACCCACTCCAGTGTTCTTGCCTGGAGAATCCCGGGGACAGGGGAGCCTGGTGGGCTTCCGTCTATGGGGTCACACAGAGTCAGACATGACTGAAGTGACTTAGCAGCAGCAGCAGTAGTAGAATCTCATGTTACTGCCTCTTGCCTATATGGAACAGTATGTGTGTAATGAAACAGTAGGAGCAAAGTACACAAGCCAAGCAAGTGATGGGTTTGTTGTAAGGAATAATTGAATTAATGATTGTCAAGCACTTAGAACACAGCCTGACACATAGTAAGTGCTATATACCAGTATTGAATAAAATAAAAAAATGATAGTACGGCTATAAACTGGTTCATCAGCCAAATTTATTTATAGAATTTTAGTGTTATTTTCTGTGTTTAATGAAAAGAAATAGGGGGCCCTCCCAATGGATGAGGGCCCTCCCAATAAAGCATTGGATTTATTCATGAGTTGATATTCATTTTCTCTATATTAGAATAGTTTTTACCTCAGTTCAGTTCAGTCGCTCAGTTGTGTCCGACTCTTTGCGACCCCATGAATCACAGCACACCAGGCCTCCCTGTCCATCACGAACTCCAGAGTTTACCCAAACTCATGTCCATTGAGTTGGTGATGCCATCCAGCCATCTCATTCTCTGCCGTCCCCTTCTCCTCCTGCCCCCAATCCCTCCCAGCATCAGGGTCTTTTCCAGTGAGTCAACTCGTCGCATGAGGTGGCCAAAGTATTGGAATTTCAGCTTCAGCATCAGTCCTTCCAGTGAACACCCAGGACTGATCTCCTGTAGGATGGACTGGTTGGATCTCCTTGCAGTCCAAGGGACTCTCAAGAGTCTTCTCCAGCATCACAGTTCAAAAGCATCAATTCTTTGGCGATCAGCTTTCTTCACAGTCCCACTCTCACATCCATACATGACCACTGGAAAAACCATAGCCTTGACTAGACGGACCTTGGTTGGCAAAGTAATGTCTCTGCTTTTTAATATGCTATCTAGGTTGGTCATAACTTTCCTTCCAAGGAGTAAGCGTCTTTTAATTTCATGGCTGCAATCAGCATCCACAGTGATTTTGGAGCCCAAGAAAATGAAGTCTGACAGTGTTTCCACTGTTTCCCCATCTATTTCCCATGAAGTGATGGGACCAGATGCCATGATCTTAGTTTTCTGAATGTTTAGCCAACTTTTTTACTCTCCTCTTTCAGTTTCATCAAGAGGCTTTTTAGTTCCTCTTCACTTTCTGCCATAAGGGTGGTGTCATCTGCATATCTGAGGTTATTGATATTTCTCCCAGCAATCTTGATTCCAGCTGTGCTTCTTCCAGCCCAGCGTTTCTCATGATGTACTCTGCATATAAGTTAAATAAGCAGGGTGACAATATACAACCTTGACGTACTCCTTCGCCTAGGGGTATCTATACCATGTCATAATTTTAGGTTGTATTATTTTTAAACATACTTTTGAAATGCAGTGGTATATGCCATGGTTTTCATTTCTTTTTGGAATTTAAGTGATTCAGTGAGATTTTATACTGGTCGGGTGCTGAAGAATGGAGTATCTTTTCCCATAATACACTTCTCTTGGAGCTTACCTGTTGCCCAAGAATGATAATAGATGGGCTTATTTTAGGTCCATAGTATGACTGTGCTTCAGAATGTCAGAGTCTTTCCCAACTCTCCCTACACCTTTTGTGCTGTGTCCTTAGTCACTCAGTCATGTCCGACTCTTTACGATCCCATGAACTGTAGCCCACCAGGCTCCTCTGTCCATGGAATTTTCTAGGTAAAAATACTGAAGCAGGTTACCAGTTCCTACTCCAGGGAATCTTCCCAACCCAGGGATTGAACCTGTGTCTCTTCCCTAGACCTTTTGTGATCCAACAAAATATTAATTACCACAGTTTTAAAAAAGAAATTTATATGTATTGTGCACTAACTCATACATACTAAAACTGTTAATTTTATATCTTTATTTTGAGACAAGCTGATATTTTTGTGGCTGTATAGAGTGATATTTGAATAGATTTTGTCTCTGGAAGAATACCACCAGAATACTGGACACATAAAGTAGATAATCAGACATACCCTTTTCTGTTGAGCTCTGCTGTATTGTACTTTGTAGATATTTAATTTTTTACAAATTGAAGGTTTGTTAATAACCCTGTGTCATCAGATGATGGTTAGCATTTTTTAGTGATAAGGTATTTTCAATTAAGGTATAACATTTTTTAAAAACATCATGCTACTGCACTCTCAGTAGAGAGAGTATAGTATAGTGTCAACTTAACTTTTATGTGCACTGGGGAAATGAAAATCCTCATGTGACTCGCATTATTGTGATAGCTGCTTTATTGTCTGGAACCCAGTGCACAATATCCCTGAAGTGTGCACAAACATGTCTTCAGGCTGTATATTTGTTTCTGGAGGACTGACTCATCTTTCCATTTTTGCTTGATCTTTAGGACCCCTTAGATCCCACCAGATCAGTGATTGTGATCCGCTCCCTGGTGCCGGATGGTGTGGCAGAAAGAGGCGGAGAGCTATTACCCGGTGACCGTCTGATCTCAGTCAATCAGTACTGTTTGGATAACATCACACTTGCTGAAGCTGTGGAAGTGCTGAAAGCTGTGCCACCAGGCACTGTGCACCTTGGCATCTGTAAACCTTTGGTGGTAAGTTTCGAATTTTGTTAATACAGAAAATGATAATACTATAATAGTTAAAAACATGGATTTTGGAGACACATTCATCTGGCCTGAAATCTCTTTTCCTCTGCATATCATACATGTGTCCTTGTGCAAGTTTCCTAATGTCTTTGACTTAATGCTCAGAAAAAGTAATGTCTACATCATAGGGTTTTGAGGATTAAAGATGATATTTATTAAGTGCTTAGCACATTACATACTAGCTGCCAGCATTACTAGTCCAACTACTGCTACTTTTATCTTCATACCTTTGGCACAGAATTCTAAGTTCTCACTGCATTCCATATGACATAAATTAAAATAAGCCTGTTTATGTGTTTTAACTTTCATTTGGGCACAATGTCAGAATGGTTCAGTAAATTGAATTCAGTTAACCATTATCATTTTAGTGATATAGCAATGAAATCATAGTATGATTTTCTGACTGTCACAGAGCCTTGTAACCCCTAGCATCTCAACTCTGATTTGGTTAAGCCACCCTGAAGTCATCTTATTGTTTAATCTCATCTACTCGGTTAGATCACTGTTTCTTTTTTTTTTTTCAACTTCCCTAGATCACTGTTTCTGATTGAAGTATTATTAGTTATGGTGCTATTGAGGTTCCCCAATGCCCCACTTAAAAAAAATACTCATTGATAATTGGTATTGAAGTACTATTGAGTGCTTACTTTATGTCAGTCAGTATTTTAAGCTCTTTACACACACTAATCCTCACAGAAACTTTAAGAGGCGGTAGTCCTCTTATTACCATCATTACAGATGAGTTAGTCAAGACATAGAGTTGGATAACTCATCCAAGATGATATAACTAGTAAGGGGCAGAGTTGAAATATGAACTTAGCAGAGTGGCTTCAGACCCTGTGTTCTTAGTCATAATGCTGTATATTCCTATTTTAATTTGTTGTCATTAGTTCAGTTTCATGCAGCGTGTCTGAAACAGATACTGTCATTGTAATAGTAGAGTGTTGGACTGTATTTCAAGAAATCTGGGCTCTATTTCTAACTTTGCAACAAGTTAGCTCAGTGGGTGTCAAATTCACCCATATGACATAGACATAAGAATCACCTTGAAGATGTTTAAAATGCAGTTTCCCAGGTCCTACTCTCAGAGATTCTGATTTGGTGGTTCTCAGATTCTCAGGAATCTGCCTCATGTGAGTCACCATTGTATTTCTGATGCAGAATTTTGTACTTTGAGAAACACTGTACCGGTAATTTGGTCATAGGTACCCCACTTTTCTAAGCCTTTTTTTTTCATTTCTGAAAGACTAAAAAAGACCAGAGAACCGATAAGATCTTTCTTAACTCTAAAAGTTCCTTTATTCTGTGAAATATATTAGCATACTATGGGCTTCCCTGCTGGCTCACTGGTGAAGAATCTACCTGTCCATGAAGGAGATGCAAGTTTGATCCCTGGGGCGGGAAGATCCCCTGGAGAAGGAAATGACTACACACTCCAGTATTCTTGTCTGGGAAATCCCATGGACCGAGGAGCCTGGCAGGCTACAGTTTATGGGGTCGCAAAAGAGTTGTACATGACATAGAGACTTAACAACAACAATGAATGTTCATATAGATAGATATCTGTCTATATATAGTTATATGTTCATTTGTAGACGTAGATAGATTCATGTATTACACATAATATTTTTGCATTGGAGAATTTCACATGACCTTCATATATTACTCATCACATATTACACATAAAGATGCCTATCTATTATACCTATCAGTTACTTTAAGCACTTCAGAATGGAATATGGCACATAGCTAAGGCAAGGTCTTGACTTTATATTATGTATTTGGTGTGTGAGTTTTGCCATAGTCAATATATACCGTGAGACGCTTGGTTTGATTTTGGGACAGATTAAGGAGGAGGAAGTTTGATGTTGTTATGGGGACCTCTTTATTCATATTTTGGATTGTGGCAAGAACTTTGTCTAGATTGTCCCTGATGATTATTTGCCTGATTATTGGGGTTGCCAGAGGAAGTCCTAATTATATATGGCTTCAGCAATATGTGAACTGTGAATTCCCAGATGTTCAAGCAGGTTTTAGAAAAGGCAGAGGAACCAGAGATCAAATTGCCAACATCCGCTGGATCATGGAGAAAGCAAGAGAGTTCCAGGAAAACATCTATTTCTGCTTCATTGACTATGCCAAAGCCTTTGACTGTGTGGATCACAACAAACTGTGGAAAATTCTTAAAGAGATGGGAATCCCAGACCACCTGACCTGCCTCTTGAGAAACCTGTATGCAGGTCAGGAAGCAACAGTCAGAACTGTACATGGAACAACTGACTGGTTCCAAATAGGAAAAGGAGTGCGTCAAGGCTGTATATTGTCACCTTGCTTATTTAACTTATATGCAGAGTACATCATGAGGAACGCTGGGCTGGAAGAAGCACAAGCTGAAATCAAGATTGCTGGGAGAAATATCAATAATCTCAGATATGCAGATGATACTACCTTTATGGCAGAAAGTGAAGAAGAACTCAAAAGCCTCTTGATGAAAGTGAAAGAGGAGAGTGAAAATGTTGGCTTGAAGCTCAACGTTCAGAAAACAAAGATCATGGCATCTGGTCCCATCACTTCATGGGAAATAGATGGAAAACCAGTGGAAACAGTGTCAGACTTTATTTTTTTGGGCTCCAAAATCACTGCAGATGCTGATTGCAGCCATGAAATTAAAAGACGCTTACTCTTTGGAAGGAAAGTTATGACCAACCTTGATAGTGTATTGAAAAGCAGAGACATTACTTTGCCAACAAAAGTCCGTCTAGTCAAGGCTATGGTTTTTCCCATGGTCATGTATGGATGTGAGAGTTGGACTGTGAAGAAAGCTGAGCGCCGAAGAATTGATGCTTTTGAACTGTGGTGCTGGGAAGACTCTTGAGAGTCCCTTGTACCGCAAGGAGATCCAACCAGTCCATTCTAAAGGAGATCAGTCCTGGGTGTTCATTGGAAGGACTGATGCTAAAGTTGAAACTGCAATACTTTGGCCACCTCATGCGACGAGTTGACTCACTGGAACAGACTCTGATGCTGGGAAAGGTTGGGGGCGGGAGGAGAAGGGGACGACTGAGAATGAGATGGCTGGATGGCATCACTGACTCTGTGGACATGAGTTTGAGTGTACTCCGGGAGTTGGTGATGGACAGGGAGGCCTGGTGTGCTGTGATTCATGGGGTCGCAGAGAGTCGGACACGACTGAGCGATTGAACTGAACTGAACTGAACTGAAAGGACCTAAACAGTGTGACTTTACTTTAAAGCAATTTAAAGAAGTCTAAGGGATGCTAAAGCTGAAACTGCAAAACTTTGGCCACCTCATGCGACGAGTTGACTCACTGGAAAAGACTCTGATGCTGGGAAAGGTTGGGGGCGGGAGGAGAAGGGGACGACCGAGAATGAGATGGCTGGATGGCATCACCGACTCTGTGGACATGAGTTTGAGTGAACTCCGGGAGTTGGTGATGGACAGGGAGGCCTGGCGTGCTGTGATTCATGGGGTCGCGGAGAATCGGACACGACTGAGCGACTGAACTGACTGAACGCAGTGTAAAGAACAGAACTTAGTAACAGCCGGGTGTGGGTTCCTGTTCCTGTTTCTGGTAGAGGTAGAACTGCAGAAACCTCAGGACCTTGGAGTCTTGCTCTGAAAGATTTTGAAATGCACAGCTGTGAGGTGGCTCCCTGCCTCAGCTTCCCTCAGTGGGTATAAGGCTGCCAGAGTCCTGGGGAGTGTGAGGCCAGTAAAGGAATGAGAGAAGGTCACTTTCAGGAACATTACAATTCTTAGTGGAATTACCACTAAGTGCTGCTTCTTTAACATCTGGGTTCTTTAAGCAAAACTGTCTGTGAACTGTAAATAACCATGCATGGATCCTTTCTGAGGTCTAGCTGTCTGTCTCTTTCTCACGGTCCAGTGGGTGGCCACTTACGTCATCACCTAGTGTTTGTTGAGCATTTGTTCTGTCCTTAGCAGAACTGGGGAGAGAGTGTGAATAAAAAGCTCCAAAGTTCAAGTTCAGGCAGAAAGACTATGAATGTATAACAGGAGAACAGAATTATTTTTTGTTAAGTCTTATACCATAGGTATAGATATGTACTATCTATATAATATAGATATTATATAATCTTATAGTCTTATGTAGATACTTATTATCTATATATTTTCATGTTAACTACAAATGTGACTTCTCTTTTCCACAAACTCACCTTAAAGGTCCTAGATAAAAAAATGAATGAACTGACTTTAAAAAAGTGCATCGTGTTGGACTTCCCTGGTGGCATAGGGGATAAGAATCTGCTTGCCAGTGCAGGGCACATGGATTTGATCCCTGGTCTGGGAAGATTCCACATTCCACAGAGCAACTAAACCTATGTGCCACAGCTACCAAACTCGCGCTCTAGAGCCTGCGAGCCGCAGCTGCTGAACCCACATGCCGCAACTACTGAAGCCCACATGGTCTAGGGCCCGCGAGTCACCACTACTGAGCCTTTGTGCCAGAACTACTGAAGTCCATGCACCCTAGAGCCTGCACACCCCAACTATTTATTGAGTTCACATACTATAACCACGAAGCCTGTGTGCCTAAAGCTTGTGACCCACAAGAGAAGTTGCCACAGTGAGACGTCTGTACACTGTAGTGAAGAGTAGCCCCCACTCACCACCGCTAGAAAAAGCCTGTGCAAAGCAACAAAGACCCAACACAGCCAAAAATAATACAAGAAATAAATTAATGAAGCAAAGACATTGTATCTTCAGAACTCACAGGACAGAACTGTCAGTGGAGTTATTGAGCCAGACAACTGTGGGTTTGGCTCAGCTCTGTGATTTGCCAAGCTCTGTGTCCTTGTGCCTATTATTTAACCTCACCAGCTCCTACTTGGGACCATGTAGCATGCTAGTTTAGAGCACAGGCTCTAAAACCAGATGGCCAGGACTCACATTCTGGGCCTGTAACTGACTAGTTATGTAACTTCGAGCAAATTACCATGCATCTGTTACTTATCTGTAAAATAGGGTTATTAAGGGCACCGATGGACAGGGAGGCCTGGCGTGCTGTGATTCATGGGGTTGCGGAGAGTCGGACACGACTGAGCAACTGAACTGAACTGAACTTCTTAGACTATATGTTAATATATTAAGTAAATTGATATATTAAGAGTGCTAAGACCTGTACCTGTGATATACATAAATATATATATTTGCTATTATTTTTATGTAAATATAAAATCCTGACCTAATAGAATAAACAAATAGAACTGGTACTAAGTTCTTAATATAAAGATTCAGTTCAGTTCAGTTCAGTTCAGTCGCTCAGTCGTGTCCGACTCTCCGCGACCCCATGAATCACAGCACAAGCTGAGGCAAAGCAGGTAAAAGTGTCTACCATGGATTGTGATGCATAGCTAGGACTTGGTAGACAGTGGCTGTGTTATTACCTGGAACTGATGCTGAGCTGGTGAGCACTAGGATGGTTGTCCTCCTTCTGATGGAGAGTGGCTACATTGTACCATTGTTGAATATTTTGAGTATCATCCTATATAAATTTAGGCATTTCTTAATATTAAGTTCTGTTCCTGGGAAAGTGATTTTTTATTTAAGGAATACCTAAAAAGAATTAAAAGTTTGAGAAGTTTTGACCTGAATATGACTTTTTTTTTTAAATTATTAAAGAAAAGTTTGGTCTAATGAAACAATGTACATTAAGTACTATGTACTTGCTCTTAATGGAAAGATGAGAATTAATTTGAAAAACATTTGAAACCAAGATGTTTTCTTCAGTATAGAAGTGCTTCTTTGGTTGCCAGAGCTGGGGGCTGGGAGTGGGCGAAATGGGTGCAGGTGGTCAAAAGATAGAAACCTCCAGTTATAAGTCCTAAGGATGTTAGGTACAGCATGGGGACTGCAGATAACAGTACTGAGTGGTATATTTGAAAGTTGCAAATGTTAGCTAAACTTTTCATGGTGATTATTTTGCAACATATGCATATACCAAATCATTATATTGTATACTTAACACTAATATAATGTTGTATGTCAGTTGCTGCTGCTGCTGCTGCTAAGTCGCTTCAGTCATGTCCGACTCTGTGCGACCCCATAGACGGCAGCCCACCAGGCTCCCCTGTCCCTGGGATTCTCCAGGCAAGAACACTGGAGTGGGTTGCCATGTCCTTCTCCCATGCATGAATATGAAAACTGAAAGTGAAGGTGCTCAGTCGTGTCCGACTCTTTGCGACCCCATGGACTGCAGCCTACCAGCCTCCTCCGTCCATCGGATTTTCCGGGCAAGAGTACTAGAGTGGGTTGCCATTGCCTTCTCCATGTATGTCAGTTAGACGTCAATAAAAAATAGGTTCATGGTTTACAAAACAATTCTTCAATCATGCTAAAAATTTTTTTTAAATGCTTCTGTTTTCAGGAAGGTGATAAAGAGGAAGAAAGTTGCATTTTACTTTCAAGCAATAATGAAGACAAGACTGAAATTTCAGGAACAATTCATGATATAAATTCATCTTTAATACTTGAAGCACCCCAGGTATTTAGTACATTTTTTCCCCATTTAAATGGTTGCTATTATAAAGAAGACAAAAGCTTGTTCTTACTGTCTTGGCTAAATAGATACAAATTAAATAGTTTCCCCCTTCAAAAAAATTTTTTTAACTGAAATCTCTTCTCTTTTGTATCCCATTGCCTCCATAAATGACATCGGCTTGGTTTTTAGGCATTTCAAAGAACAAACATACCTGACTTTATATCACTAATACACTCTTAAAATTTTGAGAGTAGAGAGAATTTTGAAAATAGACCTGCATTTAAAAATGCTGTAGAACAAGAGCTCTACTAAAGAACTTCTTTTTTGCCCCCAGAAGAACTTCTTATTGAATACTTTCTAAAGAATTATTTAGTCAAACCTTACTTTATGCTTTGATATTAGAAAGTATATTTTGAAACTTTTCCTTTTTCATTCTTAAAGTGAATTGTGTTTATTTTGCTTTTAGCAGAGTATGGTTTTTCTTAATTTGATAATAACTGTCTTTTGATATTCTTTGCATAGTTTGTTGACAGTGTCTAAACCTGATATGTAGTCCTGTGGTGTCCATTATATATTTTTTTCAGTTTATACATTTTTTTGTTACAATTTCTTAACTGTGTGACATGTTTAAATATACCTTCTAAATACAGTTTTTTCTTTTTTTAAATAACTAGGTTACAGTATTTGCCTTACTATATTAACTTAAAAACGTCCCTGCAATGATGTCTAGCTGCAAGTGAGGAAGCAATGGGAAGGTGTAGATTCTTTTCACGAATGTACATTTATTGATATTTAATGAATAGAACTTAAAATAGGAAACGTCATTGATCCTTCAGAGGGAATTGGACCTTATTGTACTTAGCACCCTCAGGTCCCTTGAAGTTAGGTCAAAGGCTCAGCAGATTCTTATATTCTTCAAGTGTTCCTAAGAACTCAACAAAATTTCTGCTCATGTGTGGGGACTATCTAGCTTTAGTTCTATAGTCTTCCTCTTTTGATTAGTGAAGTTTGAATTAATTGAAGAGCATACTGTATTCATTCTTTTTTGTTTTATATTATTAATGCAAATGCAAAAATCAACTTTTGTTAAATAGTGTATTATACAAGAGTCATATTCAAAGTAGTTGCACATATTCCTTATATCTTTAGTTTATAGAGAAGGTTTTGTAAACATTCAAAGAGCCATGAACTTCTTCTGAGTTACATAAATCTGATATACATAAATCTTATAATCCTGACTTTTAAGTGTTTGCTTTCTTCTGAGATGGTATGAAGTACATCCATACTTATGTATTGCTTTTTATATGAGATGCATGAGTTAAACATTCAGTGTAGAAGTTTAACAAAACTGCTTCTGAGAATTTTCAGGTGGTTAATGTGTAACGAACCTTTTAGAGTACTCAGTCACCTTGCCAAAGGCAGATTGTTGCCTCTTTTGTTGTTTCTTTTCCAGGTTGAGGTTTGTGTGGCAGTAAGGTTATATTCTCCTCTATTTTAATGGAGAGCTGTTTGGGTTAACCATGCATTGGCATATAATATCGTTACTGCAGTTATGCCAGGGGTTAATTTTCTAGTTAATGTGTAGAGTGCAGCTTTAAGACAGAATTTAAAGTTTTGTTTTGTTTTGCAATTTTTATTCACAGGAATTTAGAGATGAACCCTATTTTAAAGAAGAGTTTGTGGATGAGCCATTTCTAGATTTGGGAAAGGCTTTCCACTCCCAACAAAAAGAGATAGATAATAGCAAGGAGACCTGGGAAATGCGTGAATTTATGGTCCCTAGGTTGCAGGAGATGGGTGAAGAAAGAGAAATGCTTGTTGATGAAGAATATGAGCTCTATCAAGACCAACTTCAGTCCCTGCAGTCGTATCCCTCATCACACATTCAAGAGGTTGCTCCTGTTGCGTCCATGAAGGAGGTTCACTTTGGTACACAGTGGTTCCCGGACTGTGAACTGCCCGAACCTCAAGAAGCGGGATGCATGATGAGCATGTACCCTCAGGACATGCAGCAGTGCGGCTGTAACCCCGAAGAGATGGTAAGGGATTAGAATGCATCTTCCACATCCTTCCCGACTCCTCCCCTCCCCATCTCTGTCCATCCGTCATGTAACTTTTAAACACACAAACACAATTTAATGGATCTTTTCATCACTGGACATTTTTTTTTCAAAAATGTATCATATGGAGTGTTGGTTTTAAGTAAAAGCTCATCATTTCTTTATTGTAAACTTCTAGTTGGAGTCAATAAGCTACAGTTGCTTTGCTGTTATGATGTGGTTTTTGTTGTTGTTGTTTTTAACCTTGCTTTTTTAGTGATGTTTTCCTCCTGATACCCATTCCAAGGAGGAGTTCTTTCATCATTTGTGATTAAAAAAAAAAAAAAAATCCCCTCAGGGAGATATAGCTTTGTATTTCTCACATAACATGTTTGTCAAGGAAAATCAAGGCAAAATTGATTAAAAGATTTGTTATTTCTGTCTTGCTTATCCACACTGTCCTCTGTATTATATGTAATACTAAATAGAAAGTCACTGGACTCTAGAAAATTCTCTTTAATTTGTGATACTGCCTGCGGACAACTTGGCAGGAAAGCATTATATCTACTAGGTTTGCTCTTGCTATTAATTCACCAATAAGCTTATTTTTAAAAATAAAATTAGGGTTAACTGGCCACCAACTGGGATCTTTCAGTAGGGATGTTTTTAATATTTTATTTTTGTTTATTTCCTGACCCAAATTAACTTCCAAGCAAATGAAGAGAAAGTTTTCTGTATGGAGTACATAGCAGCATGTTTGGAACAGTGCGGGGCCCTCCTCAGTGAGGTCAGCAACTCCCCTGCAGTGATGTGCACGGTGGCCTTTGTTTGTTTTCTCACAAGGGCAGATAGAGCTGGGTTTTGTTCTTGCCTCCCTTCGACCTTTCTCCCCTTTTCATTTCATTTTGGGCCTCTCTGCTATGCAAGATGCTATATTTATGTATTTAAGGAACCCTTGAGGATTACCCTTGATACTGGACTCTGGGCAGTCTACCAGAGAACAGATGTTTTGGAATTATGTGAATCATGTGGGAAGAGGTGACATAGAATCACCTGGTGTGTTGCTGTTGACACTGGTTCTTTCTATCTCTGCCAGTCCCATTCAGTCCCACTCCTGTGTCTGTTAAGTGCTTGACCTCAAACAGAATATTTAGTTTTATGGAGCATATTATGAATATATAAATAAATACTCTTGTTATATCTGTTTTCTTCTATAAAAATAAAATTTTCCATTTACTCAAATATAAGGCAACCTGAAATATAGTCCCATTTTAATATATAAACTTTTAGAAATATAGATGAATAGTATATTCATAATGTTTACTTTATATATTTAGTTAAGTGTCCCTATTTTAAAACCTGTAAAATATCAGGTGTTTGCCTGTTCTTGCATTTAATGATGGAATTTTACTCATATTCCTTCAATGCATATTTAATGTCAGAGTCTACATTATTACTAGAGTCACTTTTTGATCTTTCAACACTGTTTTCCAACCATACCATCTTCATTTCCATCTACGTTGTTTGAGATATAGTAACTTTTTAATCCATACTATCAGTCAAAAGTTTATTTCAAATATCATTGCATAACGTTAGGTTTTTTAAAAATTCCTCTCATAAGTTTATATTGATGACCCAATCAATCCACAGTGTAGCCACTTCCTCTATTATTTATCAAGCTCATTATAAAGCTTGTTTAAACATCATTCAGTGCTCACAGTTTGAAGGACACACATCCTAGTTACTAACTTCGTCAGATTTCCCAGCTTTCTGATTCTACTATAGGCTCCTTAAACTGGCATTGATTAAGATTGCCTTAGCCCTAATGTGTCTTACCTAAACAGTATTTACTTTAAGTAATTATCCGTTCCTGCTTTGGGGCATTAACTGTTTCTTTTAAATTGAAGTATAGTTGATTTGCAAGGTTGTGTTAATTACTGCTGTACAGCAAGATGATTCAGTTATACATATGTTGTTGTTGTTCAGTGGCTATGTGGTGTCTGACTCTTTGTGACCCCATAGGCTGCAGCATGCCAGGCTTCCTTGTCACGTTTTTAACTATTCTGTTCCATTATGGTTTATCATAAGATATTAAATGTAGTTCTCTGTGTTGTAGAATAGGACCTCGTTGCTTATCCATTCATATATAAAAGCTTACATCTGCTGACTTCAACCAGGAGGAGGGTCATCTCTTCCCCAACTGCATTCCCGTTGGCAACCACCAGTCTGTTCTTTATGTCCATGATTCTGTTTCTGTTTCATAGATAGGTTCATTTGTGTCATATTTTAGATTTCATGTAAGTGATACCATAAGGTGTTTACTTAGTATGATAATTGCTAGTTGCACCCATGTTGCTGAAAATGGCATTATTTTGTTCTTTTTTATGACTGAGTAGTATTCCATTGTATATATCTCAACATCTTCTTTATTCATTCATCGGTCGATGGACATTTGGGTTGTTTCCATGTTTTGGCTATTGTGAATAGTGCTGCTATGAACATAGGGATGCATGTATCTTTTTGAATTATAGTTTTTCTGGATATATGGGCATTAACTATTTTCCCCATTTCCCATCCATATCCCACAGTGATGAGTGTAGGTGAGGAAAGAAAAACGTTTTCCTTTACCTTCCTAGGTTCCTTTGGCTGGGGCCCTGGAAATTAAACTGACAAAAGACAGATTATCAGAAGAAAAACAATTTATTAACACCTGAAGCATGCACACACCCAGGAGAAGCTCAGTGATAGGTCACTCAAAGCAGGGGTTAGAACTTGGGCTTATGTAGCATCTTAATGAAGGACCGTACATTTGTAGACGAGTGTCAAGATAGAGGGAAAGGGATTCAGGCTTTCAGGGGTAGCTACTGTGTGAAGGTAAATATTATGGGGGAAATTGACGGAACATAAGGGTTGTTTTAGTAATGTTTGTCATACACATTTCTCTTAGTGTCGTCTCTGAGGTGGAAAGAGTAGAGTCGTCTTTGGTGATTGAGAACCAGGAGAGGATAGGAAACTTTTCTGTGTCTCTTCTTTTCTTCAGCTCAGAATAATCTCTCTGCCAAAGGGGCATATTTCTGGGTGGAATATCCTGATCCTCTGTATTAGCTGTGCCCACATGATCAGGATGGGCTTGGATCTTTATTTGTCTTACTGTCATTATGGTGGACTCCATGGTGATCCTTTATTATTTAATCCAGCTCTGGGTGAGTCGATTTTAAAAACACAGTCACATGCCTTACAAATATGCAGTTCCCGGTACTCTTCTTTTTAGAGGGTGTCCTCTAGAAGGCAGTGAAACATTATCATTCTGTCTTCATTATATTTGATAATATCTATTTTGGGCTACAAGTATAGCTATGTTTGTGGAGTGCAAATAGCACCCAACAGATTATAAGCTTATCTTTCTCCACCACTCTCTTACTCCATTTTAGTTGAAGGATAAAAGCATCAAGGTTGATAGATCTGGTTCTTTATTTTTAGTTGTGATCAAATATACATTATATGAAGTTGACCATTTTAACTGTTTTTAGGCTTACAGTTGTCATGGAATGAATATACTCACATTATTGAAGAACCATTACGACCACCCATCTCTAGAATTTTTACATCTTCCCAAATGGAGACTCTGTACCCAGTAAACAATAAACTGCTCATTCTCCTTTTCCTTTATCTGCTGGCAGCAAACACAGTTCTACTTTCTGTGTCTAAGAATTTGACTGTTCAGAGAACCTCATGTAAATAGAATCATACAATATTTGTCTTTTGTGTCTGACTTATTTCACTTAGCGTGATGTCTTCAGGTTCATTCATGTAGCATGTCAGCATTTTCTCCCTTTTTGAGGCTGAATAGCATTCCATTGAATGTATATACCCTATTTTGTTTGCTTGTTCATCAATTGATGGACTTCTGGGTTGTTTGTCTTTGGCTATTGTGAACAGTGCTGCTGTGGACACTGCTATACAAACATCTGTTCAAAACCAAATTTTGGGGGGTACACACCCTGAAGTGAAATTGCCAGGTCATGTGGTAATTCTGTTTAATTTTGGGGAGAATCATGTACTGTTTTCATAGCCTCTGTGCCATTTTACATTCCTGCCAGCAATGCACGGATTTTCTAATTTTTCCACATCCTCACTAACACTTGTTTTCTTTTTTTTTTAGGTAGGTGTGAAGTGGTAACTCACTGTAGTTTTGATTTGTAATTCTCTATTAGTGACATTGAGCAAATTTTCACATGCTTATTGGCCATCTTCAAATATTCTTTGGAAAAATGTCTAACTCCTTTTCTCTTTTTGAAAATATCTGATTCTTTTTGTCTGAGACTAAATTTATGCTCTCATTGTCTCCGCTATTTAGGAAAAAAATTGAATTGATTTTTCTATAGGTCTAACCTTTCATATCTACTGTATTGAAACCTCAGATTTAGGTGTCAATTCTTATTCTTCAGTCATAATTGCCATTAATTAAAATAACCAAATGGTTCAAAAATGATTGTAAATTTTTTCTTTTTAAATACACAGTGGCTCCCATCTCCTCCTCTGCTCTAAGGAGTTCTTGTTTTATTCTAGACTACTAACTAGTCATATTTCCCTCTCACCTCTATTTAATATTTGAGTTGAATGTACTCTGGGCTCCTTTTGGTATCTGATATAGTTTTTACTCAATTATATTCATAATCTATTTGATAAAATCTAGCAGTATTTGGTACATCCGCTTATGAGAGGTCTTTTTCTTACTATTGAAATGTGACCCATATAATCATGAAAAAATGTGGACTATTGTAAAAAATAAAATTTATATTTTTGTTTTGGACAACCTAAATTTCCAACAACAGAGAATAACACAGTGCTATTAACCTTAGAAGAATTAAGGCAGTGGTCCCCAATGTTTTTGGCACCAGGGAGTGGTTTTGTGGAAGACAGTTTTTCCATGGACCGTGGTGGGGGAATGGTTTCAGGATGATTCAAGTGTATTACATTTATTGTGCACTTTATTTGTATTATTATTACATCAACTTCAGATCATCAGGCATTAGATCCTAGAGGTTGGGAACCCCTGATTGAAGGTATATGTCTGTGGTGGCCATATGTTGCAATTTAATTTCATACATATAAATATCTTTTTAATATAATAAAATACATCAGTGAAAATTGTATGTCTGGAAGATTATAACTTTAGAAAACCATAAAAGACATGTGTACAAAAGGAAGACAGGGAAAGCGTAATAACTACTGACTGTGCTTATCTGTGGGTTTTAGGTTCAGGGAACAGGTTGTTTATTAGGTAGATAAGAGTGTAAGGGAGGGCATAGCAAAGGCTTAGAACTATGAAAATTCACCAGCTGTTTCTAAAGGCTGTGAAAATTCACCAGGTGTTTCCAGATCAGCAGCGAAGCTATTTAAGTTGTGATCCAGCATGATCCAGAATGTAACGTGTATCAACCATTGACCTTGCTTGCCTTGATAGTTTATTCTTCTACCTTGGTGAATGTTTATTTGAATGCATTTATTAATGTTTATAAAATAATTTTTTTTGGTAAAAAATCCAGTGTTTGGAAAAAACAGATTTTTACTAGCCTGTTCTCTTGCAGATATTAAGTTACTAGCATTTGTAACTGCTTACCACAGTATAAAACATTACTTGAGAAGGCCTGTTTGCAGGGCCAGTTTTCCATTATCATTATGATCTGGATTGAATGACATTATGGCGTTCCACATTTTATCATAAAGTGCTAATGCATTTCTGTTTTTCTTCCTCTCGAGATGAAAGAGAACTTTGGCATCGATTCCCTCTCCTCCATACCCTCAACTGAAGGAAACACTCAACAAGGCAGGTTTGATGATCTGGAAAATCTTAATTCATTAACAAAGAGTAGCCTGGATTTAGGTTTGTGATTTTAATTTCTCATAAACACAAGTTATATTACTTTGCAGTCTTTCAGTATTATTTGTACAAATGATGAATTTTACTGTCATATTTTCATTATAATATTTTGAATCGAAATCTACTTATTAATCTGTTTCAAAATATCTGGAAAAGTAATGTGACTCATATTTCAACTTAGAGTTTTCAGATTCTGCTTTCTGTGAGGGCTGCATTTTTCCCTGCCTCATTTTGCTTTTTATTAGCTATGTGGATTACAACTAAAACTAGTGCCATATACTGAATATGAAATAAGCCTCTACTAATATATATTAAAATCTCTGATGCTATTAAGTGATACTGTTAGCTCATTGAATGGGGTTGTTAAATATTAATAAAGAGAGACATATTTTAAACATTTATGAAACATTTTTATAGCCATATATTACAGTCAATTTTGGTACATTAATAACTTAGTTTCCATTAAAGATTCCTAAAAGTATAGTGCTTCTCCTTGCCTCTTCTCATATTGATTGTTATATATTTTTGAAAACTTGACTTTAAAAAGTAATCTTTCCTTATCCAACACTGCAATATCAAATGTCATTGTAATATTAAGATTTCCTAGGGGAGACTGGTAAGTTCTTTCAAAGTATTGGGATTTATAGAGCCATTGTTCAGGATTTATGCTGTCCTTCAAATGGCAACCCACTCCAGTATTCTTGCCTGGAGAATCCCATGGACAGAGGAGTCTGGTGGGCTACAGTCCACGGAGTCGCAGAGTAGGACACAACTGAGCGACTTCACTTTCACTTTTCACCTGTTTTGACTCTACTTATAGGAAAAGACTTTCTCTATGGGTAGTTCTTGTGTTATATGATAATATATTGTTAGAAGAGAGAGATAACTGTAGAAAGTTATGTAACTGTTTTATATGAATTCAACATTCTATCAAGTAAAATCTAAAACAATGGCGTTCTTTTAATGTTGTTAAAGATTGAAGGCATCTATGAGATGATAACAGTTGCCAGTTCCCTACCAGTCAGAATATATCATGAACAGTTAATTTAAAAAATTAAGATAGTTAATTTTGAATATCTTAGATTAAGTGAATCTATTCAATTTTTCATAATGTATAACTGATTGTGGCTAGGAGAAAAATGTAATTTTTTTCACAAAAATTCTCCTTGTATACTGTTTTTTGTCTTGTTTTTTAAATTCACCACATTTCTGTAGCCCTCTATTAAATACTTGAGGAAGAGTTATGGCACAAATGAATGAATTAATGTGTTTGATTACCATTGATATTAATAATTTATAATAATATCCATCATTGTTTCAGACTAGACAATTTTGTTGTGGAGAGCATCCCTGTGCATTGTCAGATGTTTAGCAGCCTCCTTGCCTTCTCACCCTAGATCCCAGTGGTATTCCCATTCCTAGTCATGATCAAAATCAAAATGTCTCCAGACATTGTCAAAAAGTCCCTTGGGAGACAGAATTGCCCCAGGTTGAGAACCATTCACTGTTTTACACTGTCAGGATTGAAAGCAATGGGTTGGAAATATGGGGTGAGTGTTTGTGAAGATGGACATTGGAGTTAGGAGAAAGATAGGGGAAGGGACTTTGTCCTCATGGGATGATTCAACCTTCCTCTGAGCCCTCCTCTGGGTATCACTGAAGTGACTCCAAAGTTATTTCCTCTGACTTCTGCTGCCTGCATGAGTTTCCCAGGGCCCTGTAACAAGTTACCACACACCTGATGGCTTAGAATACCAGAAGTTAATTCTCTCACTGTTCTGGAGCCCCTAAGTCCTAAATTAATATGCTGTCTTACTTCTGAAGGCCTTGGGAAGAATCTGTTCTTTTCCCTGTCCAGCTTCAGGTGACTCCAGCATCTTTTGGCTTGTGGCTGCTTCATTCTAATCTCTGCCTCTGTCCTCACATGGCCCTCTCCTCTTCTCCATGTCTTCTCTTTTGTCTCTTATAAGGACACCTGTTGTTGGATTTAAGGCCTGCTTGGATTGTCTCATCTCAAGATGCTTAATTTAGTTACATTTGCAAAGCCCTTTTCTCCATGTAAGGTCTCATTTATAGGTTCTATGGCAGATATATATATCCAGGTGAACCATCAATCAACCTACTGTACTGCCTTAATCTAATATTTGGCAAGGCACTTGGATTCTATTTTTGGAGATTATAGCTTTAGGTATTTAGCTACATTTGTATACCTTGGGCCTGTCCTCACTAGGAAAGTGTTCACAACCACATGTGTTTTGGGAAATTTTTCAACTATCAGTGACTTTATTTTTGAGCATTCATAGCAAAAAAATTTTTGAGAGCTGCCAGAATGCTGTGTGGCAGGTGTAAGTACTTGGATTAATGCTAGCCATGGGTGAACTGAGAAATTATTGATACAGAGTCAGTATAGTTTTAGTCCCAGGTCCCTCAGTACTAAGCCGTTAATCTGCTATGTCACCAGGCAAACCACCCAGTTCTCCAAGCTTCCCCACTTCCGCAGCTGTAAAATGGTGCAATTGGGCTAAGTGTTCTATGAGGCCTTTTTCAAATCTGTAGCCCTTTGACTACTCTGTTAGTAACAGAGACCTTAAGAGTCACTTATAAGCAATTAAATTAAAAGTTATTTTTGAAAACCTGTATGTAAAGTGCTATTCTTCACCCTGTACTTAATCTAAAATTATTGTTCAGTCATTAAGTCATGTCCGACTCTTTGTGACCCCATGGACTGCAGCACGCCAGGCTTCCCTGTCCTTCACCATCTCCCAGAGTTTGCCCAAATTCATGTCCTTTGTGTTGATGCCATCTAACCATCCCATACTCTGTCGCCCCCTTCTCTTCCTGCCCTCCATCTTTCCCAGGATCAGGGTCTTTTCCAGTGAGTCAGCTCTTAAATCAGGTATCCTCAAAGACAGAAAGTAGTTCTAAAAAAAAAAAAAAAAAAAGAAAGTAGTTCTATTTCCCAGTCTGATTGGCCCTACCTAAAATGGTCCTCCAGTGAACCTGAATGAATTTCTGTCATTGTACCCAGAGTCAGGTACACTTGCGAATTCACATATTGGTCTCTTACAATAAGCTTCTGGAGGGCAAGGCTTATATCTGATTATGTTACCATAGTGGGTGCTCAAGAACTATTGCACGAGAAGGTGATATGCTGCTCCTGTGTGGTGATTTAACAGCATGCCAGTACTGGCATGACTTAACTGGCATGATTTATCAGTATGCCAGTTCCCTACCTATTTTTTTTTTTTTGTCTGGTTGCTAAGTTGTACAGCAACCCCTTTTCTGAACGGATTCTTCTTGCCTTTATTTTGTTTGTCTTTCTCTTCTTGCACCTCACTAAGTATAGACCTTTTGGAAATTACTCCCATTCCTCCCCTGGTAGCATTAACTTCTGTTTATCCAGGGACTTTTTTTTTTTTTTTTAACTTTCCTGTTTTCCTGTTGTGGCTGTTACCTAACAACTGCATAGGCCCCAAAGGATATGATTTATTTTACGGGCTCCCAGATACCATGGTGCCCCTGACAAGCAGGTCTGTTAAGTTACCTATGTCAAGCACGGTGAGAGAGGAGAGATGTACCTGAGCACTGCCAAGGGGGAGTGGGCAAAGGGTATGGGCACCCCTGTGTGGAGCAGGTAGTGAAAAGTTTTAAACGAACTGCAGCATCCTATGAAACTCAGTGCTGTAATTTAATAGGCTGCTTTACCAGTATAGCTGGATGGGAATTAGCTCTGCAAATACAGCCAGTTCTCTGTTCTTTCAGCTCTCATTTTAGGCCATTTCTGTAGAATCTCCATCCCACCCAGCCCCTCCTTAGAGGAGGAGGTAGACATAGGGAGCTAGAGTAGTGGTGCACGTCTAAGGATTTGACTGCATGCATGAATGTGGGCCCAGGGGATGGGCTGAGGGGTGCCTGGTGATGGGGGAGAGGCACCTGAGACTTCCTTTAATACCACCTGAGTGTTACAGTTCCTTTCACCCCCGCTTCAGATTCTCTGCTGTATTTCCTATACTGTATTAATCTGTGTTACCAACTGATTAGATCCTGATTCAAAGTGTCTAGACAAAATAAAAAGCAGAAGTACAAGTGAGTTTACTAGAAAATCTGTTCAATATGAAGAAATGGAAAGTTTAAGTGATGCTTATAGGAGAAGTTTTAGAAGAGTATCTATATCTCCTAGTGATCAATTTTAATTTTCTGATAAGCCAAATTTCCAAAATATACTATAAATGTATGGATTTAAGGGAGGCATTTCATATACCATTTTTTATATTTGTATAACACAATGAAGAAAGATTGGCTGGGAATTTGTAATGGATTAGATGTAATGGATACTGAGGTGTATCCTAAGAGCAATGAATGGGTTTATGCCAGCCTGGGTGCAGGTCTCTAAACATGTACCATAGGATTGTGTGCACAGCCCTGCCCTAGTTATCCCTTTTTTCTGTAACGGGAAAGTGACACAGATGACATGTTAGGTAAATTCACACATTCTAATTGGCAAAACTCCTCAGCCTGGAATTCCCCATCTGTAAAATATCGATGGCTAGTATCTCTTGTAACTAGTTTAATGTGAGAATTAAATAAGATAACAAATTAAAAGAATTTTGGAATTTATGAACAAAGCCCCTTCAAAAATGTGTTTTCATTTGATTATTTGTTTTTCTGTGCAATTTTTTTTTAAGTCAGTGAAATGTTAGTCTGTCTGTAATTGAGACAGCCTAGATCGACGAAGGAAAATTTGTAAGGATAAGGAGATAATCTCCATCGTAAAGGAGATTCGTGGTTTTTTTTTTTAATTATTAATAACCCTTTCCCCCTCCGTATCCCTATACTGCTCCTCACTGCTTCCCTCTCCCCACTGGTAACCACTAGTTTGTTCTCTGTGTCTGTGAATCTGCATCACTCTTGTTTTGTTAGTTTGTTGTAATTTTTAGATTCCACGTACAAGTAATACCATACAGTATTTGTCTTTCTCTTTCTGACTTATAAGAAAGATTCTTTTGATAAAAGATTCATATTGCTAAAATAATATCTTTTCACTGAAGCCATGCTTAACATTGTAACCCTCTTCCACTGAGCAGTCCATATTTCCCTTCCTTGCAGAATTTTTTTTACCATAGTACTGCCGCCATCTGACATGTTAAATATTTTGCTTATTGACTTTAGTATAAATAAGTCTTCTACCTGAAAGGGGCCTGCCCGTGTAGATATCCGTAACTCTTTGTTGAATGAAGAATGAATGAATGTACCCTGTGCTCACCAACATCTGGTTTTGCTCTTTAGGCATGATGATTCCAAATGATGGGCAGGGTCCTGGCTTGCTTGTTGAACTTCCTGTTGTGGCTCAGAGAAGGGAGCAAGAAGACTTGCCTCTATATCAACTCTCCAGGACTCAAGCTGTTTCCAAGGTTTCAGCATACGCACGAATGTTGTCTTCTCGATATACCACTGATGCATGGTATGATATTATTTCTCTGCGTTTTCACATTATAAAGTAGCTTTCTTTTAGCTTCTATTAAAAATAACAACAACAGGTCATGTTTAGGGTGGAACATTTGTAAAGTGCAGAAAAATATTTTGGATAAAGCCCACTATATTAAACTATTACTATGAGAATTTCCCATACTTAAAATTGTACTGTATATATAATTTTGTATTCTCTCAGTTGTGTGCAAAATGGATTACATAGAGTTTTTAATCAGATAATGGAGGTTAATTAAGAATTTAACAACTCAAGCAAGAAATACACAAGGGCAAATTGAGGAAGGATTGGACTTTAGAGTGGAAGGGCTACAGGAATTGTTGGCTGATAACATGTGGGAAGTGAGAAGGAGATGACCTGTGTTTCTGAATGGAGCAACTAGATGGCTAGCAGGACCATTAATTCTTTGGCATGGCAAGCCACTCCAGTACTCTTGCCTAGAAAATCCCATGGATGGAGGAGCCTGGTAGGCTGAAGTCCGTGGGGTCGCTATGGGTCGGACACGACTGAGCGACTTCACTTTCACTTTTCACTTTCACACATGGGAGAAGGAAATGGCAACCCACTCCAGTGTTCTTGCCTGGAGAATCCCAGGGACGGGGGAGCCTGGTGGGCTTCCATCTATGGGGTCACACAGAGTCGGACATGACTGAAGTGACTTAGCAGCAGCAGGACCATTAATTCTTTGGCATAAGATTATAGGAGCATGAACAAGTCAAAAGGAAAATGATGAGTTCAGTTTGGGACATGTTGAGGGTTCAAGTATCCATACAACAATGGAGTGAAATGTAGTTAATTAAATACATGTCTCCAAGGATTAGTGTTGAGGTCTATCCTGATGTGGGTACTTGGGGAACAAGATCAAGTGAAGGTGAAACTCCTGGATTTGAATAGTCATCCAGGGAAGGCTCAAGTGATAATAGAACAGGGCCAAAATTGGAGTCCCACAAAGCAAGAAAATTAAGGGCATGAATGGAGGAAGAAAACAGTGAAGTGGAGTGAACAAAAGGTAGAAGGAAATTGATGAACTGGAAGTTGATATAGAAACCAAGGGAAGAGAGCATTTGAACAAAAGGATCATTACAGATTATTGTTACATACTACAGAGAGAGGTCATGGTAGATAAAATGAAAGTTTTCATCGGACTTGATCACATGGATGACCTTGATAAGCTTAGAACAGTTTCATTAGACTAGAAGTCAGAGAGTAGTGGGTTGAGAATTGAACAGAAGTCAGAAATTGGATAAAGCAAATGGTAAGCCACTCCAGTATTCTTGCCTGGAGAATCCCATGGACCGAGAAGCCTGGTAGGCTACAGTTCATGGGATTGCAAAGAGTCGGACACAACTGAGCGATTTCACTTCACTTCACTTCACTTCAAGAGTAGACTAGTGTTTTGAGAAACCTGATCATGACAAGAGGCAGAAAGAATACATGTTACCTAGACAACTGAAGGGCATTGTAGGACTGGGGCAAGGGGATGTATATATGTGTATACACACACACACACAGATTGTAAGTGTGAAAGATCCAGAAAAGGAATATGTAGATGCTAGAAAGATCCAGAAAAGGAATATGTAGATGCTAGAAAGTGGGTGATTAAACATAGTCCCTGGAGAGGGTGGAGGGAGAGGAGGACATGGCACATCTAGAGAGATTAACCTTTAACATTTGATAGAAGGAAGCTCATATTCTCCACGGACTCAGGTGCCGAGAGTGAAAGGAAAGCACAAATACAGGTATTGTTAGTACCTCAAGGACTGGAATCTGAAGAAGTTTTTACCCTATGGCCTTGGGTTTTTTTTTTTTTTTTTTTTTGTCATTTAGAAGAAAGGTTATTTGCTCAAAATGATGGGGTGCTAGTAAAGTGGGCCATAAAAGGAGAGGTATCATAACAGAGGTCAGCTTTTGAAATAAGAGTAGGAGAGTGAAGACCTAGTGGTGAGAAGGAATTTAGGAAAATATTGATTCCCTTTTCCCAGCTTCCCAGGAAGTGAGAGAATGAACATCACCCTCTCAAGTTTGGTACCTGTGGCTGGGAAGCAGAGCTGCTGATGAACAGAGGCGGTTGAGAGAACGCTGAGGGAGGAAGTTAGGTTGTGGGTGGTTTCTTTACAATTTAAGGAGCTTTTGTGGAGTGTGATGGGTCGTTTGGCTGAGTGGGCCTTGGCAGAGGGGTATGGGGACAGAAGCACAGCTGAAAGAAGAACCAGTGCAGTCTAGCACTGTGAATACAGGACGGGAGAAGCAAATGAGAGAGTTGGAGGTATTGCAGAATGTAACAGGGGTGAGCAATGGGGTAGGGTTAATTGGCCTTAGTGCTGTTGTTTATTTATGTTTGAATATAGCTCACCTGCAATGTTGTGTTAGTTTCAGGTGTACAGCCAAGTGAATCATTATGCATATACATATACCACGCTAAGTGAAGCGAGCCAGACAAACACAAATATCATATGATATCACTTAAATGTGAAATCTAATAAAAATGATATAAATGAACTTATTTACAGAACAGAAACAGACTCACAGATCTTGAAATCAAACTTATGGTTACCACAGGGGAAGTGTGGGGGGAAGTGATAAATTGGGAGACTGGGATTAATATATATGCATACTACTATATATAGAACAGATAAATATGGGGACCTACTGAATATCATAGGGAACTCCACTGAATGTTCTATAATAACTTATATGGGAAAAGAATCTTGATGCTTTTATTTAAACTTTAGTCCAAGAAAGATTTTGTCTTGTTATATGAAATGTCTCAGACTTACGTCACTTCTCTGTTCAGTGATCTGTGACCTTTGCCTAGAGTTTTAGATAGAAACTTAATGAAAAGTTGTTGTCTGGGCTTCTGCATAGCTTATGTCTGAGTGGAAAGGAAAGATTGGTAAGCCCAACTAGTTGGAGAAATTGGTGACTTTTTACTCAACAGACCTGGACCAATGTGTACAGGGGAGGAGCTGACAGGCCCAGGGTCCTAGTGCAAGGGATCTAACCAGTTCCCAAGGAATAGAGTGTTAAACAATCATGAGTTTTTTTCTTTAGGAGAGATGCCTAGCAGTGGAAGTACTGGAAGAGTTAGGAATATGTTTCAACTTTTTTTATGTGGTCAAATTACTTTTCAGAGACATTTCTGTTTTTTAAATTTCTCTTGTGCTGAGTGTTGATAATGGACTCTGGCCAAATAATTCAGAATTGAAGCTGCTTTTCACATTATAGAATTGTCAGTGTAAATTGGAAAAGGTTTAAACAAATTTCCAAACCCACCCCTCCATCCTTGTGCAGAAGACGAGACATTCTATCAGTCGTATGTTACTCAGTTCTCCCAGCTTCAGAGAGAAGAGGGTCACTTTACTCCTAATGTGAGCACTTTGACAAGCTGATTTCTTGTGTTGGCACAGGCATTTAAGGGCTCCAGCCTAACCTTTGTCTTGGGAGAGCAGTCTTGCATTTAAATGTTTTTTTTTTTTTTTGGCTTGCTGTCATAGATTCAGTGTATATATTTCAGTCTCAGCAGGCTCCAGAAGTGTTCCTGTAAATCATACTATCTCTTTTAATCTTTCAGGGTATGACCCATGGAGTTAGGTTCGTAGATGAATATTTATTGCTACTCAGAAGACTTCCTGAGTAATGCACAGATTCCTTTCAGAATATAGTTTTTTAGATCATCAGGGTGTCAGCTAGTGCTAAATGCTATTTTACAGTTTCTTTGCATTAATTTTTGCATAGGACTCAGCAGAGTTATTTTGTTAGTATTCACTGTGCTCTTGCATAAGCCAACTTCCCTCTTCGCTTCCAGGACTAATATTAAGAGGTCAGATGCATGCTGAAAGTGACGATCTCTAGGAAGGAAGAATGGTGGGCAGACGGAGTGTGGTAACTCTGAAAGGAATCTAAGTGATCTTGTTCTGAGTATTCTTCTTTCTTCATAAAGTTCCTTGAGATGATGTTTTCAGAATTCACCTGGCTTCAGTCTTTTTCTAATTCAACTCTGTCATCACTTGATGCCTAAAGACATGGGTGGGCCCATTAGTGGGGTACATGACATTTCTCAGACTAATAGGAGATGTGCAGTATAGTACTGTGCTGCTGCTGCTGCTAAGTCACTTGAGTCTTGTCCGACTCTGTGCGACCGCATAGATGGCAGCCCACCAAGCTCCTCCATCCATGAGGATTCTCCAGGCAAGAACACTGGAGTGGGTTGCCATTGCCTTCTCCATTGCATGAAAATGAAATCGTTTAATCGTGTCTGACTCTTCACGACTCCATGGACTGCAGCCTACCAGACTCCTCCATCTGTGGGGTTTTCCAGGCAAGCGTACTGGAGTGGGTTGCCATTGCCTTCTCCACTATAGTACTGTGGTGCTGTTCAAATATATCCTCTGTTATTTATGGTTACATGACCCTAAGAGAGTTTCCCTTGTGTCTGTATTTCCTCACTTGTGAAGTAGGTAGTTCTGAGGTTCAATAAAGTGAATATAAAGGATTTCGTATAATGCCTGGAGTATAGTAAATGTTTAATGAAAGACTGGCAGTGATGCTAGATGATAGTGACAGACTCCTGGCCCTTGAGGTGTATCTAGGGTATTGATTGTTGCTGAGTTTATTAAAACACTCAAGGAAGTTGTAGTTTTGTTTTTTTTTTTTTTTTTTTAGATAAAATAGGATCAGATCACAGTAAGTAAAACGGGAAAGGTTTCAGAGGCTAAAATACTGGGAGGATGAAGAACTTGAGGTGAAAGGCATATTTAAAATTGAAAAAAAAATCGTAGGGTTGTGTGTACTCAGTCACTCGGTTGTGTCAGACTCTTTGTGCCCCCGTGGGCTGAAGTCCGCCAGGCTCCTCTGTCCATGGAATTCTCCAGGCAAGAATACCGGAGTGGGTAGCCATTCCCTTCTCCAGGGGATCTTCCTGACCCAGGAATCAAATCGAGGTCTCCTGCATTGCGGGAAGATTCTTTACCAGCTGAGCTCCCAGGGAAGCCCTGTGTGTATAATAGGATGCAACTGAAAAGAAATACTTTCAGATATTGGATACTTTGTTATGACTAGTAGGAAGTGAAATGTGAGACTGAGTGTCATAGCTGGGGAAAGGATTAAATGAGTTAACGTTATATTTTAAGTCCCCAATACTGCTTGGCATTTAGTGCCTTTTAAGTAAATGGTGAGTTTCTAATAGGTTTACCTTTGAGTTCCACTGCCGAAAGTTATGTGTAAATTAAGAATATTGGTAGAAGACTAAGGATAAAGGAGAGAATAAATACAGGGACGTGAGAGAGGACTACTCTGGAAGGAAAAAGGGGAAGTTTCCAGGGACTTTATAATGTAGCCGCTGTGGGCCACACTGCAGGTGAAGATGAGTGTGAGAAATTAGGACAAGAGACACACAGGAGTATTACACTAATGCCTTTGGAAATGTAATTAGATATTTCATTGCTAATGCAGGGTCTACAGAAGGTCAAAAAAGGGAAAGACCTAAGGAAGTGACTCACCCTTTATTAAGTTGAACGTTTGTTTCTTAACAAGTCTTAAATGCAATTTTATGGAACAGTTTTCTTACTTTTGATAAATGTATAATGGTGACTCAGATGGTAAAGAAACTGCCTATAATGCAAGAGACTTGGGTTCGATTCCTGGGTCAGGAAGATTTCCTGGAGAAAGGAATGGTAACCCACTCCAGTATTCTTGCCTGAAGAATTCCAAGGATAGAGGAGCCTGGTGGGCTATAGTCCCTAGGATCGTAGAGTCAGATGCAACTGAGCAACTTTTACACACACACACATATATATTCATGTTACCAACACTCCAATCAAGATATTAAACATTTCCATCCACCCAGAAAGTTCTCTGCTCCTGACTTCTAATACTGTAAATTATCTTTTTCCATTCTAGAACTCATGTAAATCATACAATAGGTACTTTTTTGTTATCTGGCTTTTTACTGAGTACCACGTCTGTGTCATTTTAAACTTTCATGTATAGTAATGACTAAGTCTTTATGTATACTGGTGTCAGGTAATAATTTGCTTGTAATTTCAAGGTCATAGTGTTATATTTGTGTAACTAACCCTACTAGTTTGGAAAACATTAGTGCCTATTCTGCCTGGCTCCAGATGCTTGTATTCCGTCTAGTGTGTCACAGAAAATTGCCATATAGAGTCCATATTTTGAAAGGAAAAAGAAATCTCTAGGTAACTTAGCCACAATTGTAACTCTTCCTGCTTGCATCATTTTGGGGTGCTGAGTTTGCTTGACCCTTATATGGCTTAGTATACAGAATTTTTATGTGAAAAAAAGATATATTAAAAGGGAAAGGTCACCTTGGCTATCTGGATTCATCTGATTTTGGTATGATGTAGAAAATTTTAATCTCAAAGACATTGTATATTATGATGAAGTTTTACTATTAATATCCACTTGTTCATTAATGGGGCACTTTATCTTTCCTCCCAAATCTGTAAAGAATGATAACTTTGGGCATTTGTTATAAAGGACTGAAATAAAAAGCATTATTTCTATTAGATGGTTAATTCGTTTAGGGAAAAAGTGGTTATAAAACTCTGATTAAATGTAAAAGGCAAAAGTTCAATTATTTTAAGATTTGAGATTCTAACTGATTGAGCTATTGACCATGTTTAATCAAAGTGCAAATTATAAAATTAGAGTTTAGAATTCTCTTGTGAAAGATTCAAGTACATTTGGGCAAAATTTGCATCTTAATATGTGCAGTAAAAGTATTTTACTTTCTCCATTAAATTTTTAATTTGGGTTAAAAGGTATATGCATTCATCAGTGTAAAGCGACTACATTATTTTGGATAGTTGCTCATCTCCTGTGACTTTCTTTCTAAAACTAATCACACTATGGCTTTGAAAGTTTTCTCTCTCTTTAGGTATGAAATAATGTTAATAGAATATGTTCATCAATTTCCTGAAAAATAATAATATGCTTTGAAAAAGTCTAACGGAATAATCCTTTTGTTACAGATTTTCTTAAAGAAAACTAAAACTTTCCATATTTTAGATAACATTTTTCTCCCTTCACTTAATATTATATGTGAAAGTCAGCAGTTTAGGATATTTTTTTATTTTATTTTTTAAAAAGAAAAGCATATAGCCCATACCAATGTGAAAACTTGACTTCCATTCTATCTTAGGTAATTTTAAATTTAAGATTTTAATTCTTATAATGATATTATGCATGTGCCATAAAAATATGTACATTTTTTTCTTAATATATTTCATGAACTGTTTCTTACCCACAAACTGTGTAAATTTTTTCCTTCACCCACCAACCAATTTTCTGATTCTTTGGACAATGTGTCCTATGATTCATTTCAGTTCTGACATTAACTGCAGAGTTGGTACAGCCCCCACAGGTTAAGGGCTCAGTCCCATAAGACTGTCCCAACTTCAGAAGCCAGGCAGATTCCAGGTTGCCAATTCTACTTCTGACCAACTGACTATGAGTTGGGGGTTCTCATATCACCTTCCTGAGGTTCAATAATTTGCTAGCATGGCTTATAGAACTTAGGAAAATGCTTCACTATTACTGCTTTATTGTAAAGGATACGACTCTGGAATAGCCAAATGGAAGAGATGCATAAGGCGAGCAAGGGAGTGTGTGGGATGCGAAAGCATCCATGCTCTCTTGGGGCACATCACCCTCCCATCTCTTTAATGTGTTCTCCAACCTGCAGGCTCTCTCAACCCTGTTGTTCAGAGGTGGCGAGAGGTTTATGGAGGCTGTATTATGCAGGCATGATTAATTACATCATTGGCCTTTGGTGATTAAACTCACTTCTAGCCCCTTTCCAGAGGTGGGGGTGGGGTGGAAAGTTCTAACTCTAAATACATGGTTGTTTCAGAGAAGGAAATGACACCCCACTCCAGTATTCTTGCCTGGAGAATCCCATGGACAGAGGAGCCTGGCGAGCTACTTTGTATGCTGCTAAATCACTTCAGTCGTGTCCGACTCTGTGCAACCCCATAGACGGCAGCCCACCAGGCTCCTCTGTCCATGAGGATTCTCCAGGCAAGAACACTGGCTTGGGTTGTCATTTCCTTCTTCAATGCATGAAAGTGAAAAGTGAAAGTGAAGTCGCTCAGTCATGTCCGACCCTCAGCGACCCCATGAACTGCAGCCCTCCAGGCTCCTCCGTCCATGGGATTTTCCAGGCAAGAGTACTGGAGTGGGTTGCCATTGCCTTCTCCAGCTACTGTGGATACCTGAATATAAATTCAAGTGAAAAAACTTAAGGGAAATGGAAATTGGTTGAGCTTCAGTTAAATGCCAGTCATATTTCATTTAATCCTTGTTACTATAATGGGATAATCAAAATATGAAAGTTTATGCTATGATTACCACTATCCAATGAACATATGTGTACATGTGCAAAAATAATAATATGACATGATAAAATGAAGACTTAAATTGGTGGAATCATGGGTGTATCATTTAGTGATTGAATTCAGCTGCTTATAAACTGAACTTCCCCCTTTACTCTCATGCCCCTCCCCCTACAGCTGTTAGTGTGGCTTAACTCAACTGAGGCTTGATTTCTTTCATGTAAAAAAGTCCTGAAGAAGTCCTGTCAGGGCCTTGGGCACCTTCTTCCTTTCTGCTGTGCTGTCATCAGTGTATTGCTTTAGTCCTCATTGTGTCTCCATGATTTTAAGATGGATGTTCCATCGCCAATAATCACCTCTACCTTCTAGGCAAGAAGGGAAATAGCATAGAGCAAAAGTTTCCTGTCAACTGATCTCCCTCCATTTTATGAGTTTTCCTGCAAGTCTCATCCGAGGACTTTTGCTTCCTTGTTGCTGATCAGAGCTCTTGCACACAGTTACCATTAGCTAAGAGGAAGTCCAGAAAATTTATTTTTTTAAAGCTGAGCGTAGTGCCACCTGGAGTAAAAGGGTGTTATATTGGTAAGGAAGATGGGAGAGAGGGCATTAGATAAGTAACCAGCAATTATCTGCCAAATTTTCCTTGAATTTTATGATGCTTTTAATCATAAAAAGTACACTGGCTAAGGCAAGAAGATTGTCTACAGTGGGTGAGAAGTTAGTGAACCTTAATGATCTCAGTTCTTTTACTGATTTTCAGATTGTTTAGATCCTTTCACTTTCTCTTTTTCAATCATTCTTAAGCCATTGTATCCTAGAAAATTGTAGAGTGACAAGTAGCTGGAGTTTCGTGCTTTTTATAGGACTTATTTGAGAATTCAGAGGAAAATGGAGCATTGAAACTCCATACTGAAAAAAAGATTTGGATACTGTGGAGAGGTTGTGTAGTACATCTGAGCCTTCTCTGAGCCTCATGTGGAAGATATAGTAATATGACCTGCTGTGCTTACTTCACAGGGGTTTTTGTGAAAATGAAATGGAAGAAGTAGTACCCACATTTTTATGTAGAGTAAGATGATTGGCAGTATCACATATGTTATTTAATTTGGTGGTTCAAAGGCACGTGCCTATTTTGTGGTACCGGTTAGATTGGAGCTCAGAAATCCTGACTCCTCTTCCAGGTCATAGATGATAGTGCCTTTACCCTATTAGATAGCGTTACTTTTATAACTACTCTTATCATTCAGCATCCTGCTAGGCAGCTCCATAATAATGTAATTTGATGGGTGGAAGTATGATGGTGGTAGGTGAGAGGATTGTATTGTTTAACAAATCTTTCTGTAAACTGAAAAATACACAAACTGTAAACTGTGGAAACTTCTGTAAACTGTGGAAATACACAAAATATTCACAGAATACAAATGACTGGGACATTATTTAGGGTTAGAGAGACAAAAAAATCTTGAAAGAGCAATCATGTTTACTGACTATTTAGTCATTTCAGTTGTTTGTGTCAGGTTATACTAGATTGTTAGCTCGTCAGTCACACCAAGTTGTAAGAAATATATTTTATAATATTTAAATGTGGATAGAAAAACAAATGTAAAACCATATAAATTCAAACACAGGTTTTTAGAAAATAGCATCTATAGTGTCACCAATGAAACTTTATAATCAGTGATTTTTCTGGTACTGGGTGGATATTTATTAATTTGAACATTTAAGCAATATGTCTTTGTATGGATAGTTAACTACTGATGTAAATATTTTTAAAGCTTAGAAACTAGGAACTTTTAAATTGCATATAGATTGTATAGTATAAAATTTTTCAAGAACCTTTAATAATGAGTGTGTTATAAGTTACATGTGTGTATGTTGTTTTTTTCCTTTCTTTCTCCTCAGTGAATTACCTGAGAGAGAAGAAGGTGAAGGAGAAGAAACTCCAAACTTCAGTCACTGGGGACCACCAAGAATGTATGTTGATAACATTATCGGCTTTCTCAATAGGACAGTGCAGTTGTTTGCTCTTTTCTTCAGTGTAATAGTGCCAGTCATTCTCTAATGATTGCCATAGTTCACATGTACTTTGGCCTAAACTGTAGTTGCATTTTGTCTTACCTAGAGGTTTCTAGCCGGGCAAAATGACTGTAACCAATATTAGGAAAATCATTGTCATACTTTTTCAGAGAAAGGAGCTTACAGATGTCCATCTATGAGGGACTAAGTATACTTTCTCACTGTATCACTAAGCAAGGCAGGTGGGGCTGTCTTGAAGGCAGTAAAGCTCTTTTTTTTAAACAAACAAGAGCAATAGTTGAGGCTTCTGTTACACAGCCCCCTCCTCCTCTCATGTTAGTCCAAGTTTATGTCTTGTTTGCACTAACAGAGTGTGCTGGGCCCATCCTCCTGTGGATACCCTCATTGTTTTATGTAGTAACCAGGGCTGCACTTTATTAAGATTATAAAAGTCTTCCATTAGCTGCTCTATCTTCACTCATTATTAATTCCACCATGCCACCCACATTGTTTTTTTCTTGCACTTTTGAGTTTTGTCTTAAAAACTCTTAACTGTTTTCTGAGCTACTTTTTGGAGTTAATTATTGGCCATGTCTGTGCAATTTGAACAAAATTCACAATGTTTTGAGGGACAAGTTTTATTCCATACTTTATGAAAATGATGTGGAGGTAGGAAGTAAAGAAAACCTTTCCAGCCTCTGGAGCAATAAAATCTGTCCTCCACTTAAAGAACCACAGGCTAGCCTGGCTGACTGGGAATAGCCGTATGGGCAGTGAGTGTGTCAGTGACAAGTTTATTTTATTCTAAAAGAAAGAAAGTGAAGTTGCGCAGTTGTGTCCAACTCTTTGCGACCCCATGGACTGTAGCCTACCATGCTCCTCCCTCCATGGGATTTTCCAGGCAACAGTTCTGGAGCAGGTTGCCATTTCCTTCTCCAATTCTGAAGGTCTGTGCTTTTTTGCCAAAATGATACATGTGACTTTCTTGATTTATTTTCACTCATTTGTTATTTCCTCAATTCATTCTTTGCTAATGTTACATATGATGTAGATGAAAAGGACTCATCAGAAAATATAGGGTGGTTGGAGATGGGGATATTAAGATCTAGCTAAATTTCTAAGAGTTGTATTTGTTGTTTTAGAAATCATCTTCAGAATTTAAACTGTCACATATACCATGAAATTGCTTCATAAGAATCTAATAGAATTTAATCTCATTCTATTGAAGTGATAGATTCTTACAATGTAGGAACTAGGTATAACTTCTATAACATTTGTGAAAATGTATTTATATAAAATGAGCCACAAGGATATACACGTTGAACACAACGACGATACAACAGATTACCTTGTTCATGGGTGAATTCTGTTTCCTTGTTTGTTTTTTCAGTGTTGAGATTTTTAGAGAACCAGATGTATCTCTTGGTATTAGTATTGTTGGCGGACAAACTGTCATAAAACGTTTAAAGAATGGAGAGGAGCTTAAAGGTATATTTATTAAACAAGTTTTGGAAGACAGTCCAGCGGGAAAAACAAATGCTCTTAAAACTGGGGATAAAATACTTGAGGTAAATAATGTTAAATTTTTGTTTTTGTTTGAAATGTACTGTAAAACAGTAAATATGTGTGTACCGTTGGTATATTTCATTCAAATGCCTTCATTTGTTGGTTTCCACAATTTTATGAGATTCTAAAGTTGAACTGTAGTAGTAGTGTTAGTTGCTCAGGCGTGTCTGACTCTTTTCGACCCCATGGAATGTAACCCGTCAGGTTCCTATGTCCATGGAATTCTCCAGGCAAGAATACTTGAGTGGGTTGCCATTCCTTTCTCCAGGGGATCTTCCTGACCCAGGAATTGAACCTGGATGTCCTGCACTGCAGGTGGACTCTTTACCGTCTGAGCCACTAGCTAAGCCCTTAAAATGATAAAACAAAAAGCATCACCTGGCTGAAGAAACAATTTCACCGGTTGACAGAATGAGGCAGAAAGTGGGCCTTATGCTTCTCCCACAGTCCTTAACAAACTTTGAGTTGTATATGGCAGTGGGGTAGCTCTGCTGTCCTCCCAGAGTTGACCCTGAAAGTGGAAGACTGTTAAGGGAGGGGTGAATCCATCCTTTACACATGGCAGGCTTTGCAGAGTGGAGTTTTAAGGATACATCGGCACTGAGAGGTCTGAATCTGATACGTTTCTTTGCATTGGGTTTATTGGATGACACCATATTGAATATCTTTAACCCCAGAATCTGCTTGTCCTTGACTCATGGCTTATGATGCTAAACATCAGCTGTGGTGTTTTCTTTCTGACAGTGAAAAGTGCTCTGGAGATCATGGATTGAAGTCTAGATTGTCCTGTTTGTTTTCTATTCTTGGACAAATTATGAAACATATTTTATTTTCAGTTTCCAAACAAAACAGAAATGAGATTTTAAAACCCATATAATCATTGTGAGAATTAAAGAATTTCATAAAATTGTTCTGTGTATACAAATTTGAGGTTATATATATGTTTGTGAAATTGTAAAAAAAACTTCAAACACACCGGAGATAAAGAAATGAAGAAAATGACCACAAATCCCTTCTCTTATGGTGTTTACATGATAGTGGGGGAGATAGACAATACACAAAATAAGTAGTATATAGAAAGTTAGACTGTTGTAAGTAGCTGTGGAGAAAAATAGCAGGGAGGAGAATAAGAAATGACAAGTGGTGATGGCAGCAGTCGCAACGAATAGATTTGTTATGGAAGATGACATTGGGACAAATACAGGAAATGACCAAGTGAACAGTGTGGACACAGAGGGGAAGATACCTCCAGACAAAGTGAACTGAAGTGCACAGGCTCTGAGGTGGGAGCTTGCCTGGATGCCTTGAAGGAACAGAAAGAGGCCTAGCACTGCTACTGCAGGTAGAGTGAATGAGAGAGCAGTTGAAAGAGGAAAGGTAAGAGGAAGCCACATCATGTAGAGCTCAGAAGGTTGTCTAATCTGAGTGCGTGAGAATCCACTAGAGAATTATGAACACATACATATCTTTAAAGAGGGTTATTCTGGCTTCTGGGGCAGGTGTGGTGTCTTTTATTTGGCATTTGTGTGGTACCTTGTTTTTGTTTTTTCATTTTCATACTTATTTGTGATTTTTTTTTTAGTTTTATTTTTTAAGCAACATATAACTGGATTTTGCTTTTTTAAAAGCTAAATTGATAATATTCATCTAATCATTTATTTTTAATCTTATTACTGATACATATGAACTTAGGACAAAATGCAAAAGATGATGTTTAAAAATTAGCTTTTTTCCTTTATATAATGAAGTAATTATAGGTTCATAGGAAATTGCAAAGAAATGTATAAGGAAGTCCCATGTACTCTCTTCACTTAGCCTCACCCAATGTTAACATCTTACATGACTATAGTAAAAGCAAAATCAAAATGCTAATATTGGCACAATTCACATACCTTAGTCAGATTTCACCAGCTTTATACATATACCACATGTATGTATGTGTTTGTAGCTCTACACAATTTTATCACATGTGTAACCTGGCGTAACCCCCACAGCAATCAAGAAACTCAATTGAATCATCACCACAAGATTCCTTGTCTGACCCCTCAGTAGCCACTCCTCTCCACTTCCCCCCCCATCTCTAGCCTCTGGCCACCACTGTTCTGGTTTTCTGTATTTATAAGTATGTTATTTTACAGTTGTCACATAAATGGAATTATTCATTCTGTTTCTTTTTGAGATTCTTTCTTTACTCAGTGTAACTTCTTTGAAGTTCTTTCAGTTTGTCAGTAGTTCATCCCTTTTTATGAATGAATGGTATTCCATGGTATGGAGGTACCACAGTTTAACCATTCACCCATAGAAAGATGTTTGGGTGGTTTCCAGTTCTTGGTCATTATGAATAAGCCCTATAAACATTGGTATATAAGTTCCTGAGTGAAAACAAATGTCCATTTCTTTGGGATACATGCCCAAGAGTGTAATTGCTAGGTTGTATGTTAAGTTCCTTTCTTAGTGTTAAGAAACTGTCAAACTATTTTCCAGAACGGCTGCACCATTTTGTATTTCCACAAGCAGTTACGAGTGATCCAATTTCTCTGCATCCTCACCAGCATTTGGTGTTGTCACTATTTTTCATTTTAGCCATTCTGGATAGGTACATAATGATATCATTATTGTTTTAATTTGTAGTTCCCTAACTTTTCATGTGCTTAATTGCCATCTGATACCCTCTTTGGTGTAATGTGTGTTCAAGTCTTTTGTCTTTTTTCTCGTTGGAGTCTTCATTTTTTCTTATCTTTTTGAATTTTTTTCTCATTTCTCTGCTGTCAGTGAATAAAGAGTATTCTCTCATCTAATCCATCATCACTTTTACACATACTAATAAAAACTCATTGTTTTATCTCAGATTTCATAATTTATATTTCTTCAGATTCACAACAGACCTGAAATGTTACACTCTAATATATATTCTGTGAAGCATAATGAGTCATTTGTTTACTTTTTCTATGAAAAGCATTGTTTTGTTAGTGAAGTTTAATACTCATTTCTGTCTTGAAACAATTGCACAAAAGGTTTAGGTCCGTATAAAGAGCTTTTTAAACTAGAAAGTTTTAATTTAATTTAAAATTAAATTAAATGGGTCTTCATCTATGTGAATGGACATTTTTTTAGGTTATAATTTTAAGGTTGAGAAAGACTAAGATATTTTTCTGTTGTAATATGACAGAATTCTAACTTTTTCCTCACTTCTCAGCTTTAGTGATTCCCACTTAACACTGTATAATTACTTTCAGGGGAAAGAAGCTGATTGTTACTGAAGAGGATGTAGTTCTCATATAGCCTCTACTTTTCTTACTGTTGAATGTTTCGGGGATCAGGTTTTGTGAAAGAAGCTTCATCAAACTGTAGTGACAGCTTTTAATCGTCACTGTAAATTTTTTCTATTTTTTTTTCATTTATTATTATTCATATCCTTCCTCAATTCAGATGGGAAAAGAACTTTTCACAGCGTTAAAATCTTCATGGATACCTATTAGAATAAAAAGCCAGAGTTCTTGCCATGGCCTTCTGGATTTTACATGATGTGGCTTCAGCTACCTCCCTGACATCACCTCTTTCTGTTGTCTCCTCTTCTTTAGACTCACATCCATTTAAACCCCTCTAACACACAGGGCTCCCACCTCCTACCTTCATGCTGTCGCTTCTCTGTCCCTCCGCTTCTGGCATGCTCACTTTCTTCCTCACTTTGCTCAGATGCAGTGACTTATCATCCTATCACTCCTGTGCATATGCTTCCAACTGCTTTGATCTTCTTTCCTTTCATTGAACTTTTCTGGGACAACCACATCCTCAGAGGTCAGTCAGTCAGTTCAGTTCAGTCGCTCAGTCGTGTCCGACTCTCCGCGACCCCGTGAATCACAGCACGCCAGGCCTCCCTGTCCATCACCAACTCCCGGAGTTCACTCAAACTCATGTCCATCGAGTCGGTGATGCCATCCAGCCATCTCATTCTCTGTTGTCCCCTTCTCCTAAACCAAATCCTAGTTAAGTGCAACTGTTTGCTTATTTCAGGTCTCTAGCATGTGCTTTCTTTCTTGATTTGAACCAACAAAGTTATACCAACAAACAAGAAATCGTGACACTCTGAAGCCTTTGGAATTAAAAGTTGTAAAATAGCCAAAAAAAAGCCAAGAAACAAAAAACTCCATGCATACTGTCTGGTCTCATTTTAAATTCATGACTGCTCCCTCAAGTCAGTCTTTAATTCTGTCCTGCTGTCCTCTATTTAGCAAGTTGTTTCATTCTTCTAGGTAGTAACTTCAGACCTCCTGTGCTTCCTTCCTTAGTCTTAATCTCAGTTGATGGTCCTTCTTCCTTATTTCATTGAGAAAAGAGGAGTTGAAAGGGACCTTCCCCTTGCTCCTTCTACATCCTTTTTTCCTACCTGTGCTTGTTGCAACAAATGAGCTATTTGTGTTTCTTCTATATGGAATCTGTCTCTAACTTGTGCAGTAGAAGTCATTCCACTTCACTCTCCAAGGGTTTGCTTCTAGAATGCTCTTTGAGACTATGGGCAAGTTCACAAGTTATGCTTTCTCAGATTTGTATAATGAGATGTTTACACTTTACCCAAATTTACTGAATGTAGAACTCTTTTAGTAAAAGAACCCATGGGTGTTTTCATACTTCTTTTTTGAACATAATTTGAGAAATGATCAACTAATCAATTTGATAATGGGCAATTTGCTTAAAATACCTTTCTTCTTAGTTTAATTGAGAGAAGATGAGTCCAAAGAGATCCCCAGCCCCTACACCCGTTCAGAATTGTGTCCTCTAATAGTGGCAGAGGTGACATTATAAGCTCAGAAGCTTCTTAAGGTTCTGTTATTAATTAGGCTACCTACTTTTGCATAATTACTTTTAACCTCAGCCATTTATTAAGATATTTTTCTTATTTGCTTTTCTTAAAGTTGTTACTTTTCTTAAACATGGTCTCCTAAAACAGCAAAGATTTTTGTGTGCCAGTGTTATTTTTTTCTAGCTGTCATCTAATTCATTCAACTCTGGCTGTTCTCATAACTAGATAATATGCATGAACCTGAATTAACTTATCCTCAAGATCTGCTGCTTTGCTAACTGAAATAAATTACTTCTTTGTTTTTAGGTGTCTGGAGTAGATTTGCAGAATGCTTCACACAAAGAAGCAGTTGAGGCCATTAAGAATGCAGGAAACCCTGTGGTGTTCGTCGTTCAGAGCTTGTCTTCCACTCCAAGAGTAAGCTTTAGTTTACATATTCAAAAAGTTTAAAAATAGGCTCTAGATCTGTGGATCAAGCTTTTGCCTCCAAGTGTTAATATTTTCCAACGTATTTTTTACTGTTATTTTACTATTACTTAAAAGTTATCTTTGTAAAAATTTAATTATTAGCTTCAGTTTTTCCTTTTTTCTCTGATTTCAATCTCCTGGACAAATTTGAGTTATTCCAGTGTACAATGGCGTCCAACAGACCTATTTTCGATTCTTTGATTTCCTCTTTACCAGTTTTGCTAGTTTGGAGGCAAGTTACTTAACCTTTCTAAACTAGTTACTTTGTCTGTAAAACATTTCCAACACAGAGTAGGTCGGTTATAAAAACATTCTAGAGGGACTATCAAATAGTCTGTGTTATCTATTATAGCATGTAAAAATTCAAATGTGCTGCACTGTATGTTCTGTTGGAGATTCTGAATTTACAAAGAACAGTATTTCATCATAGAGTTTTTTGCTGTAATGAAGTACTCATTTGGTATGGAATTAGAACTCTGATATACAGATGTGTATGTTAGTGACAGGATGTGTATTTTATATTGCAATATGAGGCAGAAATGTCACCAGTAAGCCCTGTAACCGAAAGCAATGTTTATTTTTCTCTATTCTTTTTTTTTTTTTTTCTGTTGATGATTTTTATTGGAGGCAAATTATTTTACAATATTATATTGGTTGGTTTTGCCATACATTGACATGAATTCGCCCCGGGTTTACATAAGTTCCCCCTCCTGAACCCCCCTCTCACCTCCCTCCTCCCTTTATCCTCCCTCTGGGTCATCCCCGCATGCCAGCCCCGAGCATCCTATAACATGCATCGACCCTGAACTAGTGATTCGTTTCACATATGACAACATACGTGTTTCAATGCCATTCTCCCAAATCATCCCACCCTCACCCTCTCCCATAGAGTCCCAAAGACTGTTCTATACATCTGTGTCTCTTTTGCTGTCTCGTATACAGGGTTATCATTTGCATCTTTCTAAATTCCATATATATGCGTTAGTATACTGTATTGGTGTTTTTCTTTCTGGCTTACTTCACTCTGTATAATAGGCTCCAGTTTCATCCACCTTATTAGAACTGATTCAAATGTATTCTTTTTAATGGCTGAATAATACTCCATTGTGTATATGTACCAAAGCTTTCTTATCCATTCGTCTGCAGATGGACATCTAGGTTGCTTCCATGTCCTGGCTATTACAAACAGTGCTGCAGTGAACATTGGAGTACATGTCTCTTTCAATTCTGGTTTCCTCGGTGTGTATGCCCAGGAGTGCGATGGCTGGATCATATGGCAGTTCTATTTCCAGTTTTTTGAGGAATCTCCACACTGTTCTCCATAGTGGCTGTACTAGTTTGCATTCCCACCAACAGTGTAAGAGGGTTCCTTTCTCTCCACATCCTCTCCAGCATTTATTGCATGTAGACTTTTGGATAGCAGCCATTCTGACTGGTGTGAAATGGTGTCTCATTGTGGTTTTGATTTGCATCTCTCTGATTATGAGGGATGTTGAGCATTTTTTCATGTGTTTGTTAGCCATCTTTATGTCTTCTTTGGAGAAATGTCTGTTTAGTTCTTTGGCCCATTTTTTGATTGGGTCATTTATTTTTCTGGAATTGAGCTGCAGGAGCTGCTTGTATATTTTGGAGATTAATCCTTTATCCATTGCTTCATTTGCTATTATTTTCTCCCATTCTGAAGGCTGTCTTTTCACCTTACTTATAGTTTCCTTTGCTGTGCAGAAGCTTTTGATTTTAATTAGGTCCCATTTGTTTATTTTTGCTTTTATTTCCAATATTCTGGGAGGTGGGTCATGGAGGATCCTGCTGTGATTTATGTCGGAGAGTGTTTTGCCTACGTTCTCCTCTAGGAGTTTTATAGTTTCTGGTCTTACATTTAGCTCTCTAATCCATTTTGAATTTATTTTTGTGTATGGTGTTAGGAAGTGTTCTAGTTTCATTCTTTTACAGGTGGCTGACCAGTTTTCCCAGCACCACTTGTTAAAGAGACTGTCTTTTCTCCATTTTATATTCTTGCCTCCTTTGTCAAAGATGAGGTGTCCATAGGTGCGTGGATTTATCTCTGGGCTTTCTATTTTGTTCCATTGATCTATATTTCTGTCTTTATGCCAGTACCATACTGTCTTCATGACTGTGGCTTTGTAGTAGAGCCTGAAGTCTGGCAGGTTAATTCCCCCAGTTCCATTTTTCTTCCTCAAGATTGCTTTGGCTATTTGAGGTTTTTTGTATTTCCATATAAATTGTGAGATTATTTGTTCTAGTTCTGTGAAAAATATCGTTGGTAGCTTGATAGGGATTGCATTGAATGTATAAATTACTTTGGGTAGTATACTCATTTTTACAATATTTATTCTTCCAATCCATGAACATGGTATATTTCTCCATCTATTAGTGTCCTCTTTGAATGCTTTCAGTAGTGTTTTATAGTTTTCTATGTACAAGTCTTTTGTTTCCTTAGGTAGATATATTCCTAAGTATTTAATTCTTTTCGTTGCAACAGTGAATGGAATAGTGTCCTTAATTTCTCTTTCTATTTTCTCATTATTAGTGTATAGGAATGCAAGGGATTTCTGTGTGTTGATTTTATATCCTGCAACATTACTGTAATCATTGATTAGCTCTAGTAGTTTTCTGGTAGAGTCTCTAGGGTTTTCTGTGTAGAGGATCATGTCATCAGCGAACAGTGAAAGTTTTACTTCTTCTTTTCCAATTTGGATTCCTTTTATGTCTTTTTCTGCTCTGATTGCTGTGGCCAAAACTTCCAGAACTATGTTGAATAGTAGTGGTGAGAGTGGGCACCCTTGTCTTGTTCCTGACTTTAGGGGAAATGCTTTCAGTTTTTCACCATTGAGGATAATGTTTGCTGTGGGTTTGTCATATATAGCTTTTATTATGCTGAGGTATGTCCCTTCTATTCCCACTTTCTGGAAGGTTTTTATCATAAATGGATGTTGAATTTTGTCGAAGGCTTTCTCTGCATCTATTGAGATAATCATATGATTTTTATTTTTCAGTTTGTTAATATGGTGTATTACGTTGATTGATTTGCGGATATTGAAGAATCCTTGCATTCCTGGGATAAAGCCCACTTGGTCATGATGTATGATCTTCTTAATATGTTGTTGGATTCTGATTGCTAGAATTTTGTTAAGGATTTTTGCATCTATGTTCATCAGTGATATTGGCCTGTAGTTTTCTTTTTTTGTGGGGTCTTTACCAGGTTTTGGGATTAGGGTGATGGTAGCCTCATAGAATGAGTTTGGAAGTTTCCCTTCCTCAGCAATTTTCTGGAAGAGTTTGAGTAGAATAGGTGTTAGCTCTTCTCTAAATTTTTGGTAGATTTCGGCTGTGAAGCCGTCTGGACCTGGGCTTTTGTTTGCTGGAAGATTCTTGATTACAGCCTCTAGTTCCATGCTTGTGATGGGTCTGTTCAGATTTTCTATTTCTTCCTGGTTCAGTTTTGGAAAGTTGTACTTTTCTAGGAATTTGTCCATTCCTTCCAGGTTATTCATTTTATTGCCATATAATTGCTGATAGTATTCTCTAATAATCCTTTGTATTTCTGTGTTGTCAGTTGTGATCTCTCCATTTTCATTACTAATTTTATTGATTTGGTTCTTCTTCCTTTGTTTCTTGATAAGTCTGGCTAGTGGTTTGTCAATTTTATTTACCTTCTCAAAGAACCAGCTTTTTTGGCTTTGTTGATTTTTGCTATGGTCTCTTTTGTTTCTTTTGCATTTATCTCTGCCCTAAATTTTACAATTTCTTTCCTTCTACTGACCCTGGGGTTCTTCATTTCTTCCTTTTCTAGTTGCTTTAGATGTAGAGTTAGGTTATTTAGTTGACTTTTTTCTTGCTTCTTGATGTGTGCCTGTATTGCTATGAACTTCCCCCTTAGCACTGCTTTTACAGTGTCCCAGAGGTTTTGGGTTGTTGTGTTTTCATTTTCATTCATTTCTATGCATATTTTGATTTCTCTTTTGATTCCTTCTATGATTTGTTCATTATTCAGCAGCGTGTTGTTCAGTTGTTCATATGTTGGCATTTTTAATAGTTTTTCTCCCGTAATTGAGATCTAATCTTACTGCATTGTGGTCAGAAAAGATGCATGGGATGATTTCAACTTTTTTGAATTTACCAAGGCTAGATTTATGGCCCAGGATGTGATCTATCCTGGAAAAGGTTCCGTGTGAACTTGAGAAAAAGGTGAAATTCATTGTTTTGGGGTGAAATGTCCTATAGATATCTATTAGGTCTAACTGGTCTATTGTATCATTTAAAGTTTGTGTTTCCTTGTTAATTTTCTGTTTAGTTGATCTATCCATAGATGTAAGTGGGGTATTAAAATCTCCCACTATTATTGCATTATTGTTAATTTCCCCTTTCATACTTGTTAGTAATTGTCTTACATATTGTGGTGCTCCTATGTTGGGTGCATAAATATTTATAATTGTTATATCTTCATCTTGGATTGATCCTTTGATCATTATGTAGTTTCCTTCTTTGTCTCTTTTCACAGCCTTTGTTTTAAAGTCTATTTTATCTGATATGAGTATTGCTACTCCTGCTTTCTTTTGGTCTCTATTTGCATGGAATATCTTTTTCCAGCCCTTTACTTTCAGTCTGTATGTGTCCCTCGTTTTGAGGTGGGTCTCTTGCAGACAACATATATGTGGGTCTTGTTTTTGTATCCATTCAGCCAGACTTTGTCTTTTGGTTGGGGCATTCAACCCATTTACGTTTAAGGTAATTATTGATAAGTACGATCCCGTAGCCATTTTCTTTATTGCTTTGGGTTCGAGTTTATATACCCTTTCTGTGTTTCCTGTCTAGAAAAGATCCTTTAGCATTTGTTGGAGAGCTGGTTTGGTGATGCTGAATTCTCTCAGCTTTTGCTTGTCTGTAAAGCTTTTGATTTCTCCTTCATATTTGAATGAGATCCTTGCTGGGTACAGTAGTCTGGGCTGTAGGTTATTTTCTTTCATCACTTTAAGTATGTCTTGCCATTCCCTCCTGGCCTGAAGAGTTTCTGTTGAAAGATCAGCTGTTATCCTTATGGGAATCCCCTTGTGTGTTATTTGCTGTTTTTCCCTTGCTGCTTTTAATATTTGTTCTTTGTGTTTGATCTTTGTTAATTTGATTGATATGTGTCTTGGAGTATTTCGCCTTGGGTTTATCCTGTTGGGGACTCTCTGGGTTTCTTGGACTTGGGTGATTATTTCTTTCCCTATTTTAGGGAAGTTTTCAACTATTATCTCCTCAAGTATTCTTTCATGGTCTTTCTTTTTGTCTTCTTCTTCTGGGACTCCTATGATTTGAATGTTGGAGCGTTTAACATTGTCCCAGAGGTCCCTAATATTGTTCTCATTTCTTTTAATTTGTTTTTCTTTTTTCCTCTCTGTTTTATTTATTTCTACAATTCTATCTTCTAGCTCATTTATCCTGTCTTCTGCCTCTGTTATTCTACTGTTTGTTCCCTCCAGAGTGTTTCTGATCTCATCAATTGCATTATTCATTGTATACTGACTCTTTTTTATTTCCTCTAAGTCATTCTTAAACCTTTCTTCCATCTTCTCAATCCTTTTCTCCAGGTTATTTATCTGTAACTCCATTTTGCTTTCAAGATTTTGAATCACTTTCACCACCAAGATTCGAAATTCTTTATCAGGTAGATTCCCTATATCTTTCTCTTTTGTTTGTGTTGGTGGGCATTTATCTTGTTCCTTTACTTGCTGGGTATTTCTCTGCCTCTTCTTCTTGCTTATAATGCTTTGCTCTGGGTGTCCTTTCCCTCTTCTGGCCGTTTGTGGAGATCTCTTTATTATGTAGTTTCCTCTCTGTGTGTGGGGTTGGACAGGTGACTTGTCAAAGTTCCCTGGTTATGCAAGCTTGTGTCGGTGTTCTGGTGGGTGCAGCTGGATTTGTTCTCTCTGGAGTGCAATGAAGTGTCCAGTAATGAGTTATGAGATGTCAGTGGGTTTGGAGTGACTTTGGGCAGCCTGTATATTGAAGCTCAGGGCTAGTTTCCTGTGTTACTGGAGAATTTGTGTGGTATGTCTTGCTCTGGAACTTGTTGACCCTTGGGTGGTGCTTGGTTTTAGTGTAGGTATGGAGACGTTTGATGAGCTCCTATCGATTAATGTTCCCTGGGGTCAGGAGTTCTCTGGTGTTCTCAGGATTCGGCCTTAAGCCTCTTGCCTCTGGTTTTTGGTCTTATTCTTGGAGTAGCCTCTAGACGTTTCTATCTGTCATTTCCAAGGTGGTTCCCTCTGTTTTAGCTTCTGTTTGCTGGTCTCTTCAGTGTCTAATTTCTGCCCTGATACTAGGGGGTGGGTGGACACTTTTTAAGGCTCAGTTGTTCAGTCCTGTCTGGGAAGGGAGGAACGCTGCAGTCGAATATCTCTGGCGTCTGTGGGGAGTGCTCGCAGCGTCTCGGCCACACTGGGTTTGCCCCCGCTCACAGCACGTATGCTGTCCCAGTCTATACTGCACAGGCTCTAGGTTGCTCTGCCGGGAACTGTCTGAGGCCGGCGCCGGGTTGTATGCACTTCCCAGGTCTGAGCGGCTCAAGTTCAGGTTCTCAGTTACTCCACAAAGGCGCAGACTTGGTTGGGCCTGAGTTTTGTGCCTTCCCCGGTCCGAGCAGCTCAGGGGACCAGGTGTTTGGCGAGCGCGGTCTCTGCAACTTATCGCCTCCCCAGTCCCCGCCACTCAGTTTTCTGGGTGTACAACCGGCGCACCTTCTCAGGGGGATATCGACCGGCCCGAGCCCAAGAAGTCCTGAATAGCAACAAGCCTGTCAGCAGTTTGTATCAGATGCCTTTCTGGGGCCGCGGTTGCCCACTCCGGCTCTGGCTGCGCTCCCTGCCTGTCTCGGCGGGGGATGGTGGATGGGCCAGCCGCAGCCGGCTCACTCTGCTCAGTCCTTTATTCTGTGAGCAGGGCTGGCCGAGTCGTAGGTTAGAGCTTTCCGCCTTTTCGTGGGGAAGCTATCCCACAGTCTGCTTTGCTCTCCCCAGTTCTCTCAAATTGTTCTCGCGGCATTCAAGCCCAGTCCTCTCTCTAAGCAGTTCAGCCGGCTCCTCCCTGCCCAGCCCCCACTTGCTAATGGTGTATGCAGGCGTCTGCGCTGCTTCTCCGCTGGGAGTTACCGTTTGGCAGGTAATCTGTGGGTTTTTAAAAAATCTTAAAAAAAAAAAAGGGTTATGTGGCCCTCTGAGCTTCCAAGGCTCACCACAGATTCGCCAGTGAGAGTGTTTCCTGGTGTTTGGAAAGTTCTCTCTTTTTAAAGCCTCCCTTCCCGGGACGGAGCTCCGTCCTTACTTCTTTTGTCTCGCTTTTTATCTTTTATGTTTTTTCCTACCTCCTTTCGAAGACAATGGGCTGCTTTTCTGGGTGCCTGACGTCCTCTGCCAGCATTCAGAAGTTGTTTAGTGGACTTTACTCCGCGTTTAAATGTTCTTTTGATGAATTTGTGGGGGAGAGAGTGGTCTCGCTGTCCTATTCCTCCGCCATCTTGTTCCTCCGGCTTATTTTTCTCTATTCTATAGTGGAAGACAGCTGTTCAAAACATAGGCACTTCTGAACAGTAGAAAAACTGCATAGTTTTAAAAAATATGCTTTTCAGTCCACTAAAATGTAGTGCTTTTCAACCTTTTTTTATATCAAGGCATACAGAAAATAATATTTGTATAACAAACTGGGTAAACAGATGTCTGGCTGTCCCAGGGGCGGGGGGCATCAATGTATATTTTTTGCATGCTTATAGCTTGCCCATACCCAGTGAGCTGCAGCCTCACCCCATATGGGCAGCTCTGCTGTGCACTGTACTTGCAGCAAGGTCCCTTCCAGATGCTACGTAATGCTGCGTAATGCTCCATTTCTACCATGAAGACTAATTGAGAGAAGGAAGCAGAATAAAGTTTTCACATTTTTTAATGCAGTTTGAAATTCTAGATTTTATTGGAATCCACCCTTAAACTCTTATGATACTGAGAAAGTTGTTGAGGCCATCACTTTTATTTCTGGAGACTGAATTTAATAGGAATATTGGCCAGAATTTCCCTGCCAAATGACACTTCCAGAGAAACAGTTCTGAGCTAGAAGGAGCCAATAAAATTATACATTTATACGACCGCTTGTGAATGCTTCGCCAAAAATATTCAAAGCATTTTATTAGTTTATAAGGTCAGCCATAAAGGCCAAGGTTTTAATCTAGTCTTTGTTGGTGAGCTGTGGTGGAAGTTTTCATTTGAGTGACCAGTACAATATCTTTCAACTTCTCAAAAAAAAAAAAAGTCTTCATCATTATTACATGCCCAAATAATGTAATACTTTTCAGGCAGCATCACAAAGTGTCATGTTCATCGAACATTGAACTGTCTTGGGTTCTAGCGAAAGAGTAGTGATGATATTAATGTCCATTCCTTGTTCCATTTTGTTCAGCACAAAGTTGATTCCACCTGAATAAGGCAATGAAAGGAATCAAACTTCATATTTTTGTATCTTTGGCATACTTATTCTTAAAATTATTATTGGTCATCACAGAAATAGAAAATATAGCCAAATTCTTAATCATTTTTGATCAGTTTAATTAAACTTTGAAACATTCTTCAAAACTCCCAAGGAAGTCATTTCCTAATGTTTGGCCATCAAGGTCCTATGTCTAAATGTGCCTTGAAAAAGAAAGTGTTAGTCGCTCAGCTGTGACTTTGAGACCTCATGGATTGTAGCTTGCCAGGCTCCTCCCTCCATGAAATTCTCCAGGCAAGGATACTGGAGTGTGTAGCCATTCCCTTCTCCAGGGGATCTTCCCAACCCAGAAATCGAACCTGGGTCTCCTGCATTGTAGGTGGTTTCTTTACCATCTGAGCCATCAGTGAAACCTTCATGAAAATTCTCATCAGCATGATGGATTGACTGGTGGTGTTTATGTTTGCACTTTTTTTTTGTTTTAATTTTTTTAATATTTGTGCTTTTAATAGGTGCTTTGGGAGGATTGGCAACACATTACCTTTTTATGCTTTTTCTCCTAAATTTCTCAACTACATTTTCAGCATGCTAGAAAGAAATGTGCTTATCCACTTAGAGTTACTTGGTATATGCTTATTTGAGAGCAGAATTCATGATCTATACTGTACACCTCTATAGAAAGTTTTTATGCCAAAGTAATTTTTCCTACTTATAATTGCATTTCACAGTAGCATTAAGGTTTTCTGTATATATCCAAAACCAAACCCTTTTAAAATTGGTATCATTCTTTCAGTTCACTAAATTTATTATCATGTGTTGTTTTCTTTTTTCCTGTCTTCCATTTGTATTTCTCTAATATCATTGTTTCATAATGGCATCTTAATGTTTTTGGACATGTTCATTTTGTGTATTAGTCATATAGAAATATATTTTTTTACTTTCATAAGAAACATGTGCTCTCCTACTTTTCATAAAGATGTGGTCTTTTCTGGTGGGCCATTTGTCTTCCAAAGTTTGCTGATGATATGTGTAGAGAATAATATTTCTCTGCTGTTTGAAAAACAAATAGTGTAAACCTTATGAATGGCAGCTAACTTTTATCCTATTTCAAAGCTTCTGCCATTTAACTTTAGCTGGTTTTTCCATAGGAGAAAGTAGATCCAGTGTAGGCAGGTGTTATGACTTTGGAGGGAGACAAGGTGTTTTAAAGTCTTCAGAATTAGAAACATATACCTGTAGATCCACTGGTTTTTGAACTCTGACTTAGGTTGTTCTGTGTGTTAAATAGAGAAATAAATATTAAGCACAGTGTCTGTTCACATAAGAAGCCACAGATATATATTATTTATCACTACTATTGGTTTTTACTTAAGAGAAACATTTCTGAGATGGTCTCACTTATTCCAAAATTAATGTATTCCTTTAGACTCTAAAAGTAGAGAAGAATTGCCTTTTTGAGAAAAGTGCTTTTTTTGGTTTTGTTTTTTAAATTAATCCTAGGGAGGCAGTTCCTTTAGTTTTCTGAGTAAGGAGATTTATTTTTCCCTTTAGTCTGCATGTCTGTCCGCAGATTTTATGCCAATTACTTGTTTTAGCTATTTGAGGAGTCTTTAAAATAATCACTAACAATTTTGTATTTGCTTAAGATATTTTGCAGGTAGTTTTACAAAAAGAGATGAGTTAAGAAGTAATCTGTGCTGTTGGCGCCATTAAGAATTAAAATCATTTCCATGAAATTGAACTGTTTGATTCATTTATAAGCATTTATTGAACACTACTACCATATGGTGCTTTTTCTAAGCATCAGGGTTATAGTGATAAATAACCCTAAATTCAAGCTCTAATTGAGCTATTATCCAGGGGTGTAAATAGCTTTGTATAATTTATCTGTATGCTAACAGTGATGGTTAAATATTTATTGAATGTACACAGTATGCTAGATACCATACTCGAACTGTATGGAGATATCACAAAAGAATGATTACTGCAACATTGTTTGTAGGAGAGCAAATTGGAAATGAAGTATGTAAAATCCCATGAAAAGAATGACTGACAGCAAGAAATGTTATTTATCCATGAAAAGAAAGATATTTGTCCATATCATAATCATTCCAGGTGATAGGATTTACAGTTCATTAAGTTCATTTTTTACATTAAGAAAAGTAAAAGCCTCAAATAAGTGGACTGAAGTGATATCACTTCAGTGTTAGCTACCCTTGGTGACTGGAATAAACATATACAATAACCTTAAAAAACAAAACAAAACAAAACTTGAGCTGGAGTACACTGATGAATAAGGTAGCTCAATGAAATAAATGTTACATCCAGCATTATAGGAACTAACTTTCTGGATCTAAACATGCCTGTGAATTTATTGTCCCTTGATGGTGCACACAAACACACACACATGCAGGCATGCACATTTGGGTTATATAACTTGTTAGATTTCCCAAGTTGTGTTGTTTGCCTTAACTATACTTCTCATATCTTTACTTTTTAGGTGAAGTTAGAGATACAGTTAAGTAGGATTTTAACTTTTTTTTTTTTAATGCATGGAGCAATGGAATGATTGTGACATTTAAATTCTTTCTTTCTCTCTCTTCCTTGTCTTTGTGGTGGCAGGTCATTCCTAGTGTGCATAGCAAGGCCAAAAAAATCACGAATAATCAGGACCAAGACACCAAAGAAAAAAAAGAAAAGGTAACCTAACCTCCTAAACTTTTAAAAATGTTTTTGGTTTCTTTTTGCATATCTGAGTTGCAATTAATATGTGTTTTTTTGGATGAGTATCTGGGTAGAAGTATGGTAGGTTTAGGACTCTCTTGATGGCTCAAACATAAAGAATCTGCCTGCAGGAGACCCAGGTTCAATCACTGGGTTGGGAAGATCCCCTGGAGAAGGGAGTGGCAACCCACACCAATATGGTTGCCTAGAGGATTCTATATGCTAGTAAAGTCATGCTCAAAATTCTCCAAGCCAGGCTTCAGCAGTATGTGAACCGTGAACTTCCAGATGTTCAAGCAGGTTTTAGAAAAGGCAGAGGCACCAGAGATCAAATTGCCAACATCCGCTGGATCATGGAGAAAGCAAGGGAGTTCCAGAAAAGCATATATTTCTGCTTTGTTGACTATGCCAAAGCCTTTGACTGTGTGGATCACAATAAACTGTGGAACATTCTGAAAGAGATGGGAATCCCAGTCCACCTGACCTGCCTCTTGAGAAACCTGTATGCAGGTCAGGAAGCAACAGTTAGAACTGGACATGGAACAACAGACTGGTTCCAAATAGGAAAAGGGGTGCGTCAAGGTTATATATTGTCACCCTGCTTATTTAATTTATATGCAGAGTACATCATGAGTAACGCTGGACTGGAGGAAGCACAAGCTGGAATCAAGATTGCCGGGAGAAATATCAATAACCTCAGATATGCAGATGACACTACCCTTATGGCAGAAAGTGAAGAGGAACTCAAAAGCCTCTTGATGAAAGTGAAAGAGGAGAGTGAAAAGTTTGGCTTGAAGCTCAACATTCAGAAAACAAAGATCATGGCATCTGGTCCCATCACTTCATGGGAAATAGATGGGGAAACAGTGGAAACAATGTCAGACTTTATTTTTTTGGGCTCCAAAATCACCACAGATGGTGATTGCAGCCATGAAATTAAAAGACGCTTACTCCTTGGAAGGAAAGTTATGACCAACCTAGATAGCATATTAAAAAGCAGAGACATTACTTTGCCAACCAAGGTCCCTCTAGTCAAGGCTATGGTTTTTCCCGTGGTCATGTATGGATGTGAGAGTTGGACTGTGAAGAAAGCTGATGGCCGAAGAATTGATGCTTTTGAACTATGGTGCTGGAGAAGACTCTTGAGAGTCCCTTGGACTGCAAGGAGATCCAACCAGTCCATTCTAAAGGAGATCTGTCTTGGGTGTTCATTGGAAGGACTGATGCTAAAGCTGAAACTCCAATACTTTGGCCACCTCATGCGACGAGTTGACTTACTGGAATAGAGTCTGATGCTGGGAGGGATTGGAGGTGGGAGGAGATGGGGACGACGGAGAATGAGATGGCTGGATAGCATCACTGACTCGATGGACATGAGTTTGAGTGAACTCCAGGAGTTGGTGATGGACAGGGAGGCCTGGTGTGCTGTGACTCTTGGGGTCGCAAAGAGTCAGACACAACTGAGCGACTGAACTGAACTGAACTGAGAGGATTCTATGGACACAGGAGCCTGGTGGGCTACAGGCCATAGGTTTGCAGAGTCAGACATGACTGAACGATTTTAAGTTCACTTCACGGTAGTTATAATATCTCCCTTCTGTGAACGTACCTAATTCTGGCCTGGATGAAGACCTAGTGAAGTACAGGTGTAAGATGTCATGAAGCCATTATCAGCCATTATCAGCTTTTTCTAAATCCTAAGATATTAAATTGAATTTCTATTATTTAGTATTGTTTCTTTTTTTAGCTTCCAAATGATTTATTTTTATTAAAAATGTATTTTTAATTTCCATACAAATATTAAAAAAAACTTATTGCTGTTATTTTCAAACCTATTTCAGTTATAACCATAAATTGTATTTTACATAATATCTTGCACCTTGCCTATTGGTTGAGACATTTTTTATGGCCAAACACATAGGTTTTATAAATGTATATTTGTAATTTGAAAGAATAGCTATTATCTAGTTACAGATTTTTATACAGAGTTATTAGGGCAAACTAACTAACTGGGTTATTCAGGTATTCTATATACTTACTGATTTTTTTGATCAGAGTAACTCATCTTCCATTTTGATGGTTAAATTAATCTACTTTTCCTGTAGTTTTTCAGTTTTTATTTTATATTTTTCAAGATAATTTATTAGGTTGAATTAAAAAAATTAATATCCTCATAGGGCTATAATTGACCCTTTCATTAATATATGGCCTTACTAAGTAGTGCCTTAGTATCTAGTTCATCCAATATCCTTGAATTGGACAGATTTCCTTTTATATTTTTGTCTGATAGTTTGTCTTGGAAATTTACGAGCCACACAGAATGAATTCACGTCTCTAACCTAGTGGGTCTGGGCTTGTAAGGAATTCTCAGGGAACACTTTTTTTCTTTTTCTTTTGTTTTCTTCCATCTCATGCTAAGACCAAGGCCAGGAAATATTCCTGTTGTCTTCTGTAATCAAAATTTTGGTTTGTTTGCTTTGTTTATTTTAAACTTTACCGATTAAAAGTTTTACCCCATTAAAGGGAAAAAAAAAAAAAAGCTATGCCTGATTTGGTCACTTGGGAATACTTTATTTACAGAAATGTATGAGGGCTAATCAAGACCCCTTGAGGATTTGGGGAGAAGAGTTCTTGAAAAGGTTAAGAAATTAGGATAAGGAATTAAGTTGGTACCAAATTTTAGAACTATCTGTTTTATCCTGGCTGTCTGCCTTCTCTGAGTTCAGATCTTAATCCCAAAGGTTATATTCAGATTAGCAGTAACATACACTGTGTGTTCAGGATTTTGTGGTTTGTTTTTGGCAACTGCCAATAAACACAGATAATATGTAGAATCTAGAAAACCATCGTTATTGTTGCAGAGGTATTAGTTTTGTACAAGTTGCAAGTCATCACTTGCAGAATACTTTAAACTTTTGGTCCTTTTTTGCAGGGATTGGGTTTGGGGGGATTGATATCTTTAGTCCTACTTCCCACCTTCAGTTCAGTTCAGTTCAGTTCAGTCGCTCAGTCGTGTCCGACTCTTTGCGACCCCATGAATCACAGCACGCCAGGCCCTCAAATAGAAACTTTTGACTAATTAAATTTCTAGCTCTCACTAGATAAGAATGAGTACATACTGCATGATTATATTTATATAAAAGTTGAGAAAATATGATTTTGTAGTGACAAGAAGATCATAGGTTCAGGAGAATAGGATACCAGGGAAGAGGGTGATTAAAAAAGAGTCATGAAGAAACTTTTGGGGGTGATGGTTACATGTTTGTTATATTGATTGTGGTGGTGGATTCAAATTGTACACTTTAAAATCTGTGCAATTTTTTAAGTCAGTTATACTTCAGTATATTGGAGAGAAGCTGTTTAAGACAAAAATTCTCTTTTTTTCTGTTGCTTGCATTTTACTAGGGCAAAGCAAACAATATAGAATTCAGTGACTGCTAACTTTAAAGCAATATGGGGATGAAACCTGAAGACCCACAAAATATGACATCTGGTATATAAGCTCAAAGAAGGGAGATGATCTGTCTCATAATTGCTCTTTTTCTGCGTCACCCAGAATGCTGCCGGTCACCTATTAGGCATATATATGCCTATTAGGCATGTATATTTATTGCATGAATAAAGAATCCTAAAAACAGAACAAAACAAAATCTCAGGTTTTAGGTCCCTAGAGATTAGCACGTGCCCTCTGGGGATTTACCTTCTGATTTGGAATTTATGTTTGTTTCTGGCCTCAGTTACAAAAATATAGTTTTGAATTTTTATCTGTGATATACATATATGTGTGTGTGTGTGTGTGTGTATTTTTTTAAAGAAGGGCTTCTCAGAATATTTAGTCTGTCTTATTGCTGGAATTGTGTTGATTCATATATTGATTCAAATATCTGAACACTAATCAAATGCTTATTGTAAACCTATAGTGTTACAGTCATTGTGCTATAGTTGGTAGATAAAACATCAAAAAGGAAACAGACAACGGGCTGTGGAGACGTGGTCAATAAACACACAGATGAATATAAAGTGGTTACTGATTTAGATACTTTGGGGAACAAGGTAATTAATTGACTAAGGAAAATTCCACATGAGATTTCATGAAGGAAAAAGATAAATGTATGATACTTATCAACTTTGACTGGTGCATTAAATCAAATTGAATTTCAATATATAGCAAGGATATTTGCATTCAGGTTTTTTAAAAAATCCAGTAAGAGCCCAGTAAAACCAAAAGTCAATGTATAATAAGTCTACTCAGCTGAATTCCTTAGAATGGAGAAGTCATCACTAAGTTAACATGGCAATAGTTAACATTGCAACCATAAACCCCAAATCAGAAGGTTAAATGGAACACAGGAAAATGACTTTTGTCCGGACAGCATTTGTCAATATCTGGTGACCTAAAGCCACAGATGTTTGTTTTGTTTTTATTTATTCAATAAATATGTATTGTGTGTCTGTTAGGTACCAGGCAGTGTTCGGGGCCTTATTGGAAGATGATAGTTAGCCATGTTAGTGAAACTTTGGAGAATTCAGAGGTGATTATTGCCCCCAGTGGACAGAGGAGCCTGGTGGGCTACACAGTCCATGGGGCCGCAAAGAGTCAGACTTGACAGAGCACATCACAACAGTATGTTATTGCCCCAAAGCACTCCCACTTGTGAGTCAGTTGATCATATGAGAATCTGCATCTCCATTACAGGATGATGTTTCAGTGGTTACAGGATGTACTTTACTATACTGCTCTTCTCTGTAATTATAGCTTGTGTACAAAGCGTTATTCTACACCCTGGAATGACAGATGACCTTCACTCCAAGAAGTGCATCTATGAATGTGCTATGCAGTGCAATAACTAGACGTGTAGTTGGTATGACAGAAGTATGCCCGAGTACTAGGGGAGACTTTCCCAAAGATGGGGGGTCATGTGATGACTAGACTAACTCTTTAACAGTTATTATTGATAGAGATAATTCCTTTTAGGCATTCCCCCCACCCCCAATACAAAAGCAATCATGTTCTCTAGAATTCCTGACAGTCAGAAAGAAGACAATAAAAATCACTTGAAACTATTAGTAGACGTGAAATTATTCATATTAAAAAAATAGGGGAAGAAAGTGACTGAAAAGCTAAAAAAAAAAAAAAATCAACAAGCAGGTCTTGAATAAATCTCTATTTTTTTCTTATTTTGTTTTATTTCAGTTCAGTATTTTCTGACCTCTTGTATTGAATGTGAAACATCAGAGTTTATAGAAATGCTATTATCAACTGTAGGTTCATAACTCTTTGGTATTTTCTTTCTAAATTTTCTTTAGTATTATTTCATATGTTTTCTTTCTTTTAAGGAAATTGTGGACACTTCACAACTGGGAGATGTCATTAATAGAGAAGTAGTCCTCTGTAGTTAGTTATCTTCATTTTCTTTTTGTGTAATACCCATATGAAAATGCTGTTTCCCACTAAACATAGTAATACCTAAAAGTATGGTTACATTAACTTTATAAAAATATATATATCCCAAATAAGTATATTTTATTATATGTGAAATATACTTCAATAAGGTTGCTGTTAAGGCATGCATCTATTCCAAGGGAAAAATTTGAATTTGTTAGTCTCTGGAACTAAGAGGAACCTCATGAAGGCATTTGCAAAGATCAGAATGATCTCTTGTGACCCTCTTGATAACACTTAGAGTATTATGGAATGCATGCTCGCTGATTATTCTTAACAGCAACAAATAAAACAGCATTCTATCAGTGATACTCTACATTGTGCTAATCCTTAGAACTGGCTGATAATTCTCAGGCTAATGTGTAACCAATTGTGGTACACACATGCAGAGCATGTGGACGTGTGGATATCATGCAACGTTAGTATAAATGTTTTTATTATATATTTTTGTTTTATAGTCCACACCAATGAGATCAAGGAGATCATTGAGAAGGTATAAGTGTTTCTAATTAAAATTACCAAATCTTTTTGACTTTGTGAATCTAGATTCACATATAAAAATGCTTCTGAGTTAGTTGTTTCTGTGAAAAGGGATTTCTTGAAAGACTAGCACATCTAAAGTAGTATACGTTTAATAGTTTCACTATTTTCTTAAAAAACTCTGGGAATATTAGATTTAAATAATGCTTCTTAGTCTCTAACCAATCAGAAAGAGAGACTTTAAAAGACTGAGTTTTTAATACCCCCAAAGGTAGGAGAATATTTCGTGCTCACAATGAGGTAAGAGTCTTTCTCCATTTCAGATACACAGAGGACTTTCAGCTTTTGTCCTGCAACTTTAGCCATGTGTCAGATGTAGACACAAAAATGCAAAAACACTGGTCTGTGTGTCAAAAAGCTGTTCTTTACATTGAACCAAGACATGTTCTTGTACAAAAGCACAACCAGGCAAACAATCTAATAAACATGTTTGCTGTTTTCTCTCAATCAAGAGAGAGGAGATGCCCAAAGAACCAGTATGTAATAGATCCTCATCATTCCAATAAATATCACTAAATTGCCAGATCATAAAACCAGATTCCACTGATTACTTCTACTAATGGTGAATAATTTACAGCCGAAGTACAAATCGGAACCAAACTTAGCTTAATATTAGAAACAACAACAACAACAAAATAGAATTGAAGATTAAAAATGGAAAAACATTTAAAAAGACAAAGTTCTGTTGCCACTGGGAGTTTACCGTCAGAACCAGGAAATCATGTGTATGGGCTTAAACAGCTTATGGGATTGTATGTCTCAGGCATCACAGTTCATTGGTTCTGGAAGATGAGTATACTTGAACATATCAGTGGGGCTTTCAAGAGTGACTAATAAAATTAAAGAAAAGAAACTTGACCTTTGAAATTATGCAGAATGTAACAGTGCCAGATGTTTATTAAAATTACTAACATGGGAACCAAAAAGGTGGTTATCCTGGTTCAGAGAGAATTGGAGAGAGTATTTGTATTTGCTGAAAAAAATGTTTAAATAAGATTCAAATTTAGACACTCAACTTGTTAATGTCTTATAAGGCAATGCAAACTGTAATAATTTGTTAAAATAACTTACATTTTTCTACAAGAAATCTAAATGCTCTTTAAAAAAAAATTATTTATTTGTCCGCACTGGGTCTTTATTGCAATTCCTGAGCTCTTGGTTGCTGCACATGGGATTTTCCTAGTTGTGGCAAAAGGGGGCTGCTCTTGAGTGGCAGTGCAGTGCATGGTGGTGGCTTCTATTGCGGAGCATGCGCTCGGGGGTAAGGGCTTCAGTTGTGTGCACTCAGCAGTTGCAGTGCGCAGGCTGAGTTTTCCCACGGCATGTAGGATCTTAGTTCTTAGACCATGGATCGAACCCATGTTCCCTGCATTGCAAGATGAATTCTTAACCTTGGACCATCGGGGAAGTCCTTAATGTGCAATGCTCTTGAACAAGAATGGTTTGTGTTATTGCCATTTTTTGCAATGTTAACATGTCAGAGAACCGAAACACCATGAATGACAACCAGTTATTTATTCCTTCAGCAAACAGTTAAGGACACTGTTCTCAGAGCTGAGGATGTCCTATAGTCTGTGTTTTTCTCCACCCTCACAGAAGTTCTGTTCACCTGGCCCTCCCTGTGCATACCTTGCTCCAGCCTTTGTTGCCACAGTGAGAGCCTGGACCTGCCTACTGTCTTCTCCCATATGCAGTAGAAAGATGCCTGGACATCTGGCAACCCACGTTCATACCATAGGGAGCCCAGAATATGCTTGTCCTACATTCTTTGTGAGCGTGTTGGTAGAAGTTAAATAAATAGATCATATAACCAATTGCCCCTTAAATATACTTTTTGTAAAATGCTATTAAAGAGGATTCATATCTTTTACTACTATTTTTAAAACTAGCTCTCTTTGTGCTTAGGTTTGTCTTTCACTTAGAATGACCTTTGATTAGATGTTATCCTGAATAAATTTGAGTGTGTGTTTTTCCTTATGGATGCCAAATAGTGTTTTCTATTTTGGAGGAATTTATTACATGTCTGCTTTCTGTAATGGACCAGTTATTGTCCATTTACTGAAGTGTATCCTGCCATTAGTGGCTTTGTCCTATAAAGCATAATTGATTGTGCTTTATTGAAATCCTGTAGCAAAACAAATCTTAATTCAGTTATTTTGGCATCTGTGGGGAGCTTGGGTATATCAGCTCCTATTCTTTCCAGCAGCTTGGATCTCTCCGTAGTTTGGCATGTTTTATTTTTCCCAGCATTTAAGAAAAGGTCTACATTGTATAAAGGTAATATGATCATAAAGTCTACTTTAATTAAGTCTCTTTAAACCAAATATTGATGTACTGTATCATTTGGTTTGTAAATTTAAAGAATACGTAGACAGAAATACAAAAGGTATTCATCGTAAAGCTTTTTCTCTCTCTCTTTTTAAAACATTGAAATATGTGTTAACTATTTACAAATTATAGATGAATACCTCTTCAGTTAGAAAATCTTGGTATTTCAAGTGCTTTATAAAGTATGAAATCTGTACCTTTTATAATTGAATAAAAAGTTGAAATAATCGTAAGATTAACACATTGGGTCATTTTTATATCTAAGACATTTTTGAAATTTCTTTCATTTGAGTTATTTGGTCAGAAACAAAGAAAAGTAACTCTCAACAGTGTAAAGAAGATGCTTATAATTGGTTTTCTCACTGGAGAAAGGAATGCATGCTTCTGGGAAGGTCAATAGTTTTAAAAGTTGTGCTTTTGAATTCCTGTTTTCTGTATTGGTGTATTTAATCACAGAGTCACTCTACATAATAACATAGAGAATAAAAAAATTCTAATCCTAGTGATATGATGAAAGTTGGATACAGTCAAAATATTTACAGATTGTCTTTTAATCCTGCTTGTCATTGAGGAAGAGGTTGAATAAAGGCAGTTAACTCTTCTCTCAAATTTTGCATCTTCAGAGGCGAGGAACGGCTCCACCGCCAATGAAACTGCCTCCTCCTTACAGAGCTCCATCTGATGACAGTGATGAATCTGAAGAAGAATGTGCATTCACCAACAGTGAGTTCCTTTTCATTGTTTGGGGTAGATGCATAACTTATTAAATTATACCTTAATGATTGTTGTAAAGTATCAAATACAGTGGTGTGGGTTCTTAGAAAATGTGTAGGAACGTATCTTGCTGAAAAAGAAAATTCAGATCTCCTACTTTTGTGACTTTATCTTCCTAAGCTTTTGCCTCTGACATTAATATAGCAGAAGGAATATCAAAGGCAACTGGGTGGCAAACTTTTATCTACAGTCCATCCTCGTCTTACTGTTTGGTTGTGAATATAGAAATGCTAAGCAGTCCTTGAAATTGGAGTTTGACCAACAGTAATCAGAGTTGAATGCAGATGTTAGTCCTCGATTACTTGCTGTGCCCAGACGAATGGTGATGTTGACAATGCAAAATTATAGAAGGCCCACCAAGTCATAATTTTCTTCTTTAGATGTCATTTCATGATGTTCTTTTGCCTTAGTTGCATCAAATATACATTCACACATATTTAAAGGAGGCTTTATTTAAAAGCATTTCCATTCCTTTTATGCATGTAAACTATATGTGGTTAGATCTCATTGCTGTTGTATACAGAATTTGTTTTGGAGTGATGAAAATGCTGTAAAATTAGATGGTGATGATGGTTGCACAATTTGTGACTATACTAAAACCTGCAGCCTTATGCATTTACACAGTTGACTTTAATGGTTTTTGAAATTTATATACTTTAAAATAATATTTTTCCTTATATAGAAAAGGAGTTTGATATAGAAATTGAAAGAGTGAAAATTTGGTCTCCAGTGCTTTATAGTGTGTGACCTTAAGTATTCCTTCTTCTATGAAAATAATGGTACCTATTTTATAGGGGTTGTGATGAGGATTAAAATACAGTGATAGGCTGTTAGCCTTTTATATTGTAAATCTTCAAAAAGTATTATAAAGTTGACTATAACTTTATAATTTTCTAAATATATAAATAAAATATTAAAATAAATATAAATAAACAATTAGGTTGACTTTATAAAAACTTGCTTTGTATTTTGTGATTTTATAGAACACTTTCTCATGCATTTTCATTTATTTGACAATCTTTGTTGAAAACCAACTGTTTGTCACTAACAGTGCTAAGTGAGTCTGCTGTGAGATAAATGAAACTTTGCTGCTTTTTTTCTCAGTGGGGTAATCCACCTGGAATGGAGGATACAAAGGCATGGAAACAAAATTTAACAAAAGTACTGCAGTGCCTTGGTTCTCAACCTCTTTGAAAGCACAGCACATAATGGATACAATTGCTGTATGTGTGCCCTTGTGTAATGTAACCCTTTGCTTTGATAATAGTTATTATGGAAGCTGCAGCAGAGTGGAGGTAGCTTGTTGATTATTCATAATTTCTGGGTTACTAGAAGGCCCATATTTGCATGGTTGTTAGGAAACCTGGTTTAAGCATATGACTAAGATTACATTCTAACCCTATTCACTTAGTTGTGAATTCATGAACAAGTTTCTTAACCTTTTCATGGCTTTTCACTTTCTCATGTATATGGAGGAGAGGGGATGGATATCTTATAATAACCTGTCTCATAGTATTGCTGTGAGCATTAGAGGAGAAAACATTTAAAGAACTCAGTAAAAGGATTGTGATACCTAGTGAATACTCTGCTTTACCATGTGCCAGGTCTTCATATGTATTATTAACTCAGTCAACATAATAATTTTGTGAGGTCTCTAAAAATGCAAATAAAGAAACAGGCTCAGAGAAATTAAGAAATATGTCAAAAATTACACAGCTAATAAATAGTGGAAATGGAATATAAACCCAGGCACTCTGACTCCAGAGCTGGTACAATCTATCATCTATTCTTCCCATTAATTTAAATGTTGATATCCCAGAAATAGGAACTGCATGATTGGGGGTGGCCCAGTGGTAAAGAATCTGCCTGCCAATGCAGGAGACAGGAGATGCAGGTTTGATCCCTGGGTTGGGAATGTTGGTGACTGAGCATGCATTTAGTGTAAATCAGTGCCCCTCCTGAACCCCACTAACACTGTGAGTGTGTGCTCTGCACACACATGCACACATGATCTTGGAACTGCTCTGTCTAATGGCGTCAAAGTGGTATTCACATGTGCATGTGTGTTCAGCTGCTCAGTCATGTCCAACTCTTTGTGACCCCATGGACTGTAACCTGCCAGGCTCTTCTATCCATCGAGTATTCCAGGCAAGAATACTGGAGTAGGTTGCCATTTCCTACTCCAGACACTGAATGCAGATATGGACTTCTAATAGCAAAGTCATCTTTTAACTATGACATTTTGCAGATTCTTCAGCAAATTTGAATTTCACAAGTTTCTCCAGCTGTGAATATGACTTTCCATTCATTTTGCTCCCCAGTTTTTTCCTTCTCAGTGTACATTTTCCTTCCCATTGAATTTACTTTTAATATTCTGCAGAAGAGTTTGAATTGTATGGAGTCATGAGATAGTTCACGTTTAAAATGTAGGTGAACTTAAAGCCTCTAGCTTTCCTGTATTTCTTCTTGATGTGGATCCTGTGAGTTTTTATTTGTTCCTTAACTCTTATTAAATGACTGCTCTGCTCATCTGTCCAAAAATTAAAAGTAAATTAGTGCACTGTTTTATCAGATTCTTATTGTCCCCACACTAAGCATTTCTTTTTACAGTGGTGAAAACATGATTATATAACTTTTCCATGGTTCAGAACTAGAAGTGGACATCTGGAATCCATGCCTTAGGCCTACTAGGAAGTGATGATTGTGTTAGAGAGATCACTGTCATGCTGCTGCTGCTGCTAAGTCGCTTCAGTCGTGTCCGACTCTGTGCGACCCCATAGATGGAAGCCCACCAGGCTCCCCCGTCCCTGGGATTCTCCAGGCAAGAACACTGGAGTGGGTTGCCATTTCCTTCTCCAATGCATGAAAGTGAAAAGTGAAAGTGAAGTCACTCAGTCGTTTCCTACTCTTAGCAACCCTATGGACTGCAGCCCACCAGGCTCCTCTGTCCATGGGATTTTCCAGGCAAGAGTAATGGAGTGGGGTGCCATTGCCTTCTCCGTCACTGTCATGAGGTACTCATGATTCTAAAGTGTAGTTTAATCTAAGTTAAGTCAGCTTTGGTAAGCTACTCATTTATAAAGTTTATCCAATCAAGAGATACCTACTGAGTGGGTATTTTAGGTGGATGGACACTGTCTTAGGTGTCGGCAACACAGCAGGGAATAAGATTTCTACTCTTATTAGCTTATATTCTAGAAAAACAAAAAGCTTATAAACAATAAAATAGTTTAAATATTATAAGTACTATAAATACAAATAAACAAGGTAGTTTGAGAATAAATCCCTTGGAGGAAGCAAAATTAAGTGAAATGGGAAGTCCAAGCAAGCTAAGACCTAAATGGCAAAAAAGGACCAAAGAGCTGACTTTTTAGTCATCATATTGATCAATTTTTTTTTCAAGACTGCGGATCGTGACTGCAGCCATGAAATGAAAAGACACTTGCTCCTTGGAAGGAAAGTTATGACCAATGTAGACAGCATATTAAAAAGCAGAGACATCACTTTGCCAACAAAGGTCTGTGTAGTCAAAGCTATGGTTTTCCTGTAGTCATGTACGTATGTAAGAGTTGGACCATAAAGAAGGCTGAGTATCATAGAATTGGTGCTTTCAAACTGTGTGCTGGAAAAGACTCTTGAGAGTCCCTTGGACAGCATGGAGATCAAACCAGTCAGTTGCAAGAAAATTAACCCTGAATATTCATTGACGGGATTGATGTTGAAGCTTAAGCTCCAATACTTTGGCCACCTTATGTGAAGAGCTGACTCACTGGAAAAGACCCTGGTGCTGGGAAAGATTGAAAGTAAAAGGAGAAGGGGGTGGCAGAGGATGAAATGGTTAGATAGTATTACTGACTCAATGGACATGAATTTGAACAAACTCCGGGAGATTGAGGAGGATAGAGGAGTCTGGCGTGTTACAGTCCACGAAATCACAGAGTCTGATATGACTTCACGACTGAACAACAACAACAAAACTTTTATATGCACTGCGAAACCAAAGTGACTCAAACTGTGACTCACTTTTTTGCAGTAGTCTGGACCTGAACCTCACATCTCCCAAGTGTACCTATATAGAGAGTGTGTTACATAACAGACATTTATATTATAGATCACTCATCTTATTTAATACATAGTTGAACATATGACATTCTGGTGTCTAATTGCCATAAGATGTCATATAATCATCTTAGCAATAAGAACTTTTTGAATTTTAATTAAGAGTTTTGAAACAGTTCAAAATTAAGAAATAGGGCTTCCCTTGTGGTCAACAAAGGTCCGTCTAGTCAAGGCTATGGTTTTTCCCGTGGTCATGTGTGGATGTGAGAGTTGGACTGTGAAGAAAGCTGATTGCCGAAGAATTGATGCTTTTGAACTGTGGTGTTGGAGAAGACTCTTGAGAGTCCCTTGGACTGCAAGGAGATCCAACCAGTCCATTCTAAGGGAGATCAGTCCTGGGTGTTCATTGGAAGGACTGATGCTAAAGCTGAAACTCCAATACTTGGCCGCCTCATGCGAAGAATTGACTCACTGGAAAAGACTGATGCTGGGAGGGATTGGGATCAGGAGAAGGGGATGACAGAGAATGAGATGGCTGGATGGCATCACCGATTCAATGGACATGAATTTGAGTGAACTCTGGGAGTTGGTGATGGACAGGGAGGCCTGGCATGCTGTGATTCATGGGGTTGCAAAGAGTCAGACACGACTGAGCGACTGAACTGAACTGAAAGTTATTTAGATTGCCTTGTCAGAGGTTTAATATCATCAAGGGCATGGAATGGTAACTCAGTTCCCTGTCATGTGATGACTTTCCAGTCTTTATTTCTGGCCTTAACCTTGCTCTGATATCCTGACCCAGATTTTCAGTTGGTTGCTGGAAAGATGTCATAACTTTATTGTCTTTCTTTCTGAAAAGTGAAAAGTGAAAGTCGCTCAGTTGCGTCTGACTCTTTGCGACCCCTTGGACTATACAATTCATGAAATTCTCCAGGCCAGAATACCGGAGTGGGTAGATGTTCCATTCTTCGGGAGATCTTTCCAACCCAGGGGTCGAACCCAGGTCTCCCAAATTGCAGGCAGATTCATTACCAGCTGAGCCACCAGGAAAGCCCTTCTTTCTGAAAATGAATCAGCAAATATAGGTAAATCTTCTTTCTCAGTCTCCTCATATTTGTAGCTTCATGTTTTTATTGCCACAATTTTAGTAGCTATGTGGTAATAGCCAGTTTATTAAGTACCTACTATGTGCCATAAATTCTCTTCAACTCTTTAAGTGCATTCTCAGAAGAGCCTTTGAAAGGTGATCTCTTCTGCTGATTTCAGCTGCGTGTTACATTCTTTGGATAATCTTGCCTGACTCGTTATTCTAGTACTTATTACTGTATTTTTTTGGGCAAATTAATGAAAGAAGGTATGTGACTCGCATAGTCCCATGGGGTGCACTGAAAGCCCAGCTGTGCTCCTGGTGCTTTGGAGGTACCTTTTCTCCTGAACTGTACATGTGGTTTCAGAGCATTCTGTCCAGAACAGCTTGATGTCTCTTTCTCAATATGCCACCCATTATTTTATCTAAAAGTTCCAGTCCTCAGGGAGAGGAGCCACAGTCTCCACATAGTCCTACTTTGTTCACTTTCAAATGTAAATGCTTTTATATCACTTGGGTCATTCTAACCTGGTGGCATTCAGTCTTTCAATTACAGTTTTAAACTGCAGGGAGCAGAAGGTTTGGAATGACTTTTTGTAACATAAGAGAGTGAAGCAATGAGAATCTTACAATTGACCTGTCTCTTGATGCATATGAAATCCTAGGAATTCAGAATGTAATTGACTTGTCTGACACCTTGCTTTTAAGTGATGTAACAATTATTCGAATAGAACCTCCTGCTAAAGACCTTTTAAAGCCCCTTCTTTATCCCTTAATTCCAGAATAGCATACTCTTCTGAGGTGTTTTGTTTTTCCACATTTTTTTCCCCTCAGTAAGGATTTGGTTTAACTATGACTCTGATACGTCATTATAGCATTTTGCTCAGATTCCCTCCCCCTGTTACATGTCATAATGTAATATTCAGTATAAGAAATATATTTGGAGTATGAAGCACAATAAAGTTAGCCTGTGAACCACACCACACAAATAAAATTTAGATTACCAATACCTTGCTTTTTGTGTTTTACTTTAATTCTTATTTTTATGTCAGTTGTTTTTAAGGATTGGATACTAGCTAAGACCTTCTGAAATGTGATTTATTGCCAGATCACACAGAATCAGACTGTGTATAAGTTTCGAGGGGATGGCTTTTTAAAAAACAACTTTATTAAGATATAATCCACATTATCATACAATGCATCTACTAAAAGTGTCCAATACAGTATCTTTTAGTTTCATACTAAAATAACTGTTAACTGTTTTAACAGTTATTTACAAATAATAATACAGTTGTCAATCTCAAAAACTCAGCAACTAAAATAGTCTTTTGATAATAGTACATTGGGCTATATATTAACTGTAAATATGAAAAAAATCTTCTAATCAATATTATCTAATTAGAAAATATGAGAACTTTCCTAACAGAAATAACAGAAAAACTTTTAAAAAATCCATTAATAATATATTTATAAATGCAGATCATTTCAATGTTCCATAACTTTTTGAGTTATTTACTGTTTGGCAATGTGATAAAAACTATAAAGCCACTCACTCTCAAGAAAAATGTATTCAGATTCACAGATAGTCATCCATACACACACACATGCACACACACTCACACACACTACTAAATAGGCATCATTTGTCGTTAGTGAAAGTCTTGAAACCCATATAAGGTAATTTGAATCTAATTAAGTGTATATGGGGCTTCCCAGGCATTGGTAGTGGTAAAGAATCCTCCTGCCAATGAAGGAGCCACAGGAAGGTAGCCACTTGGAGAAGGGAGTGGCTACCCACTCCAGTATTCTTGCCTGGAGAATTCCATGGCCAGAGGTACCTGGTGAGCTATAGTTCATGGAGGTCACAAAGAGTTGAATACGACTGAACATGCACACACACACTAAGTGTATATAGGCTTTTAAAAATATGAAAATTTATTGAACATTGACTTAGAAATGAAATGCTAAGTGATTTTGGAAAAGAAAACTTGAGAGGATGGGGCCATGCACTTCCCTAGTATCTGAATGTATTCTTAACTGATTGCTTTCAAACTCAACCTGGAGCCTTAGAAATGAGTGAGAGAGTTTTTGGCTGTCTTAGTAGTTTTTCTCGACCCTGGACTACTGACATTTGGACTTTAATTCTTTCTTGCGGAGGACTGACCTTTGTATTATAGGATGTGTAACAGCACCCTTGGTCCCTCCGCACTAGATGCCAGCAGCCTCTCCCCCCCACTCCAGTTGTGACAACCAAAAATGTCCTTCAGTTCAGTTCAGCCGCTCAGTCGTGTCCGACTCTTTGCGACCCCATGAACCACAGCCCTCCAGGCCTCCCTGTCCATCATCATACATCGCCAAATGTCCCTGGTCTAAATGATAGGGTATTCTACTGTTATTTGTTAGTTGGGTGCCAAAGGCACTATGTTGTATGTATGGGATAATCTTGTACAGTAAAGAATTACCCTGCATAGGATACCAGTAGCACTGTTGATTAGAAATATTGTTTAAAACTAGTTATTAAAGCAGTATTTGCATTAGAAATGATCTAGTAATAGACCTAGAGTCTTTTCAGAATTTAGAATATAAAATTATTTTTGAAATACTAGAAATAGGATAAATTGTTCTATAAATAATGGGTTAGATAATCATTTGGGGAGAAAATATACAAATATTCACTTCTCACCAAAACTATAAGTGAATTCCAAAAGAATCATGTACTTCTGAAAACTGAAACCATAAAAATATGATGAAAGTCTAAGATTTTTAAAAAATACACTCTTGGTACAGGGAAACGTCTTTTGATTTATTATCTCAGCACAGTAAAAGATAATGATAAGTTGGCTTACAGAAAAATTAAAAACATAAAATATTCACACATATTTTTGAATACATATATATTCAGCTGTAGGTAAAGGAGAAAAGGAAAGATATACCCATCTGAATGCAGAGTTCCAGACAATAGCAAGGAGAGATAAGAAAGCCTTCCTAACTGATCAGTGCAAAGAAATAGAGGGAAACAATAAAATGGGAAAGACTAGAGATCTCTTCAAGAAAATTAGAGATACCAAGGTAACATTTCATGCAAAGATGGGCTCAATAAAGGACAGAAATGGTATGGACCTAACAGAAGTAGAAGATATTAAGAAGAGGTGGCAACAATACACAGACCTATACAAGAAAGATCTTAGACCCAGATAACTACGATGGTGTGATCACTCACCTCTCACCTAGAGCCAGACATCCTGGAATGCGAAGTCAAGAAAACATCACTACGAACAAAGCTAGTGGAGGTGATGGAATTCCAGTTGAGCTATTTCAAATCCTAAAAGATGATGCTGTGAAAGTGCTGTACTTAATATGCCAGCAAATTTGGAAAACTCAGCAGTGGCCACAGGACTGGAAAATGTCAGTTTTCATTTCAACGTGCTGTGATTCATGGGGTCGCAAAGAGTCGGACACAACTGAGCCACTGAATTGAACTAAACTGAACTGAGAAGAGAGGCAATGCCAAAGAATGTTCAAACTACCACACAATTGCACTCATCTCACATGCTAGCAAAATAATGCTCAAAATTTTCCAGGCCAGGCTTCACTATGTGAACCATGAACTTCCAGATGTTCAAGCTGGATTTAGAAAAGGCAGAGGAACCAGAGATCATATTGCCAACATCTGTTGGATCATCGAAAAAGCAAGAGAGTTCCAGAAAAACATCTATTTATGCTTTATTGACTATGCCCAAGCCTTTGACTGTGTGGATCACATCAAACTGTGGAAAATTTTGAAAGAGATGGAAATAACAGACCATCTTACCTGCCTCCTGAGAAATCTGTATGCACGTCAAGAAGCAACAGTTAGAACCGGACATGGAATAACGGACTGGTTCCAAATTTGGAAAGGAGTATGTCAAAGCTGTATATTGTCACTCTGCTTATTTAACTTATATAAAAAGTACATCATATTAAATGCCAGGCTGGATTAAAGCACAAACTGGAATTAATATTACCAGGAGAAATATCAAGTACCAGATATGCAGATGACAACACCCTTATGGCAGAAAGCAAAGAAGAACTAAAGTGCCTCTTGATGAAAGTGAAAGAAGAGAGTGGAAAGCTGGTTTAAAACTAAACATTCAAAAAATGAAGATCATAGCACCTGGTCCTATCACTTCATGGCAAATAGATGGGGAAACAATGGAAACAGTGGCTGACTTTATTTTTCTGGGCTCCAAAATCACTGTAGATGGTGACTGCTGCCATGAAATTAAAAGATGCTTGCTCCTTGGAAGAAAAACTATGACCAACCTAGACAGCACATTAAAAAGCAGAGCCATTTCTTTGCCAACAGAGGTCCGACTAGTCAAGGCTATGGTTTTTCCAGTAGTCACGTATGGATGTGAGAGTTGGATTATAAAGAAATCTGAGCACCGAAGAATTGATGCTTTTGAACTGTGGTGTTGGAGAAGACTCTTGAGAGTCCCTTGGACTGAAAGGAGATCAAACCAGTCAATCCTCAAGGAAATCAGTTCTGAATATTCATTGGAAGGCCTGATGCTGAAACTGCAACTCCATTACTTTGTCCACCTGATGTGAGGAACTGACTCATTGGAAAAGTTCCTGATGCTGGGATAATTGAAGGCTGGAGGAGATGGGGATGACAGAGGATGAGATGATTGGATGGCATCACCGACTTGATGGACATGAGTTTGAGCAAGCTCCAGGAGTTTTGGATGGACAGGGTGGCCTGGTGTGCCGCAGTCCATGGGGTTGCAAAGAGTCCGACATGATTGAGCAACTGAACTGAGGAACTGACATATTCAGAGGAAAAAGACATGTGCAACAATAGAAAAATATGCATATACCAGAGATCATGTAATAGATTTGAACAACAAATACAAAAATTCTGTTGTGTCATTAAAAGTGAGCTATGTAAATTAATAAAATCAGATTTTTTTTGACCATCTGATTGCTTTATATTTCAAAAATTAGTGTTGCTCATTGTTGGAGACGTTGTAGAAAAAGAGAGTTCTGTACACCGTTGATGGGATTCTGAATTCCTGTACCTCTTTCTAGAGACATTTGGCAGCATATGTAAAGTATTTAAATGTGCATATTGTTTGACTATCTCAATTTCCAGTGATATATCCTAAGGAATTTGTTGCCCTTACGCATGTATGTATAAGTGTATGTGTGTGTGTGTATACATACAAAGAAGTTTACTGCTGTATTTTTCACTAGTAGCAATTAGAGCAATGTATATTTCATGAAATTAATACACCCTATATTCTGTAGTCAGTTAATCTCTAAGCATTTCTAGCCATTTTACCTGGAACAAGTTGCATATCTTTCCCTTAGTTTTCTTATCATATTATAGGGATGATAATAGTACTCCTTTCACTGGAAGCTTGTGAGAGACTAGAAGAAATGATGTATGTCACGAACTCATATAGGAAGTGACACATAGTGAGCGCACTAGAATGTTAGCTGCTACTCTTTATTATTATCAGTAGTAATTCAACATTCTCCATGTTTGCAAATACTGCCATTACAGAATGAAATTCTGGCATCAGTTCAGTTCAGTCGCTCAGTCGTGTCCGATTCTTTGCAACCCCATGAATCACAGCACGCCAGGTGTCCCTGTCCATCACCAACTCCCGGACTCCACCCAAACCCATGTCCATCGAGTCGGTGATGCCATCCAACCATCTCATCCTCTATCGTCCCCTTCTCCTCCTGCCCTCAATCTTTCCCAGCATCGGGGTCTTTTCGAATGAGTCAGCACTTCACATCAGGTGGCCAAAGTATTGGAGTTTCAGCTTCAACATCAGTCCTTCCAATGAACACCCAGGACTGATGTCCTTTAGGATTGACTGGTTGGATCTCCTTGCAGTCCAAGGGGCTCTCAAGAGTCTTCTCCAATACCACAGTTCAAAAGCATCAGTTCTTCAAATTTTTATCCAATAGTTACTATAATTTAATTTTTTAAAATTTTAGAAGTCAGTTTTTTGAAATTTAACTTTATCATGTAGGAACAGTACTTTATTAGCACTGTCTACTACCAAAAGTTCCTTGATCAGTTGAATACTGTGATACCATTTTACTTCTACTCTCATGGGGGATGATTAGAAGAGAAAGATACTTTGGATTACTTCATTTTTTTGTGGTATATTTTCCCAGTCTTACTCCTTATTTTTCCCTGGACCAAAGATGGAATTATCACAGAAAGATTTGTTTATGATTTTTTAGTTTTTCGTTCCCATAGAATTTCAGTGTTGTGGGCTAGGTATTTTACTTTCATTTCATCCTTCCCAGTGTAGAAAGAATACACAGGAAATTTTTATGAGAAAAACTCATGGTCCAAGACGAATGAATGTAACAAAACAGAAAAGAGACTCACAGATATAGAGAAGTAACTAGTGGTTGCCAGTGGGAAGAGGGAAGTGGGGAGAGGAAATATAAGAGTAGGCAATTAAGAGGTACAAACTACGAGATATCACATAAATAAGTTGTTACAAGGATGTATTGTACAGCACAGGGAATATGGCCAGTATTTCATATTAACTTTTTTAATTTTTTACATATAAATTTATTTATTTTAATTGGAGGCTAATTACGTTACAATATTGTATTGGTTTTGCCATACATTGACATGAATCCTCCACGGTTGTACATGTGTTCCTCATCCTGAACCCCCCTCCCACCTCCCTCCCCATCCCATCCCTCTGGGTCATCCCAGTGCAGCAGCCCTGAGCATCCTGTATCATTCATCGAACCTGCACTGGCGATTCATTTCACAAATGATAATATGCATGTTTCAGTGCCATTCTCCCAAATCATCCCACCCTCGCCCTCTCTCACAGGATCCAGAAGACTCTATACATCTGTGTCTCTTTTGCTGTCTCATATACAGGGTTATCATTACCATCTTTCTAAGTTCCATATATATGTGTCTTTATACTGTATTGGTGTTTTTCTTTCTGGCTTACTTCACTCTGTATAATAGGCTCCAGTTTCATCTAACTCATTAGAACTGATTCAAATGTATTCTTTTTAATGGCCGAGTAATACTCTGTTGTGTATATGTACCACAACTTTCACAACACAATATACAAGCAACTCCTGCAGTTCAATTCCAGAAAAATAAACCACCCAATCAAAAAATGGGCCAAAGAACTAAACAGACATTTCTCCAAAGAAGACATACAGATGGCTAACAAACACATGAAGTGATGCTTAACATCACTTATTATCAGAGAAATGCAAATCAAAACCACAATGAGGTACCATTTCCCGCCAGTCAGAATGCTGCTATCCAAAAGTCTGCAAGCAATAAATGCTGGAGAGGGTGTGGAGAAAAGGGAACTGCCTTACACTGTTGGTGGGAATGCAAACTAGTACAGCCACTATGGAGAACAGTGTGGAGATTCCTTAAAAAACTGGAAATAGAACTGCCATATGACCCAGCAGTCCCACTTCTGGGCATATACACTGAGGAAACCAGAATTGAAAGAGACACATGTACCCCAATGTTCATCGCAGCACTGTTTATAATAGCCAGGACATGGAAGCAACCTAGATGTCCATCAGCAGACGAATGGATAAGAAAATTGTGGTACATTTACACAATGGAGTATTGCTCATATTAACTTGAAATAGAGGATATTCTATAAAAATATGGAATTACTGTGTTGTACACCTGAAACTAATATCATAAAATCAACTATTCTGAAATAAAGTTTTAAAAATTCATGGCCCAAATAGAATTCAAAAGCTAAAAATATGGCTTTTAAAGATTACTTTCCTTAATATGCATGCTAGTTTGCTGAACAGTCCTACAAAGTTTATGACATGAATTAATCTCTTTTTGTGCTTTGTAGTTTTTAAATGTTAAAAAAAAATAAATCAACATATATTGATTCACAAAGGTTATAATGTTCTTTGTAGAGTTAGTTCTCAATATTCATATAACAGGCAATGTATTGATCTACTTAACCTTTAACAACTTTAATAATTTTAATGTAAAAATCAGCTTTTATTCTTATCTCTAATTACTTGTAGTATTTTACTCTTGTAATAGTAAGCATTTATACTTCAGTAAGCTGATGAAATTTCAACGCATCAAGGACAAAAAGAAAAATTTCATGTTGTATCAAGAATGCTAACTTAGATAATAACGTGAATAGAAATGTCAGCTTTGTTTGAATCACTGACACTAATACGTGGTTTAGTTTTTTATTGTTAGTCCATGTTGCTTGTCATTGATCTTTCTCTGGTTCAGAGGTGCCTGGATGATATCCAAGTGTCTCTCTGATCTTTGGCCTCCTGGAAGCACAGCCAAATCGCAGATTTCAGTCAGATTCTAAGGTCAAAGCTGAACTTTATAGAATCTCAAGTATTTTTTTCATTGAAAAAAGTTCAGAAGCATGTAGGGCAAACTGTTTTGAGAGGGGGGTTTTGAGAAGAAGCTTCTACTATTCACTTTATTTGATCCACTTGAATTTTGGATAGCAAGATATGTTTATTTGGAAGAAAAGCATTTCATCTTTACAGCTCAATAATAAGAAAACAAGCAACCCAATTTTTAAAAAATAGACAAAACTTAAAATCACATTTCACCAAAGAAGATATATAAATGGCTAATAAGCACTAGAAAAGGTGCTCAACATCATTAATTTATTAGGGAAATGCAAGTTAAGCCACTGCACATCCACTAGAATGATTTTAGCTAAAAAAAAAATAAATAAACATACATCTAGAACCCTTGTACACTTTCAGTGGAAATGTAAATTAATATGGTCACTTTGGAAAATGGTTTGGTACTTTCTTAAAAAATTTACCATAGAACCCAGCAATTCTAGGCATATACCTTTAAAAGAAGTGAAAACATATGTCCACACAAAGACTCCTGCATGAAAGTTCATAGCAGCATTATTCACAGTAGCCAAAAGCTGCAAGTGGCCAACTGGCCACTGTCTGTCAGCTGGTGAATGGATAAACAAAATGTTATGTATCCATATAGTAGAATAATACTCTTCAGTAATAAAAAGGAGCAAAATACTGATGACATGCTCATTATCCTAAGTAAAGGAAGCCTTATGCAGAAGACTACATACTGTAGTACATGCATTTATATAAAGTATATACATTTATTTGTAGTACATAGATTTAAGTAAAGCAAAGTGTCTGTGAGAAACAATTTTTAGGGATAGAAGGGAAGTTAGTGATTGCCTCAATTTGAGTAGGAACTGAAGGAATTTTTTGGTTGAAATGTTCCTAACCTGGATTGTGGTGATGGTTGCCCAGCTCTTTAAGTTTACTATAAATCACTGAGTTGTGTGAGTGAATTTTATGTTGTAAAACTTATGCTAAATAAAGCTTTTAAAATTATTTCCAAGTTAAGCATCAGAACTACACCTGTAGAGGATAGTTAAAACTTATTATTAAGACATCTCTGTTAAAGGAGAGAGCAATCAAATAGCAAATTACTTTAAAGAAGGGAATAAAAAAAAAAAAGAAGGGAATAAAAAAAAAAAAGAAGGGAATTAAAGTATCTGAATCAATGGGTTCCTCGGTGGTGATGGGATTTAAGAATCATCAAGTTCAACTGGTCTGACTAATTTTGCAGTCTAAGACTCAGACCAATTAATTTACCCCAAGTCACAGAATTAGTTATTGTTAAGGTCAGTACTGGAATCTAGGTCTTATTTCAGGACGACATTTAGCCTTTCCCTTCGGTTATTTCCTGTGTTTACCATGCTAACTTTTAACATGAAAGGAGGTCCCCTGGAGAAGGAAATGGCTACCCACTCCAATATTCATGCCTTGGAGAATTTCATGGACAGAGGAGCCTGGCGAGCTACAGTTCATGGGGTTGCAAAGAGTTAGACATGACTGAGCGACTAACACACACACACAAACTCATGATTAATGAAGATTTGTTGAGCAACTAGTCATTATTTTGTTTTAAAAATTTTGTTTGTTTTTTTCCTTGTGGGCTTTGCAGTTGATCTCTACCTTGCCAATAGATGTCACTACAATCAACAGCAATTATTACCAAGGACTTAAAGAAGCTTAAGAATATTCACCTTATATAAGCAAACAGCATTCATTAATGGCTTCTAGTGGTAACTTCATGTTCATTTTACTAAATATATGCATTTATTTTCTCCAGTTTTGTTTTTTGTTTCTGACACTGCAAAGTAGGAGGGAAAATACTAAGATATAAAAGCTAAAATTTAAAATTTCAGTTTTCTATAAATTCTTTTTCTCGTTTCCTAATTATCCTTTTCTGGAGCCTTTTCTTCATCATTAAGTAAATTCTTAAGTAGAATTCTTATTCTAGCCCTGTAACTGGAGACTGGTAAACATTGCTTTCTATATTAGTCAATTTTTATTCTAAGAACTTCCAAAGCTTGAGTCCTTGAATGAATTTGGATACATTTATTGGAACTATAAGCAAAGAAGTGTATTAAGATCTCTTGAGAAGCATTTAAATTATGTTCAGGTGTTCTTGGCTTTATATATTCATCCATTATATATAGAGATGACTTCTTAGTCTACATTTTATAAAGAAAAGTCAGCAGATACTCTAGTGATAGATAGAAAGGTAATTCTGAAGCAATTGCAGTTGGTTATATGATTATATTAATAAGGTCTACTGGGCTTGGGGTGGGATAGGCAATGCAATGTAGCATTTTAAATGAAATTGGAGAAAACTCACCTATTTCTCTAGTGATTACTCTGATGCTTCTAGGGTTTTTTTTTTTTCCCTCCCTATAATTCCGCCCTTCCCCCCCAAGAAGCTAACTTGAAGACTTGATTGCTTAAATAAAATCTTTACTGCACGTTTATATTGTTATTGAGACACAAATGAATCTCACTAGGGGATATACGTGTTCAATTTGGTTCACCAGTTTCTTTGTTATAAAAATGATTCAATGCTGTGAGCGGTAGGAGACAGTAAGTTGATGACGATTCCCTTCACTTCGGACAGGCTAAAATCGACTGCTGTTTCTTTTAATCTGCACTAGAAAGATGCAACTAATGTGATGAACTATTTCTCAGCAGGAAAACTGGGTCATTAAAATGATATTCATTGAAGCTGTTCACAAAATAAATGGTTGTGTTTATATTGCCTCCTCTTCTGGAATAGAGCTATCATCCTGATGCGAGCAGGGTAACCGAGTGCCACAGTCGGCAGCGTGAAGCATCCGAGGGTCAGATGTTGGAAACCCGGGATTTTGCTTCTCCCGGCAGACTTTCCCAGGCAGCTCACCTACTTGACAGATGTGACTGTTAGCTGGAGGGGTAGCTGGAAATTAGCTTAATTGATTGCTTCTCTTGATAGAAATAGATTGACAACTTGTCTTGAAGGAGAATAAAATCTGAGGGTGGGTGTGGGGGGGGAAATAGGCCCAAGGTCGACAGAAGAGGACAAAGTCTGTGGTGAGGATATGAGCTGCTTCCAGCATTGAATGTTTATCAGGAATGCAGATACCCTGAAGGGAGCACTGGTACAGCAATGGTCCAAGGGGGTTTCCCAGGTAAGAGATCTGTACCTCTGTGATCTGGGGTTCTTTTAGAATGCAATGTTAAGCTGTTTTAGTGATGGTGCAGAATGTTGTTTTAAAGGTTTTGAACAATAGTAAGCTAAGGCATTTATCTTAAGTCAGAGAGTGAGCGTACCTGTGCATGTGCAAGGCAATTGTATACTAGAAACAAAGCTTTAAAAATTTCCTTTCATGTGTGTTGTAGCTGGAATCGTCCCTATCATGTTTTTGAAAAGTGGAGCAGTTTATCAGACTGTCAGGAATATACTAGTAGTTTCAGTGCCAAAATTCTTAGCACTGTGTTCATGCAGTATTCTCTCAGAATCATAACTGAGAAGTAGATCTCGTGGACGTGTATTCTTGTTGTTATTTGTGACTTCACCATAACCAAAGGGGACGTTTTACATTAGAACAAGGTTGTTCTGATTAATTTTTAAAAAGCTGATCATTCAGCATTTTGTTGTAGATAAAAGCAGAAATCATTAAGGAATCACAGTGCTAAACAAAAGGCTGCTTTGTCTCCATAGTAAGATAGCACCTTAAATAAGTATTACTTGCTAATTATGATTGAGGTCCCATTCATCTAAACCGACAAATTCAAATTCATTAGGGGTGGGTGGGGGCTCAGCACTTGGAAGAATTATCAGGAACTTCCTTGTTAGCATGCGGCTCTCAGAACCATTGCTAGATTGGTAATATAATTTCATGCAGTAAAATGCTCTCTTTAGTGTATGCTTTTGTCCTGACTTTTGAAAATTAATTTATTAACATCAGAGCTTCTTTTTTTTTTTAATCCAAATAAGATATGGAATACTTAGACATAATAGGGATCCTCTTGTCTAAGCATTTATTGCCTAAGGGAGGCAATTGTAAACTCAAAGAGTTAGACATCACTTTACAGCCTTTTTCTTTTCAGCAGTGCACACGCAAATTAGGTTATTTCTACTGCAACAGCAGGATATATGCTGCATTCCTGATTTAAGCTAGCAAACCTTTTTCTGGCTATGCTGCCAGAATAATTGAGCCAGAACTTTTCTTTTGTCTAAAAATATAATTTCTAAAGATCTTAGTGTTGAAATCCTAAGCTTTCTAGATTCCAGTTTTGTGATTTTGATTTAGAAGAAAGGTTATAGCTCCTAAATGGATAGGTCATAGATTCTGTATAGTGATAATTGTCCATATTGTGTCTTTCCATTCTGTAGTTGGAATTGCTTTCAAGTGTCTAAATGTCATCTTTTTAAATACTATTTCTCAAACTTTTATTGACAAAGTAGCTGTAGGAATGATCTTGAATATCTGTGGACCCTCTCTGCTTTTTCATCAGAGTCCCTAGAGTAGTTTGTTCATTTTCTTTTTAAGGTGTTTCTTTTATTTATTTATTTATTATATATTGGATTAAAGTTGATTTACAATGCTGTGTTAGTTTCAGTTATACATGTACATGTATCTGTTCTTTTTCCGTTTTTTTTCCCATTTAGGTTATTGCAGAATATTGAATAAAGTTCCTTATGCTATACAGTAGATCCTCGTTGATTGTCTATTTTATATATAGTAGTATGTATATGTTAATCCCAAATTGAAAAAATACATGCGTGCTTTCATTTCTTCAGTGTAACCAGCTACGCCTGATAATTTCCTTAATTTCTATCTTACCATCATGAAGTTGCCACTGTCCAGGCTTCATAAACCCTGGATTGAAAAATACATGAGTGCTTTCATTTCTTCAGTGTAACCAGCTACCCCTGATAATTTCCTTAATTTCTATCTTACCATCATGAAGTTGCCACTGTCCAGGCTTCATAAACCCTGATAGTACCCTCAGGAATCGCCACAGTTGGTTTTCTAGAAATCAAATAGAGTATATGTAGTCAATAGGAATTTCTGTATCTTTTGCATTTTATTCAAAAAAATGTATGAACTTGATTTTTAAAGAATTATTAGCTATAAATGTCTCATAAATAGCTATATATTTGTGTTTTATGTGTTACTTTACAGTGTTCCTGCTCAGGATTACCTGTTTATGATTTTCATAATGAATATATTCAGCATTTATTAAAGGTTCCTCTTTCTGTATATACTTTAACCCCAAAGTACTTTAATACTTTGTAATAGTCTTTATATTACTTTATATTACTTATTACTGTTCAGCATTCAGTTAATTTTAAAAACATCTTTCTATTTCATGTCTCGTTTTGACATGTTTTACAAAAAGTTATACATAGGATGATAAATAAAAGATCAAGTCTCAGTCTGTAAAGAATTTGCTTTTCTTTTGTACTTACTTGAAAACATGTCATTTTGAATGGGTTTATGCTGCTTTGATATCAGCAGTTTCATGTTGCTTTAAAATATTTGAAGTTTGCATATTTGAATTTAGGTTAAGCACTTATCTTTTTAATTGATCCAATGGTGAACAAAGAAAGAGTATGATAATTTGAATTAGAGAAGGAGTATGTCAAAAATTAAGTAGTATTTGAAGTTATTTTCTTGAGAGACTGCCTCTATTTCGGTGAATATAATGGGGATGGAGAGTAAGAAATATTACTCTTAGGTTTCTGTACTCTTTAGATATGTCTCTTCTGCTATGTTTCTTTAAATATCATATTTATCTCTTTTCCGTTACATTTATGATATGTCAAGACTCTTAAGATATGTAGTGTAAAGCAATCATTTTATATATTCTGAACATATCCCAAGTGGATTGGTCTTATCCCCATTTTATAGATAGTAAAACTTTTTGTAGAAAGCTTGGGGTACTTTATGCATGGGTTGTTAGAAGTGTGACATAACCTAAGTTACTATGATTATGTAACATTAAACATTAAAAATTTTAGAGCCCAATTCAGTCCTAAGCCTCTGGGGAGGAGCATACTAATGTGATCTCTGCCCTCAAGAAATTTATGATCTTCCTAAAAAGAGAAAATGTGGATAGGTGCTGAAGCAGATGCATTGGAAGGCCCCCTGGAAGAGACTGAGCTTGCGAAGTTGGTAGGATTGGCAGGAACATGGCAGCTCCAGACTTGGGAGTCCGCTAAAATGTGATGAAATGTCCCAAGCCAGGCGTGCAGGAGAGAGGGCAAAGATCCTGTTGTTGTTCAGTCACTCAGCTGTGTCCAACTCTTTGCAACCCCATGGACCGTAGCCCGCCATGCTCCTCTGTCCATGGGATTCTTCAGACAAGAATACTGGAGTGGGTTGCCATGCCCTCCTCCAAGGGATCTTCCCAACCCAGGGATTGAATCCAGGAGTCTCCCGCATTTGCAGGCAGATTCATTACCATCTGAGTCACCAGGGAAGCCCTAAAGACCCTGTACCAAGAGGGAATAGATACAGGAAGCAGAACGAATGAATCAGACATTAGAGGAACAAGACTTCTAAAATGTATTAATAAAGCATAAGAATTTGCTACTGTTCTGAACACATGTATTATTTTCTTCAATCCATATAATTTTATAGGTTTCTTATTAGAAGTTTCATTATTTTAAAAATGAAGTACGAAGCCTATACTTTTAACAGGTTTTAATTTTGCGTATTTCAATGATCCTTTCAGGTAAAATACAAATTGATTACCACCTTTCTTTTAAGTAATTGCAATTGGCATGTAATTATATTTAAAAAAAAAAACAACCCTAAAATTCCGAATTCTTAAAAATGTTTATTGTATTCTTCAGCAAACCACATTTTAATATTGAAAGTTCCAATTTAAAAGAAAAAGTCACAAACCAAATAAAGCTGAATTGGGGAAAAATACAGTAATGGAGATATGCCATTAGTCTTCAGGGTACACCTCACCATGGCATCACACAGCACAGCATGAATCAAGCTTCTCTGCGTAAACAGATTTCTTTTCCATACTGAAAAATTTCTGTATTTGGAGAAGAAATAGCAAGTCTCCTGATACTGACCAGAAGGGAATGGGTAAGTATCTAAGGTTAATCAGATGTTTAGATGAAATTTTAAAAAATTACGTTTTGAGTCACTCAGTATTTTCATGTTCATCCTAGGCAAGATGGGAATGTATTAATTAGCATTTTGGTAAATGTTTTGAATTGTATTTGGGCTTTGACGCAGTGTTGCCTGTTTCAGACTTGCTCTCTCAAGTCTTTCAAAAGCCAATGCAGATATAAGAGCATGCTGGGAATGAGAGAATAGCAATTTTTAGCTTCATAAAGCAAATTATCATGAGATATAAAAGATTAAAAAAATTTACATTTAATGGACAGTTCATTAGCTTCCCATCTAGTTGTTTCCTTGAATACATGTGATATTTCTTGAAAACAGTTTGTTATACCTGCAGGGATAAAATATGTACATGGTGACAGTCTAATAAAGAAACAAAATATTATTGGTTATGGCTGTTCATCCAGACCATGCGAAATCTCTGACAACAGCTCTCTGTTTCCAAGCAAAATTAAGTTAAATGCTTTGATTCATCAAATGACAGACGTTGCATTTGATTGATTTCCAAGGCACATTTATGTAATAATTTTCAAGTTGTTTAGTCTCCTGTTTTGATTGTTCTTCAAGAAGACTCATTTTAGCAGATAATTTGTGTTATCACAGATCATAGAGCCTAAAAAAATTGCCTTCCCATTCTTCAGTTCCTGTGGAGTCTGTAACTTTCATAGTGTATCTGTACTCTTATTTCATTCAGTTTGTGCTAAAATAATCTCCCCCCCCCCAGTGTGAATATAGCTCTTAATGCATTTACAATGCTATACTGAGATTAGGTGTTTAGGTGTTAATTTCCTCCATTGCTAAAGCTTAGGTCATTTTAGATGTTCAGTAAATGCTCTTTGAACTGATGTAGAAAAGTCTTTTTTGCATGTAACCTAATAAATATGCATGAAAGAATGGCCAGATCTATTTGATTTGTAAAGTGAGCATTCTCTTGGAACCATGGCTCACTAAGGAAAATGAAATCATTCTACCATCTACATGTATTACTTAGATGGTTCTTTTCATGGCCTGCATAGTGCAATGATAGTCTATAAGAAAAGGACATTTTCACCCAGTGGAACAATGGTTTTTCTTGAAAAAGTTTTTTTTTTTCAACAATCAATCATAAAGAAATTCTTATGAGGATAGGCAGAAGAATAATAAGCAGGCACATTCATTTTCCTCTGTCTTTTTTTAAATTGATAATCCATTGTGTTGGCTTCTTTTTTTCCCTAACAAATCGGTAATATGGTTTATGCATTGTAATGCATTCAGGGAAGTAACAGAATAGTTTCTTGGTCAAGTAGGAAAAAGTAGCATCTTTTCCATTTTGTAACTAGCAAACATTTAGTTCAGGGTGAGCTAATTTAAAATTAGTTGTTTATCCCAGGATTCAGTAAACTATAGCCTTGTACCAGATTTGGCTCACTGCATGTTTCTGTAAATAAAGTTTTAATAGAGCATAGACATACCCATTTATTTACATATTGTCTTCTGAAGTACAGGACCCAGCAGACTTAGCCATTGTAACAGACACACGGCCCACAATAGTGTCCAGCTCTTTCAGAAAGTTTGCCAAACTTTGAGTTACTCCATAGAAATTAAACCTTTGAAGCAGGCGTGGATTCAAATCTTGCCTTACAGCTTGCTACTTGTGCAGCCTTGAGCAAATTATTTATTACAAAATTGTCTGACCTTTGACTTCTTTTTTAATAAATAGATAATACCACCTACCCCATGTGTTTTTTTTCTGGTGATTATATGGCATAAAATACATAAAGTACATAATCTATTGGTTTTAACTGATAGGCACTCTGAATTAGCTACATATAAGAAATATATATTAGTATATTTAGTTTTCCTTTGTGCAAGATCGAAAGTTAACTTTATTGTGATACACTCTTGCTATGAAAAAGTTTGTTTCCTTGTTTGTGGCATATTTTTATCCCAAAGATACAGATGATGGTATACTCACTATTTCTAACTCTCTCTTATTATTCAATATCAGTATTAATTGTATACCGCTTTGATGAAAGTCTGATATCTTTGACCATAAATAATTTTATATAACCTATAAATTAGTGGTTAAGAGTCTAGAATTTGGAGTATCATAATTTTAGTCCCAACTCATCTCTTTATTAATCTTTCTGAAACTCTTAACTATAAGGTGAAGATGAAAGTATCTTCTTCATTGGATTGTTTAAAATAGGGATCCCCAAACTCTGAGATCTAATGCCTGATGATTTGAGAAGGAGCTGATTTAATAATAATAGAAACACAATAAAGTACACAATAAATGTAATGCCCTTGAATCATCCCCAAACCATCCCTCACTCAACCCCCAGGCTGTAGAAAAATTGTCTTCAACAAAGCCAGTCCCTGGTGCCAAACAGGTTGGGGATCACTGGTTTCAAAGACTGAGTGACATCATGTATATAAAATGCATAGCACCTTGTCTGCATGGAGCAGATATCCTGCACATTTTTTTTTTTAATCATCGTGATCATCCTTTTCCTGTGCCTCCCTATTGTACAAATCTAAGCTCATTGTAAAAATTGTTTTAGTGTAGTTTTATGGACAAAATTTTATATACTCTTGATTCTTTAAAGATTTCTCCAAATCTTTTTGCCAATGACTTCTCTAGGAAATATAATTTTATGGAGCATTTTTCTTAGTGTTATTGATTTCATTCATAGTTCCAGATGGGGGAAACACTGATTAGAGATGATCAGGTTTTAACAGGATGCATCTTCACTGAAGGGAACAGAGTTAGAGATGGAAGGATTAATATATCTTGTTAACAATACCTAAACATTCAAATGGAAAAAGATGGAAAGAGAAACAAGGGTCCAAGGATATGGTTAAGCTCTCAAAAGGGGCCTGAAAAGAAGTAAGATTAAAGCTCTCTTCTCTCTACTACCATGTGGAACACCTAGAGCTATGTCTTTGTGTGAGTTGGGAATAACCCCTCCTTTTGAAAAAACATTGGCTTAGAAGTAGACAGGTGACTTAGTAAGATGAAGGTCTTTGAGCAAAGGAAAAAGAAACCCCTTGATACTTGGTATACAATCTCTCACAAGGGTGAAAACTCTATGAGTGGGGCATGGATTGAACTATCAGCCTCTACCTGCTATCTCAGGCCCTCTTGTGCAGTGCACATACTGTACAATGAAAGCGGGATGGTTCTGCCACTAAATCTTCTGAAATTCTGCTTTCTGACATGCTGACTATTCCTAGTCTAAGCACAGGGCCTTGAAAGAAATGATTGGAGGTAGTATCCAGAGGCCAAAATGAATATGAGTACATTTGTACTCATAGCACATTTTCTTTGCTCAAAAATGAATCCCCAACTTGAAGATCTTGTTAATTATCAATTTGCAGATAAAACCTTCACATTCATATAGAATGAGACAGAAGCTATTTGACAAAGAGACTGTAGACAGACCTTCAGGATTGACTTCCTGTTGACTTCAGGATTCACAAAAAAATATCAACCTGACAGTAAAAGAGGTAGAAAAACTAAAGTGGACACAAGAAATATGAATATAGAAGCCTCTATTTAGTTAGACAGCAAGCAGACTTTCATACCAAAGCTCCAACCCTGCCGTCTTTTCTTCTCGCTGGGAAACCTTTTTTGATTATCTCTGCCGAAGGTGTTATCTTCTGTAGCTCCTTCTATTGATTCTTCTCTTACTTCACTTTTATTTTCACAGCCTACACTGATATAATAGTTGTTCACATGTGGTTATTCATTGTGTTTATAGCTTCAAGAGAATAGCTTGTCTTGATGTATGTTTAATTCAGTATTTCTTATCTATGCCTTTTGCAGAGGACACTCAGTAAATATTAAATGAACAAGTGGAAGGACAAACATCAGAATATGTAAAGTTATCCAGAAGGCATGTGAATGGGAAGAGTTTGTAATTGACTGTATTCTTCTATTTTTTTGATTTTTTTTTCTCGTCCTGAAATATTTATTTCAAATACCCTGTTTAGAGTTGAGTTTTGAATTACTAGTACAGGGCAATTTTAAGATAAGAGGCAAATCAGCCTTCGTGTGTTGAGGGATTGAATAATGTTTGTAGTGTGGTGCTGCAGGGCTTGGAGAGAGACTTGTTCTTATAGTGAGGAGAGGACTCAAAGCTACTGAGGCCACGAAATAATCTTCTGACCATAATGGTAAAGGGAAATTAACTTGATACATTACAAGGAAAGAAGGTAAAGAACTACTTAGAAGATAGTTCAATTAGCATGAAGTTCTAACTGTGAGCCAAGAAGCCCCCTAATAACAATTATTTTAGAGGACGGAAGTTTATTTTTCTCCCAGATCTGTGTCTGGAAGTGGGACCGTCCAGTGTCTGTGATCCAAGTTCCTCTCCTCTTGTTGCTCTTTAATGTGGAAGTTCCATTCCCTGCATCACCTCAGGGCCTGGGGGACACTAACTCCAGCCATCAGAGCTTATTCCAGCTGCCAGGAAGAAAGAAAGAGAAGGGAAGGACAACCTGCTTCCTTTTATTGATGGTTTCTGGAAAGCTGTACATAAGTTATTATTTCATTATCCAGAGCTTAGTAGTACAATTAGCTTTAAATGAGACTGAAAAATGTTGTTTTTGTTCTGGACAGACAGATAGCTAAAAATTCTTGTTTCTATTATTCAAAAAGGGAGAAAGAATGGATATTAGACTTTATTAACAGACTTTTTAATGGTGAGGTTTTTTTTTTTTTTTTTTTAATATTCTAGGGCGTATGGAGAGAAAGCCATAAGCTAGAGTTAAGTAGAACTCGTCTTAGAAGATAGTGCACACATCAGTCCTTCAACAAACATTTATTGAGAGTTGTCCTGAGAGCCTCGAGTAGTTCAAGGTGTAAAGGGAGTTATCAGTACGAGTCAGTGATCAAAGCTCTGAAAGCAGCTGTAATGGGAGCGAGGATAAAAGCCTGGCATGAGAACCCCAAGGAACATCAGAAAGAACCTTTAAGAGCAGTGCCCAGGCAGTGTGGGAGAGGTGGGGCATTTAAGCTTAGATAAGAGGAAAAGCACCTCTTCCAATTTCATAGGAGAGAAATAGCCTAGCATCTTCACTCTTCTGCTCTATCAGCCTTATCATTTATTAACTTCTTTTCTGTTCCATTCTGGCTTTAACCATCATTTTATGTTTATGTTACAGTCTTCAAACTTTGGAAATAAGAGTAGGGAATAGTCTATGGTATAATATTATGTTTACTTCACTCTAAAGTGCATACTTTTTTTTATATTTGTAGAACTCAACCAAAATATACTTTCTGCATAGTGCTTCAAGAACTTAAAGAATAGAATAAAAAGCAGCTGCCTTTTCCCTTTTAAAAATGTGTTTATTTGCTTGCATTTTATTTATCTATTTAAACTAGAAGAGAATGAAAATTTCAGCCTGTATAGTATTTTATGTCTCTTGGAGCTATTTCTAAAGGCTTAAGATTTTAGTTGAATGTTGTTTATTTTACTATAATGATTTCTAGAAGGTAATATGTATTTTGTTATTATTATAGTTTATATTAAGGTACATTAAAATGTGATGTGATTTCTTATGTGTTCTTGACTTTTCTTAAAATAGCCAGTAAAATTAAAATGTGACATATTGGCAGATTGAAACTTTCAGAGGAATTTTCTTTGACATATAGAAAAAGTATTTAAATTCTGCCTAAGTTGTAATTTGAAAAGAAGATAAGGCAGCATTTACTCTCAATGGAGTTTGTAAGTTAAAGCTTAAAAGCAAATCATATATAAACACCCAACTTGACTACACTGCTTGATAATTGATTATACAATATAAAAATGAATAAGGGTATTAGAAAGCTTAATTTTATAATAAAAAATTAAAACCTCTAATCTGTGGTTGCATACAGAAATAAGATTTTCTGTCTATGCCTGATTATTAAAATGTGCTGCATTGCTTAGAGAATACACTTGTGCACACAGTAGGGGAAGGAGCAGGTGGGATGAATTGAGAGAATAGCATGGAAACAGATACATTAGCTTATGTAAAATAGAAAGCAAGTGGGAAAAAAATTGTGCTATATTGATGAATTCTCTTTTCCTTTTTCCTTCTTCCATTTTTTTTGGGGGGGGGATCTGCTAGAAAACCTGTTTGCCTGCTTCTTTGGAAATTAACATTACAGTGTTTTTCATTTAATTTAATTATACTATAGTCTTTAAGAAGGCTTTAACTTTCACTTATTACATGGCTATTCATTTGGATACCTTCATAGATGAGTCATTCATCCTGCTTTGCTGATAGTCCCTGCTCCCAATTCAGTGACTTCCCGTTGTAATTGTCTAAGGGTTCTCGTGGTCTTGACTAGCATCTCTTTCCACATTCCTCTAATGTCTGCTGTGCCCCTTGCCCTCTAAAGTGGGCTGGGTTCCCCCTATAGTGGCAGTTCGTCTGGAATGCCATCCTCTTCCTTGCCTCAGAACATTTACATGCAGTTTCCCCTGCCTAATAATACTCTGTCAACTCTCTTAACTCAAACCTCTCTTCTTTACGGAAGTTCTCCTTGATGTCCAGATCAGATACAGATACTTATACCAAGCATGACCTATGGTGCTTTTTCTTTATACCTTTTATCTGAGTTTGTCTGCTGATTATTAGATTAATTCTGTCTCTTCCAGGCCAGGTCTCCTTTGCCCATCAGCATCCAGCACTATGCTTGTCATGTGATATATATCACTAAAAACTTTTATTTATTTGACTGCCTCTGATCTTTCAATGCATGGGCGCAGAGGTTGTGTCACGCGGGCTTAGTTGTTGCCCTGAGGCATGTGGGATCCTAGTTCCCCAACCAGGGATCCATGGTGCATAGGCAACCATGTGCGCTGCATTGCAAGGCAGATTCTTAACCACTGCACCAACAGGGAAGTCCCAGTATCACTAAACACTTTTTTGAGTAAGTGAATGTATAAGCATAATTTTTAGCTTCATACTGAAGAACTAAGCTTCAATATGAAGCTTTATATTATAAGAACTAATATAAAGAAGTTCACTTTATATTACTAATCCTGATCAAGAAAAATACATACATAAATTTAACTCACTCTTATCTTTGGAATTAAACTACGTAATATCATCAAAAGCACCTTTATATATAGAGTCAGAAGGTCTGTATTCAAATTTGAACTCCATCACTTTGTAGTTGTGCCATCTCTGTCAAACCACTTAAACTTTCTGGACTTTAGGTTATTCATCTTCAATATACATGGCTAATGCCTACCTTGAATATTAGTTTGAGAATTAAATGAAAAAACATATATATATATATATACACACACATCTATAAAGGAACCTGTTGCACTACCTAATATAAAACCCATTCTCAGTAAGTATTATTTGCATTTAAATATAGGCTTCATTACATTCCATGTTCTTTGTAATTGTTCAAAGTGGGCTTCCCTGGTGACTCAGATAGTAAAGAATCTGCCTGTGATGTGGGAGACCTGGGTTCAATCCCTATGTTGGGAAGATCCCCTGGAGGAGGAAATGGCAGTCCACTCCAGTATTCGTGCTGGGAGAATCTCTGTGGGCATAGGAGCCTGGCGGGCTATAGTCCATGGAGTCGCAAAGAGTCAGACATGACTGAGCAACTAAGAACAGAAACTGAAAGTCACATAATATTTAAGTGAACCCAGTGGTCCTCAGAGTACAACCTCTCCCACCCCCCCTGCATGTCAGTCAGTGGAATCTTTTTTATTTCTAGTATTTGATCTCATAGGATAGAATTAGGGACCAAGGAGTTAAGTGGTTCAGTTGACCAGGGGCAGGGTAAACCAGTGACAAGGGCAGAAGGCCAGCAGTGGAGAGAGCAAGCAGTCTGTGGGCTATAAAGTAGCCTTGTTATTCTGTGGAAAAATTGCATATGTGGGGCACTCTGGGATTCTACAAAGTAAATAAAGTGGAGTGAAAGTGGAAAGTAGGACCAGGTGTTGTGTTATGCTTCAAATGTGTCATCTTACATAGTCCCCCAAACAACTCAAACATGTGATTACCATAATTATTTTCACTTTATGCATGAGGTGACAGAAAGAAATAGGAGGTTAACCAACCCAAGGCTTCCCAACTGCAAGTGACAGAAGCAGGATCTGAATTCACAGTCTGACTCCAGAGCCCACAATCTTGGTAAATAGATTTTATTGTCCACTTGACTGAAGAGGCATTGCTTTGGATAGTCAGAGTCCTAGGGATTTGTGCCAGGAGGGTTTGGGAGAGTGAGACAGGAAGATGCAGGCTCCTGAGGAACACTCACCTGGGAATTCACCCAGGGAAGCTGTTTTCTAGGATTTAAGGTGGAGTTGGAGTGCCCTTTGTATTAGATTGCTCAGATTTTCTCCAACCAGTGCCCCTTTGTCTTCATTTTTAAATGATAATCTCTTAGAGCCAAAGAACTCCAGCAAGATGTAAGCAAAAGTGAATTGCCAGGAGAGGCAAACCTGAGAAAACACTCCGTCTCTTCTTAAATTCCTTGAGGCTGAGAATACAGTGTTAAATCATTTAACTGAGTGCTTACTATATGCCAGATTCCATGATAGATGTTGGGGCTACAAAATGAGTCCAGCACAGACATGGTTCTCAAGGAACCCCACTCCTATGTGGAAGATGAAGTCCATCAGTTTTCACAGTGGAGGAAGAGCTTTGAAGGAGGAAGGCTCAGAGTACTTTGGAAATAAAAAATAGACTTCACATCCTGTCCGAGGAGTCATGAAATGCTCCTCTGAGCACTGTGCAACATCCGGAAGGCAGGGAAAGACAGAGGAGCCATGATTAAGGTGCACCCTGCAAGGAAACATGGCAGAAAATGGAGCTCCACAGGAGCATTTACTGAGCACTTTCACATGTTATGGACTCCCATGTGTGAAGGCTATTGAAAATAAAAGGAGTCACTTTATTTTTATTTGGTTGTACTAAATTAAGAACTCTCCATTTAGTCCTAAAATAAACATATTTTTAAGAGCTTTTTTCTAAACTTTGGATATTTTTTGTTTGATGAGTTTTAAATTATCTCTTAAGAGTTGAACCTTCTGTTCTAGGAAAGATACTTTAACAAGCATTCAATACCTGCTCTTTATAGGAATGACTTGACTACACATTAAAAAAAGAGTTGAATATTAGATACAGTTTCATATTACCTTTTAAAGAAACACATGTGGTTTATAGTGTATAAAAGAGATAGTGATTTATGTTGAAATAGCGACTCAACTCTTTGCTAGCTAGTGTTTGGGGCCATTCAGTTACTCCCTCCCAATTTCCGTGCTTCTTATTTCCAGAAGTGATGGTCGAAGTATTAAATGAGATCATTTATTTGGAAGTAACTGTCACTCAAAAGGCAGGATTTGTTATTGTTATAAATCTGAGTTCAGAATTACCCTTAAGAGAGTTTAGTCTTCAGCAGATGTTTCCTTGCTGGCTTTCATCCTCTGCCATTGCTTTTGCCTTTCTATTATACTTGTTTCTTCCTTCAGTTCAGTTCCCTCTCATTTATCTTTTCTTTTATCTTGTAAGAAAGCAATTGTTCACTGATGTGTAAGATCCTGTCTGTGTTCTGACTGTCAGCTGCTTTCAGAGTGTGGTCAGTTTAAAGATGACATACAAATGCGAGAAGACTGGCCAAAATAGTTCCTTTTTTAGTGTGATCATCTTGACTGCCTGAAAAAGAGTCCAAAGATATTAAAGCCTAAGGGGTAAAGTATTAAATGGTGCAAAAATACCAGTACTAGAGAGGAAACATGTTATCAGTTCCTCTGTGGGCAGGAGGTGAATGGCAAATGTTATCAGTTTATTTTGACAGTCTCTGGTATCTTTTCCGTATTTTAGTTATAATCATCTTAGCTACCAATTTTTTAAAACTTAATTTTTTGTTGTTGTTGGCTTCTTCAGGTGTGTGGAATACCTCCTTCCCTTCATCAGCAGTTTTCCTACAGAATTGTATGTGGTCTTCTTAACTGTCAGGTGGTATTTTGGCAGAAGTAAATGAGATCTCTCTAGTGGCTGGTTTCTTAGCCTAAAGTCTGTTTAAAACATCTGACATGCTGTGGGATGAAATTGTTAAACAAAAGTTTTGCTGTTGTTTAAAATTACATGAGCAAAGTTAATTATGTGTAAATCATATTATGACAAATTATAGAATTAGTCTTCTTCCTCATAAAACCTTTAAAAGTGGCATGGGATACCACCTTTGTCATTATTTTAAAATTAAATGCTAAAATATACAATGTACTTTGAAACCTTCTGCCTGTTACTTAAACTCTCTTAGTTTATTTCTTTATTTAAGACAATAATTTTAGAAAGCAATATTATGTGATTAAAACCAGTTTGTGTGGTACTTTAAGGAACTCTCCAACTGCAAGGGCTTAGGAAGGAAAGTTTAGCAGTTTAGAGGACAGACCTCATAGAAGTGTATAATGCCTACTATGTTTGGCATTAAGCTAGCCACTTTCTACTCTTTAATTCTATCTTCTCAAATTCATAGGACAAGAAAGGTGATTTTTCTTTTTTAAAAAATTTGGAATGTGAGGTTTGGTGTCTTGTGGGTAGGTTAGCAGACACAGTGTGTCATCAGTGAAATTTGAAAAGTAGTTCTTTTTTACTTCACCATGTGCCTTTCAGTGAAGATCTTTCTAAAGCTTGTATACTTTTTTCCTGATTGACTCTTGTCCTTTATACCTAAAAGATAGTGTTTTTAATAATAGTAAAACATCTGAATTACCCAAAAAAAATATTCTCAGCTTAATTTTGGAGTCTTTTATTACAATTTAATTCTTAGGGAAAACAAAACTCTGTATTTACTAGAAATTTTGATTAACCTAAATAATCTTGACCAATTCAGATAATGAAGAATTTGTAAGTTTGTGTTTCTGTAATTTATTCATATGTTTATGCTGTGCCTTCTCCGGGCTGGGAACTCTAATCAATAGAACAGGTAGTTTCTGGTCTTAACGATAGTAGAGGACACAAACAATGAACAACAGAAGACACACAAACGACGGTCAGATTTCACCTCGAATCACACTTCTTCCCTGAATCTTGGTCTGATTGGTATTAAAACTAATATGTATGTACAGGGCCCTGGGCAAATATAATCAGATGATTTCCTAAGCAGGTATGCAAAGGGAAATTTGCTTCCAAGGTATCAGTTCTTAAGGGGACCAGGTAAACTTGAAAAAAATTAAGTTATATTCTGCATTTTGCTACAGTTTGCTTTAATTACTGGAAACTGCCTTTCCCGCTGCCCCCCCCGCCCCACCCCGCTCCAGAAAATATAATGAAACACCTTAATGCTGTCAGTGCCACTGCTGATCACTGTGATCTGTTGCCAGTGTGGAGCTTTTGTTGAACATCATCCAGTGACTGCGTAATGACAAGGAAGCAAAATCAGCCCAAGTCTAACACAGTTTACAGCACAGTGACCATAAAGAACTGCAACTCAGTGCTTTGATAGTGATTAAAGAGCCATATTCTGTGTTCTCCTGATATTTAATATATACAGCAAATGATTATAAAGGGTATTTTAAAAATTACTTTGGGCTTTTCTCAGTGCTGTTTCAAAATCAATACATTACAAGTTTGCTTCAAGATTTAGTAAAAATCTGAGGTCAGTAATAATCAAACTCTTTTTATACCTTGTTTTCAGGCATCTCTAAGGGTCATTAAGGCATTTTGAACTTGGCTTGGTTTTCAGACTTTTTTTTCTAATATGTATAAGAATTACCTGCTGCTGCTGCTAAGTTGCTTCAGTCATGTCCAACTCTTTGCGACCCCATAGATGGAAGCCCACCAGGCTCCCCCATCCCTGGGATTCTCCAGGCAAGAACACTGGAGTGGGTTGTCATTTCCTTCTCCAATGCATGAACATGAAAAGTGAAAGTGAAGTCCCTCAGTCGTGTCCGACTCTTAGTGACCCCATGGACTGCAGCCCACCAGGCTCCTCCGTCCATGGAATTTTCCAGGCAAGAGTACTGGAGTGGGGTGCCATTGCCTTCTCCAAAGAATTGCCTAGATATGTGTTCATAAAAAAAAAAAAATCAAAAACAACTATGATGACTCTTTGGCTGTATTGCAAGACTTAGATTTTGTGACAGTGACATGGAGCCCAGACAACTGTGTATTTTCCTTACAACTATCTTGGGTGATCCATGAACCACATTTTGGAAAACACTGGTTTGGGTATGATGGTGCTCTCACAGAAAGGCCTCACTGGACGTATCCATCAAGACTGATAGTGTGAAGCTACATGTTTGAGTGTGGGCGCCATCTTCCCTGGGCTCCCCTGGTGGCTCAGACAGTAAAGAATCCACCTGCACAGTGGGAGACCTGGGTTCAATCCTTGAGTTGGGAAGATACCCTGGAGGAGCACATGGCAACCCACTCTAGTATTCTTGCCTGGAGAATTCCATGGACAGAGGAGCCTGGCAGGCTACAATCCATGGGGTCACAAAGACTTGGACACGACTGAGGGACTAAGCACAGTCATCTTCCCTAATTAAGGTGAATTAACTTTCCTGCTTGATAACTAATTTCATTTTGTATTTAAGCCTAAACGTCATCAGTGAGCTTGCAATTTGTAGATAGATCATTTGCCAACTGATCTCCCTCCCTGAATGATCACCTTGCATCACATCCATCATTATCAGAGGGATTTAGCAGACTGGTCAGTTTTCTCACAGCAGTAAGTAAGGAATTGGGGTGAGATTTTCAAAATGAGAGATGAAGATAACCCACCTATAACTTCAGTTTAGATTTGGCCTAATTGCCCCAATATCTGAGACCTAGAATAGTGAAACTGGCCTAGTTAATGAAGACTCTTGAATTCCCTTCCTGGTTTTGTCATTTGTTGCTGATTGAACTCTGATTCATGACATCCTTGATCATGAATTCTCTTGACTGGTTTCTGCACCTCTCTTAACTAAATGTGCTTCAGAGGAGTTTAGATACTGATTATCCAATCAGATCTTTGTCTGCTATTAAATGACTGAAAGAAAGAGCCTAAGTATATTTTCCACAGTTTGTTGTGGTCCACGCAGTCAAAGGCTTTGGCATAGTCAATAAAGCAGAAGTAGATGGTTTTCTGAAACTCTCTTGCTTTTTCGATGATCCAACAGATGTTGGCAATTTTACCTCTGGTTACTCTGCCTTTTCTAAATCCAGCTTGAACATCTGGAAGTTCATGGTTCATGTACTGTTGAAGCCTGGCTTGGAGAATTTTGAGCATTACTTTACTAGTGTGTGAGATGAGTGCAATTGTGCAATAGTTTGAGCATTCTTAGGGATTCCCTTGTAGCTCACTTGGTAAAGAAACTTCCTACAATGCAGGATACCTGGGTTCAATCCCTGGGTCAGGAAGATCCCCTGGAGAAGGATATGACAATCCACTCTAGTATTCTTGCCTGGAGAATCCCATGGGCAGAGGAGCCTGGAAGGTTACAGTCCATGGGGTTGCAAGAGTCAGACACAACTTAGTGACTAAACTACCACTACTACTACTCCTTGAGCATTCTTTGGCTTCGCCTTTCTTTGGGATTGGAATGAAAATTGACCTTTTCCAGTCCTGTGGCCACTGCTGAGTTTTCCAAATTTGCTGGCATATTGAGTGCAGCACTTTCACAGCATCATCTTTTAGGATTTATGATAGCTCAACTGGAATTCCATCATCTCCACTAACTTTGTTCATAGTGATGCTTCCTAAGACCCACTTGACTTCGCATTCCAGAATGTCTGGCTCTAGGTGAGTGATCACACCATCGTGGTTATCTGGGTCTAAGATCTTTTTTGTATATTTCTGTGTATTGTTGCCACCTCTTCTTAATATCTTCTGCTTCTGTTAGATGCATAGCATTTCTGTTTTTTATTGTGCCCATCTTTGCATGAAATGTTCCCTTAGTATCTCTAATTTTCTTGAAGAGATCTCTAGTCTTTCCCATTCTATTGTTTTCCTCTCTTTCTTTGCATTGATCAGTGAGGAAGGCTTTCTTGTCTCTCCTTGCTATTCTTTGGAACTCTGCACTCAAATGGGTATATCTTTCCTTTTCTCCTTTGCCTTTCTCTTCTCTTCACAGCTATTTGTAAGGCCTCCTCAGACAACCATTGTCATAGCTTTTCTTCAGAGAAGCAAGCTTCTTAATTTCATGACTACAGTCACTGTCCATGATGATTTTGGAGCCCAAGAAAATAAAATCTGTCACTCCTTCCACTTTTTCCCCTTCTATTTGCCATGAAGTGATGGGACTGGATGTCCCATCTTAGTTTTTTAAATGTTGAGATTCGTCAGCTTTTTCACTCTCCTCTTTTACCTTCATTAAGAGACTCTTTAGTTCCTCTTTTCTTCTTACCGTTAGAGTGATGTCATCTGCAAATCTGAGGTTGTTAATATTTCTCCCAGCAATGTTGATTCCAGCTTGTGCTTCATCCAGCCCAGAATTTCACATAATGTACTCTGCCTATAAATTAAATAAGCAGAGTGACAATATACAGGCTTGATGTACTCTTTCCCCAATTTTGAACCAGCCATGTCCAGTTCTATCTGTTGTTTCTTGAACTGCATACAGGTTTCGCAGGATGCAGGTAAGGTGATTCGGTATTCCCAGCTCTTTCAGAATTTTCCACAGTTTGTAGTGATTCAGACAAAGACTTTAATATTGTCAGTGAAGCAGAAATAGATATTTCTTGCTTTCTCCATGATTCAACAAATGTTGGTAATTCAATCTCTGATTCTTCTGCCTCTTCAAAACCCAGCTTGTACATCTGGAAGTTCTCTGTTCACATACTGCTGAAGCCTAGCTTCAAGGATTTTGAGCATAACCTTGCTAGCATGTGAAATGAGTGCAGTTGTACAGTAGCTTGAACATTCTTTTGACATTTCCCTTCTTTGGGATTGAAATGAAAACTGACCTTTTCCAGTCCTGTGGCCAACTGCTGAATTTTCCAAATTTTCTGACATACTGAGTATAGTGGTTTAACAGCATCATCATTTAGGATTTTAAATAGCTCATCTGTAATTCAATTACCTCCATGAACTTGTTCATAGTAATGCTTCCTAAGGCCCATTTGACTTCACACTCCAAGTTGTAGCCTACCAGCCTCCTCCTGTCCATGGGATTTCCCAGACAAGTATACTGAGGTGGGTTGACGCTTTCTTCTCCAGGGAATCTTCCCGACCCAGGGATCGAACCTGTGTCTCTTACATTGGCAGGCAGATTCTTTACCACTGAGTCATCAGGGAAGCCCCATTCATACATATAAATCTCTAAAAATACAACTATAATATTGTGCAAAGTATATTATACAATAGGTATAGTTGTGTATGAATATATACATACAGTATAACACAGTAGTTATTTGGTTTTATCTAATATATAATCCATAATCAAGTTTCTTTATTGTCTCAAAATGTAGGTGGTTTGTTCAAATCAGAATTCAGTCACTATACTGACATTTCATGATTTTATTGTCTCTTTTTAAAAAATACTTTTATTGAAATATGTGCAAACAGTTGTATCACAGTTTGCTGAATATTCACCCACCAACCATCATATTATTAGCACCCAGAATCACTTTATGCCCCTTCTGATTCACTGTTCTTTCTTCCCCAAAGGTCAACACTGTCTTGATTTTGTGGCAAATAGGTTAGCTTTGCCTGTTTTTGAACTTGATAAAAAGTGGAATTATGTGGTGTATACACTTTTCTTTCTTGGTTTCTTTCCAACATCCATTGGATCAATACAAAAGGAAGAGAACTGCAGAAAAACATCTACTTCTGCTTCATTGACTACACTAAAGTCTTTGTATAGATCACAACAAATTATGGAAAATTCTGAAAGAGATGGGAATACCAGAGCACCTTACCTGCCTCCTGAGAAACCTCTATGCAGCTCAAGAAGCAACAGTTAGAACTGGATATGGAACAACAGATTGGTTCCAAATGGAAAAGGAGTACATCAGGGCTGTATATTGTCACTCTGCTTATTTAACTTATATGCAGAGTACATCATGTAAAATGCCGGGCTGGATGAAGCGCAAGCTGGAATCAAGATTGTGGGGAGAAATATCAATAACCTCAGATATGCAGATGACACCACTCTTATGGCATAAAGCAAAGAGGAATTAAAGAGGCTCTTGAAGGTGAAAGAGAAGAGTGAAAAAGCTAGCTTAAAGCTCAACATTCAAAAAATGAAGATCATGTCATCTGGTCCTACCACTTCATGGCAAATAGATGGAGAAACAAAGGAAATGGTGAAGGACTTGATTTTCTTGGGTTCCAAAATCACTGTGGACAGTGACTGCAGCCATGAAATTAAAAGCTGCTTGTTCCTTGGAAGGTAAGCAATGACAAACCTAAACAGCATATTACAAAGCAGAGACATTACCTTGTCTCCAAAGGCCAAAGCTATGGTTTTTTCAGTAGTCATGTACTAATGTGAGAGGTGGACAATAAAAAACGCCGAGCACTGAAGAACTGATGCCTTTGAACTCTGGTACTAGAGAAGACTCTTGAGAGTCCTTTGGATGGCAAGGCAATCAAACCAGTCAGTCCTAAATGAAATCTATCCTGAATATTCACTGGAAGAACTGATGCTGAAGCTCCAATACCTTAACCACCTGATGCAAAGAGTTAACTCTTTGGAAAAGACCCTGATGCTGGGAAAGATCGAAGGTAGGAGGAGAAGGGGGTGACTCAGTGGTCATGAATCTGAGCAAACTCCGGGAGATGGTGAAGGACAGGGAAGCATGGTGCGCTGCAGTCCATGGGGTCACAAAGAGTCAGACATGACTGAGCAACTGAACAGCAACAACAAGCACTGTTCTTTCTAAGTGTTTCAACTCAACAGTATGTTTCCTGTATTCAAATATGTTGCCTGTAGTATTGTTTGTTTCCATTATCAAATGAAGTTCTACTGTATGAATATACAACAGTTTGCTTTTACAATTTACTGTAAATGGACATCTTGAGAACTACATTTCATAATCCCAAGGGATCAATATAGTGTCTAACAGAGAAAGTTCAATTGATATTTATATAGTGCCTTTTATTTAATATTTACTTATTGCATACTGATTCATTTGCGTTTTGTTTCATCTAATGGGAAAATTTTAGATTTTCATGATTAGCTGAGTATTTTTTTTCTCACACTGTGGTCTTTTGATTGTAGATATTCTTGTTCTAATTGGCAGCCTGAATTATCTCACTTTAACTTTATGGTTGCTTTCCTTTTCCATTCAATATTTAAAATAGATTGAATTTTTGTGAATGAAAGAAAGGAAATGACTTGACTTCTTTGTTTTTCTTCCAAGTTCTACATGTAATACTTTTAACTCTAGCCCTGACTCTCACCTGAGATTATTGACTGCAGAGCCACAGTCTTTGATTTCAAATCCCTGTCTGTCACTCACTCGCTGTGTTATTGCGCAGGTTTGTGTCTTCTCTGTGCCTTTGTTTCTTCATCTGTAAAGTTGGGGATAACAATACCTATTGCATAGGGTGTTCATAACAGTTAAATGAATTAAACTAAAGTACTTAGAACAATGTCTAGCTGTTATCATCATCCTTATTTGTAGTTCTCAAGTTTTGTGTCTCAGTTATTAATTTTTATCTGTAAGTCCACATAATATTATCACTCTTACTGGCAAAAGTATCTTCATTTAAGAGGAAAGTTTGTTCATTTGTCACATCAAATACAGTTTGTTTGCACTGACACATTTTCATTATTTTCTTTATTTGGCTTGAAATTTCACTTGAGATTTGCTTCGTGCTACTAGAGTTCAGATGCTGTTTCTTCTGATTGGTTTTTCTCATATTTTTACTTCTCAAGTCTGCAGGTACTAACAGAATTAAAAGTTGGTTACAATGTAAGAAAAGTAGATTAAGAAATGCTTCTCATAATCTGTTTAAAAATGGAATTGTATTTAATATATAAGAAACACTCTTAAATATTTTCTCTTTATTAAATTGTTTTCTGTTGTTGGAAACAGACCTGGTGACTAAATGCTTCTGAAATTATATTGGGTCTTTATTCTGGTGAGTTGAACATTTGCTGTTAAAACCCTGGGCAGTGACTTGAATTGTTTCTTTCTTGGGAGAAAGGCTCTGTTACTTAGCAACACTTAATATCCTATGATGATAGGAAAATACCCAGAGACCACACAGGGGAAATCTTACTGGCTTTTGTGGCCAAGGACAGCACTGAAGCTTTGATACAGAATTATGAGCAACTTGGGATTCTTTTCTTCAGATGATGTTGTCATGGGGCTGGAGAATCCACGATTAAAACAATTGTGACTGTTCAGCTGAGTCAAAGCCTGTTCTCTTCCTTTCTTGTTATTCTAGTCTGATGTTCATTCAGGGATACTAATGCCTGGAGCCCAAAGAAGGGAGTTACATATCTCCTAATCTTTGATTTGTATTTAGAAATGGAAGATGTCTAGGTTATTTGAATAGGAACTGCTTCCACGGGACTAACACAGTGTGGATATCAATGAAAATCAATGTAAAGATTGACTATTGCAAACATTTTTAGGAAATTACCAGTAATGGGTATGTTACTAAAGGCTAGTACTTCCTTGATTTATCTGGGTGGATGGATGTTTGTGTATAGGAAACAAAGTATGAATATTTTGGATTTCTTTTCTTAATTTTAGAGGAAAACCTCACTGACTGAAATAAAATAATACTTTTTACCCCTCCTCAATGTATTTTTTAGTAAAACTGAAATGAATACCTTTTAAAAACACTATTCTCTTTTTACCTCGCTTCTTCCACATATCTGTTCCCCCATCTACTGGTTGCCATGGAAATGCGTCCCAGTACCCCTTAGAGCAAATGCCAGGCAGTGTGGGGTTCCCCTGTAGTGAGGTAGACTCTTAAATGCTTTAGAACAGTTTGTGCTGACTCAGCCGTACATAGAAAGACCTCTGCTATGATTTTTCTCTTAAATTCTTAATTAGCAAACTTGCTTGTGATTTCTTGACTTTTCAAAGATGAAAGTTCAGGTTTACTTTTGCTCCAAACACTAACTAACCTTTTTTCACTTCTCCCCTTTTGAAATTCTGGTTCAACATTTATTGTACCCACAGAGTAGAAGCAATTGGTAGTGGAAATTACAGAAAACATTTGAGAAGGAGAGGGACAGCCTAGGAGTGTAGGAGAAAGATTGAGGTTCAGATTTCAAAGTAATCCATTGTATAGTCAATAGATTATACTAGATTATAATTAAATTATAATTTATATATAACAGTTATAAATTATAATAGATTATGATAGAATATTTTATAGTCAGTAGATGGACATGCATTTGAGCAAGCTCCGGGAGATGTTGATGGACAGGGAAGCCTGGTGTGCTGCAGTCTGTGGGGTCGCAAAGAGTCGGACATGATCAAGTGACTGAACTGAACTGATTGTATAGTCAAGACAAATCTCTCATTTAATCCTAAAGTATAATTGTGGAGCCAGAGATAATCTGCATATTAGATTAGTTCTGTGTTGGAAATATTTAAAGCCTGTCTTAAATTTGGTGTCTGTGAACTTTATGGTTGACTGTCACGATTACTGTAGAAAAAATTTTTGCAATTGCATGGGAGATTAGTCTTTTATTTATAGACCCAGCTGCCCATGAGAATCATCTAAGGATCTTGTTACACAGAAAACCTTACCCAATTTCTAAAATTTTCCTCAGACTTGCTGACTTAGGATCTGCTGGTGGAGCCCGATCATGATTCTCTTTTATAGCCTCTGAGGATAAATTTTAGGTAACCAGCATGGCAAACTAAGACTAAAGCCTGGCATTGTTTGAGTTCTCTTAAGGGAGCACCTTATTATTTAAAATTCTTCTAATAGAGAACTGTGTTGTGAGAGTACATAGCTCTTATTTTCTTCAGTAAACCTGACCCCAACTCTGGCCAGATCACCTTATTTCTCTGAATGTCAGTCCAGCTCGCCTGCAAATGGAAGTGTTTACAAAAATGTAGGAAGGGATGAATGATGGATTCATGATGAAATGTGAATTTTTTTTCATGTAAGGAGATGTTATGATAGCTTGAGGATTCTAAAGGTAGCTTTTTATTGAGGGAGAAATTGGAAGTCATTTTTGTTCTTTAAGATGATATTGGAGAAACTTAACATAATATGGTAAAGAAAAAATTGAAGTACAAACTTCATTCAGTCTTTAACTCAGTTCAGTCACTTAGTCATGTCAAACTCTGCGACCCAAGGGACCGCAGACGCCAGGTCTCCCTGTCCATCACCAACTCCCAGATTACCCAAACTCATGTCCATTGGGTTGGTGATGCCATCCAACCATCTTATACCCTTCGCCTCCTGCCTTTAATCTTTCCCAGCATCAGGATCTTTTCAAATGAGTCAGCTCTTTGCATCAGATGGCCAAAGTATTGGAGTTTCAGCTTCAACATCAGTCCTTCCAGTGAACACCCAGGACTGATCTTCTTTAGGATGGACTGGTTGGATCTCCTTGTAGTCCAAGGGACTCTCAAGAGTCTTCTCTAGCACCACAGTTCAAAAGCATCAATTCTTCGGTACTCAGCTTTCATTATAGTCCAACTTTCACATCCATATGTGACTACTGGAAAAACCATAGACTTGAGAGACGGACCTTTGTTGGCAAACTAATGTTTCTTTTTAATATGCTGTCTAGATTGGTCACAACTTTCCTTCCAAGGAGTAAGCATCTTTTAATTTCATGGCTACAGTCACCATCTGCAGTGATTTTAGAGCCCCCAAAATAAAATCAGCCACTGTTTCCCCATCTATTTGCCATGAATTGATGGGACCAGATGCCATGATCTTAGTTTTCTGAATGTTGAGCTTTAAGCCAACTTTTTCACTCTCATCTTTCACTTTCATCAGGAGGTTCTTTAGTTCTTCTTCAATTTCTACCATAAGGGTGGTGTCATCTGCATATCTGAGGTTATTGATATTTCTCCCTGCAATATTGATTCCAGTTTGTGCTTCATCCAGCCCAGCGTTCCTCATGACATACTCTGCATATAAGTTAAATAAGCAGGGTGACAATAAACAGCCTTGACATACTCCTTTTCCTATTTGGAACCAGTCTGTTGTTCCATGTCCAGTTCTAACTGTTGCTTCCTGACCTGCATGCAGATTTCTCAAGAGACAGATCAGGGGGTCTGGTAGTCCCATCTCTTTCAGAATTTTCCACAGTTTATTGTGATGCACATAGTCAAAGGCTTTGGAATAGTCAATGAAGCAGAAATAGATGTTTTTCTGGAACTCTCTTGTTTTTTCGATGATCCAGTGGATGTTGGCAATTTGAACTCTGGTTCCTCTGCCTTTTCTAAAACCAGCTTGAACATCTGGAAGTTCACGGTTCATATATTGCTTAAGCCTGGCTTGAAGAATTTTGAGCATGACTTTACTAGCGTGTGAGATGAGTGCAATTGTGCAATAGTTTGAGCATTCTTTGGCTTTGCCTTTCTTTGGGATTGGAATGAAGACTGACCTTTTCCAGTCCTGTGGCCACTGCTGAGTTTTCCAAATTTACTGGCATACTGAGTGCAGCACTTTCACAGCATCGTCTTTTAGAATTTAAAATAGCTCAACTGGAATTCCATTACTTCCATTAGCTTTATTCGTAGTGATGCTTCCTAAGGCCCACTTGACTTCACATTCCAGGATGTCTGGCTCTAGACGAATGATCACACCATCGTGATTATCTGGGTTGTGAAGGTCTTTTTTGTTCAGTTCTTCTGTGTATTCTTGCCACCTCTTTGTAATATCTTCTGCTTCTGTTAGGTGCATAGCATTTCTGTTGTTTATTGTGCCCGTATTTGCATGAAATGTTCCCTTGTTATCTCTGATTTTCTTGAAGAGATCTCTAGTCTTTCCCATTCTGTTGTTTTCCTCTATTTCTTTGCACTGATCACTGAGGAAGGCTTTCTTATCTCTCCTTGCTATTCTTTGTAACTCTGAATTCAAATGGGTATATCTTTCCTTTTCTCCTTTGCTTTTCACTGCTCCTCTTTTCACAGCTATTTATAAGGCCTCCTCAGACAACCATTTTGCTTTTTTGCATTTCTTTTTCTTGGGGATGTTCTTGATCCCTGCCTCCTGTACTATGTCACGAACCTCTATCCTTAGTTCATCAAGCACTCTATCAGATCTAGTCCCTTAAATCTATCCTCACTTCCACTATATAATCATAAGGGATTTGATTTAGGTCATGCCTGAAGTAGGTTTTCTCTACTTTCTTTAAGTCTGAATTTGGCATTAAGGAGTTCATGATCTGAACCACAGTCAGCTCCCGATCTTATTTTTGCTGACTGTATAGAGCTTCTCCGTTTTTGGCTGCAAAGAATATAATCAATCTGATTTTGTTGTTGGACATCTGGTGATGTCCATGTGTAGAGTCTTCTCTTGTGTTGTTGGAAGAGTGTGTTTGCTATGACTAGTGTGTTCTCTTGGCAAAACTATTAGCCTTTGCCCTGCTTCATTTTGTACTTCAGGGCCAAATTTGCCTGTTACTCCAGGTGTTTCTTGACTTCCTACTTTTGCTTTCCAGTCCCCTTTAATGAAAAGGACATCTTTTTTTGGATGTTAGTTCTGAAAGGTCTTGTAGGTCTGTAGTTTCTAGCTATAAATTACCATTATAGCATTTTGTTCATTTCTTCAGTCTTATTTCTTTATTTATAAGTTGGATAGAGTTGTGTAATAAGAGAAGGCAGCTTTACACAATAATGTAGCTTGTTTTGCCTAATTTAAAAGTCTCTGGTTTTATGATGTGGTGAAATATAGCATGTAATTTATCTGAAGGGTTCGACTTGACATCTTTTAAGCCCTTCGTAGCTATGGATTTGAATAAACATTGTAGGGTAACTCAAATTCTGAAGCCTGAAAATGGTAATACAAATTTAACTAAAAATTAAAGATCATTTGTGTTTTAGAACATTGGACATTTTCATTGTCTTACTGCTTTTCCTGTTTTATAATGCAGTGAAAAAAAAGAGAGAGAGGGTGGAGAGAGAGAGAACGTAAGGAAGATGAAGTTATCAATCTTTTTTGCTTTTTAAGCTTCTTCAGTTTAATAGAGTTGATTTTTTAAAGATAATGTGTACATAGTACTTTGATTTTCTAGTCGTCCTAATGGATTTTGTTACTTATGTATACAAATGCAAAGAAGAAACAAGCCATTTTTCTACTTCCTTTACCTGAAGGGATTCATTGTCTTTGCAACAAATTGCATATGTCTAATGCTTTTAGGTCTCAGATGACTTAGGTAGCATTGTTTCTGGCAATGGCCAAAGTGCAGGCAGAGCAATTGAAGAAAACCTTAGAAATCATCTGATTATGCTTCCAACCCGCATATATTGTATTAATGTGTCAGTTCAGTTCAGTTCAGTCGCTCAGTCGTGTCCGACTCTCCGCGACCCCATGAATCACAGCACGCCAGGCCTCCCTGTCCATCACCAACTCCCGGAGTACACTCAAACTCATGTCCACAGAGTCGGTGATGCTATCTAGCCATCTCATTCTCCGTCGTCCCCTTCTCCTCCCGCCCTCAAACTTTCCCAGCATAAGAGTCTTTTCCAGTGAGTCAACTCATCGCATGAGGTGGCCAAAGTATTGCAGTTTCAGCTTTAGCATCAGTCCCTCCAATGAACATCCAGGATTGATCTCCTTTAGAATAGACTGGTTGGATCTCCTTGCAGTATAAGGGACTCTCAAGAGTCTTCTCCAACACCACAGTTCAAAAGCATTGATTCTTCGGCGATCAGCCTGCTTCACAGTCCAACTCTCACATCCATACATGACCACGGGAAAAACCATTGCCTTATTAACCACCTAATTTATACCAGGCACTAAGTGCAGAAGACAGCGGGATATACAAGAAACTGTGGGGTCTATATTCTAGGATAGGGCAATAGAAAGAAAGAATTATAGAAAGATACCTTCAGATAGTACCATGAAGACAGACCAAAAAACTGGGTTTGCGTTCTTATTTTATCAGTTTCCAGCTGGGTACTTTGGCAGGTTATTCAACATCAGAATCTTATTCCCATCTTGAATGCAGAGAGGATCATTTCTACCTGATAGGGTGTTTTTTTTTGCACAAATGGAGAAAATTTATTGAATGATTATTAGCACAGTTTCTGCAACTTAGCAGGTCCCCAATAAATTATTACTAAAACTTCAAAACCATTCAAGGATGCTCAGCTCTTTCTTGTTCTGTAATTTTCTTTTTTTTTTTTAACTGAGCTTTATTCTGTTGATCTTACCTCCTTCTCCTAATTTTTTTTTTTGAAATAATTTAAAAAAGTCAAGGAAAGCTGAATAACCCTTTTTATAGGCAAATAAAGCTGGAATAAGTTGGATGTGGGGTTATTGGAAACGACAGCTAAAATGAGGTTTGAGCATTATGGAATAGAGGTGTATCTGACCAATAGGATGAGAATTGGCTAGAGTATCTATAATATTTATTGTCATTTGCAGACATTAATTGGTTTTCCAGATGATACAGTGAAATGGATGGGTGACTTCAGCTGCTGGTATTTCTCTCACAGTTTTTCTCTCTCTGAATTAGAGTTACTGATATGTATGCTTGTCTTCAATGATAGATTTTAATGCCCTTGAAAAGAAATTCTGTAGTGTGCCCTTCACAACACAAGCCTGACATGAATTTGGATTCAATCAATATTTGTTAACTGAAAAAAAATGGGAATATTCTAGTGTCATAACAACACCAAAAACAAATTGGCCAGAGTAACAGGGCTGCCGGTTTCAAAAATTAGGATAACAAATCTACAACTTAGTCCCTTGGTGGAATGTTGATGAGGGAACCAGCTTTTTGAAGGGTCTTTTAAACCTGTAGATAGGGTTTCAGTTTTTTTAATTGTGGTAAAATATACATAACAAATATACCATTTTAACTACTTTTAAGTGTACAGTTCAGTAGCATTAAGTCCATTCACATTGTTTTACAACTATGATTACCCCCCACCTCCAGATCTTTTATATCTTCCAGCTGAAACTGTGGAAAGGGTTTTAATTTCACACTTGATTAACACACAGTTTTAAAGCCACCTCAGTGGCCTACAGACCAGGGACAGTCACTGGAAACAGTGCTATTATTCCTTTGCACCTCACAAAGTTGTCCTTGGAACTCCTCAGTATAAGTAACTCAAATAAGAGAGTCTGGGAAAGAATGATGTCAGCCCCTTCCTCTCCTGATTGCCATTGGAGGACAGTGTGCCTGCTTCCTTCATTCCATCGTGGGGAACCACTGCTTCCTTTCACAAGTCACAGTTTTCCTCAAGACAGACAAAGAAGAAAAGAGTAGCTTTGGCACCAACTTAAAACTAACTTAAAACCTCAACATAACTGAATGATAAAGACAAAATCATGACCAAATCAGTCTTTAATGTTATGTGGAGTCTATGTCCCAGGAATTTTTAGTTAGCATCCATTTTAAGCTAACAGCCCTAGTGGCTCAGACGGTAAAGCGTCTGCCTACAATGTGGGAGACCCAGGTTCAATCCCTGAGTCAGGAAGATCCCCTGGAGAAGGAAATGGCAACCCACTCCAGTACTCTTGCCTGGAAAATCCCACGGACAGAGGAGCCTGATAGGCTACAGTCCATGAGGTCGCAAAGAATCGGACACGACTGAGTGACTTCACTTTCACTTTCCTATCACAAATAAGAAATATGCCATTTGTAGAGGTTCAGTATTTGTCCAAGAAACTAGTGGTGTTAAGTGCCTCAACTAAGGATTTGAATTGAATTCTAACCCTTGAGTCTTTGCTCTTTCTATTCTGCCACAAGAATGTATTGCTAGAGATTCACCTTTTGTAGCACTTGGGTTGTTCATCAGTTGTGATGGAGCCACTATTTACCAAAGGAGGATCCCTCTTGATCCTCCTTTGGAGGAGGATCATTAATCATTTGCATGTCTGAACAGTTGAATATACAGTTAATGGTCGTGGAGGTTATTTCTTTTTTTTCTCAGAAGGTTGAACAAGTCAGACAAATTTTGGAAACTGAAAGTCTTTTTATATTACTTTAACACTAAAACCTTTCTCAGCTCATTCTGTTTTTTCAGTTCCCAGGGGCATGAGATTGCGTTAAATATAATCTTTCATAGCATATTACCGTCATTGGTCAGCTGGGACTCCCTGTTCGGTTTTCTTTGCTCCCTTTTATTCCTATTTCTTTCCAGCCACTGTAATTAACCATTCTAATGTGTTAGCTATTTGTGTTTTTGTATATGAACTTCCAAAATATGTGCTGTGGTTTTTGTGCAGAATCTTATTTCACATTAATAGTATTACATAATGTGTTGACCCCATTCTGTCTGTCCCCCTTTCAGCACTGTTTACAAAATCTCTTTATGTTACTATTGACGTTAATTTATTTTAATTATTAATCTATGTCAAAACAGAAGAGAACTTTAGTTATTTTTTGTTGTTATAGGTTTTCATAGTTTTATTGCACTGTGTCCAAAGCGACAGCTTATATGATATTGATTTTTTTGAGACTTATTGTGGTTTCTTTTATGGTCTAATACACAGTCTGTTTCTGTAATAGTTCTGTGTGTGCCTTCCCAAAATGTGTATTTTCTGTTGTAACATTCTCTTAAATACAATACCTTGAGCTTATTGAGTTGTCAGTCTTCAGTTTATTTTTTTAATCTTCTTCTGCTTTATTATTTTCTGAGAAAGATGTGTTAAAATTTTATTTTATTTGTTTCCTTAACTGTGGTATCATTTCTTAACTATTTTACCCTAGAAATCCAGTAAATAATACAGTTGAAAGCATAACTGCTCTGGTTGAATCTGGAAGAAGAGGTCTTAAATCGAGTGTTCTTTCAAGGTTCCATCCCCAGAGTACCTTAAGGCACCTCTGCAGAATCCCTAAATTGGAATATTATTTCTGTAAACAAGCTATCAGTTAACCCTTTAACCTTGCACTCTTATTTCTTGTCACCCACCCACTAACTTAAACAATTTTCAGTTCAAAGCCAGATGGACTTTCACATCCCCTTCCTCATCCCTCTGCATGGAAGTTTTTACTCTTGCCATTTGGTCCACCAGAATTCTTTTTCACATAACCTAACTCTGTAAGTTATTCAAAACCATTCTTGTATATCCAAAGAACAAAAAAACTAATTAAAAAAGATATATACACAATTTAGTGTTAATAGAAGCTTTATTTACAATAGTCAGACAACCTGTGTCCATCCATAGATAAATGGGTAAAAGAGATGTGGTATAGAATGGAGTACTACTCAGCCATAAAAAAGAATTTGCCATTTGCGACAACGTGGATGGGCCTAGAAGGTATTATACTATGCCACATAAAGACAAATACAAATGTGAAATGTAAAAAAAAAAAACAAAAACAAATGAACAAACTAAACAAAACAGAAACAGACCTACAGGTACAGAGAACAAACTGGTGGTCACCAGAGGTGGGGAGTGGTTGGGCAAAACAGGTGAAGGGTATTAACATGTACAAGCTTCCACTTATTAATAAGCCATGGGATATAAGGTACAGTATTGGGATTATGTTCAGCAACATTGTAATAACTTTGTATGGTTTAGCTTTGTAATAGCTTTGGATGGTTACCAGATTTACTATGGTGATCTATTTGTCATGGATATAAATGTTGAATCACTATTTGGTATTCCAGAAATGATATTATATGTCATTGATTGATACTACTTCAATTAAGAAAAGAAAAAGAAGAAAAAAAAAACCTTCTAAAATTCTGCTTCTTTCAAGAAATCTCTTCTAGCCATATCATTTCTTAGAATTCTAAAGGCAATGAATGATTGCTCAGTTCAGTTCAGTCGCTCAGTCGTGTCTGACTCTTTGTGACCCTATGGACTGCAGCACGCTGGGATTCCCTGTCCATCACCAAATCCTGCAGCTTATTCAAACTCATGTCCATCGCATCAGTGATGTCATCCAACCATCTCATCCTCTGTCATCCGCTTCTCCTCCTGCCTTCATCAGGGTGTTTTCCAGTGAGTCAGTTCTTCACATCAGGTGGCCAAAGTATTGGAGTTTTAGCTTCAACATCAGTCCTTCCAATGAATATTCAGGAGTGATTTCCTTTAGGATGGACTGGTTGGAATTCCTTGCCATCCAAGGAACTCTCAAGAGTCTTCTCCAACACCACAGTTCAAAAGGATCAATTCTTTGGTGCTCAGCTTTCTTTATAGTCCAGCTCTCACATCCATACATGATTTACTGGAAAAACCATAGCTTTGACTAGACGGACCTTTGTTGGCAAAGTAATGTCTCTGCTTTTTAATATGCTGTCAAGGTTTGTCATAGCTTTTCTTCCAAGGTGCAAGTGTCTTTTAATTTCATGGCTGCAATCACCATCTGCAGTGATTTTAGAGCCCCCAGAAATAAAGTCAGCCACTGTTTCCACTGTTTCCCCATGTATTTGCCATGAGGTGATGTGACGGAATGCCATGATCTTAGTTTTCTGAACGTTGAGCTTTAAGCCAACTTTTTCACTCTCCTCTTTCATTTTCGTCAAGAAGTTCTTTAGTTCTTCGCTTTCTGACATAAGGGTGGTGTCATCTGCATATCTGAAATTATTGATATTTCTCCCGGCAATCTTGATTCCAGTTTGTGCTTCATCCAGCACGGCATTTCTCATGATGTACTCTGCATATAAGTTAAATAAGCAGGATGACAGTATACAGCCTTGACCTATGCCTTTCCTGATTTGGAACCAGTCTGTTGTTCCATGTCCAGTTCTAACTATTGCTTCCTGACCTGCATACAGATTTCTCAGTAGACAGCTTAGGTGTTCTGGTATTCCCATCTCTTGAAGAATTTTCCACAGTTTGTTGTGATCCACACAGTCAAAGACTTTGGTGTAGTCAGTAAAGGTGAAGTAGGTATTTTTCTGGAACTCTCTTGTTTTTTCGATGATCCAGTGGATGTTGGCAATTTGATCTCTGGTTCTTCTGCGTTTGCTAAATCCAGCTTGAACATGGTTCATGTATTGCCGAAGCCTGGCTTGGAGGGTTTTGATCATTACTTTACTAGTGTGTGAGGTGAATGCAATTGTTTGGTAGTTTGAGCATTCTTTGGCATTTCCTTTCTTTGGGATTGGAATGAAAACTGACCTTTTCCAGTCCTGCGGCCACTGCTGAGTTTTCCAATGATTGCTAGTGCAGTTAATTTAATGTTTATTCACTCACCTGAATTTACTAATTGATTAATATGTATTTAGTGACCAGCATGTGAAGTGGTTGGAATTTCTGTTTATATAGCTGTAGTTGTTTATTAGTTGTTGTGTTTGTTTGCTTCCTCTGCTTTGTTGTATAAGCATGTTGAGGGTAACGTGTTTTGTATCCTCTATTACTTAAGGTACCCACATAATGGCTTGTTCTTAATAGTTGACTGATGAAAACACTTTGAGTTTATTTACTTCAGTGTTAATGGGGATAATTTTATTTCTGCATAGAGGACAGTTTTGTTACATTTCAAGTTCTTTAGTTTACTGTATTTTGCAAAATATGTTCTTTATTATTCATAAGCATGATCAGTGAAAGGTCTTTAAGATTCTCTTCAAAATCCTTATAAAGTAGACAAATTTAAGCTTTCTAAAATAAGCATTTATGATTAATTATTTCAATGTAAATTTATGTACAAAATAGCCTTTATGAGTTTAAATTTATCTACTCTCTTTTAAGGCAGTGTTTGTTATATCTGGTAAAGTGATGAGATGGATGAGGCTGTCTTCCTTCCCTTAACACTAATTATTCCAGTTAAGCTTTCAATTTGCAAGGTTCCCTTATAGGACAGTGAACTTAGTATTAGAGCATAGAGAGTTCCAGCATAGTGGCAAGGATTGCTTGGTTTTTCAGCTGATGAGATGATTGCATCATGTGATAGAGTCACCAGCAAACCTTTGAGCCCTTGTAGCACTCCTGGCCTGAGCTGGTGCTGTTTGATGTACAAGGCATGTTTAAAGCTGTATTATTCCCCACACTGACCTGCCAGTGTAGTTGCGTTGCACAGGTGAAGTGTAACCAGCCACACCCTAAAATAGGTAGTTTAGGGTGTAAAATGGAGGTTGCAAGATGAAACAGAAGATCAAATAGAAGAATTATAAAATAACTATAATCCACGAGCCATTAAGTCCTTTATATTTTATTTTCCCAACTTCCATGACGTGGGAATTATCATGTCCATTTTAAAGATGAAGAAGTGGAATTCCATAGAGATAAAATGATGTGTTAATTAATGGACATTGAGTGGTAGACGTGTATATTAACTTCAGATCTGACAGCTCAATCAACATCCTTAATTCCCCTTGTTTTTACTCGCATAACACCCAATATTGTTTTGTACCCTTTGTATGGGCTTCCCTGGTGGCTCAGAGGTTAAAGCGTCTGCCTCCAATGCGGGAGACCCGGGTTCGATCCCTGGGTCGGGAAGATCCCCTGGAGAAGAAAACGGTAACCCACTCCAGTATTCTTGCCTGGAGAATCCCATGGACGGAGAAGCCTGGTAGGCTACAGTCCACGGGGTCGCAAAGAGTCGGACACGACTGAGCGACAGAACAGAACAGAACAGAACAGAACCCTTTGTATACTTTAAAGAAATGTAATTATTTAGAATTAATGGTTGATTTTCTTTCTTTCTGGACTACAGGTCGGTGAGAGTAGATCCATGTCTGTTTTGTTCAACCAACAGACCAAACACTTTGCTTGGCACATGCCTGGTGATCAGTATATATTCTTTGTTTCCCTTGTTCTTTTTTTGAAGGGGAGCAAGTAGTGCAGAGAGGCCAGGTTTTCCATTACATTATGTTAACTCTCTTAGGTAAGAAAATGTGTAGAAAATCTAGGCTAGCCCTTGAACCTGAATAGTCAGGGAAGGTTTTATGGGGAGACATCTTCTTAGATGGAGATCAAATAATCTTTAACTGTAACCTGTGTATAAGGCTGTGAATGACCTCAAGTACTTCACTTACAAGAAGGGACAGTTCATTGTAGAAGCATCAATAAAAATGGGGAAATGCCAATGCCTTGATGATATAGATTCAGGCGCTCTATTTAAATTTTTTAACCTTTTTTTTAATTAGAAAAAATCAGGCAAAGATATGCAGACCTGCCTGGAGAACTGCACATTATTGAACTTGAAAAGGATAAGAATGGACTTGGACTCAGCCTCGCTGGTAACAAAGACAGGTCACGCATGAGCATATTTGTGGTGGGAATTAACCCTGAAGGACCTGCTGCCATGGATGGACGAATGCGTATTGGAGATGAACTGTTGGAGGTGAGGGGCGTATATTCTTAATTTTTATTTGGATGAGATGATTGGATATAGAGGATAGTGTATAAGATGATGAAGTAAAAGGGTAAAATGTTATAAATTGCATTTTCTTCAACTATTTGTTATCATTTTCCCAAGCAAGAATGAAAATCATATTGTTGCTTACAAATACTATTGGCCGCTTGAGTAAAGACTAATCTCACAAAATAATTCAAGGGCCTTTAAGTAAAATTTCATGAAAACATATTAAAAGAATAGAGCTTGTTTTTGAATATAAATTCCAAAAGATTCAAAACTAATTTGTGTATTAATATGACATTATTAATATTTAACAAAATCCTCTTCAGCTTCTGAATTAACTGTAAGTATAACATTTTTTTTGTTGCTGTTGTCGTTTAGTTTTTCTGGAAGGTGTTACAGCCAACAAAATCTTATGAACTGGTTGTCAAGGACTGGTTAATATCTGTGAGTTGGTAATATGGTTAAAGTCATATAGGTTCCTTATTTAGGACCAGGAGAGAGAAAAGATAAGTTAGGGAGGGAACTGATCCTCTGCTACTATTCCAGATGATTTCATCAGTAATCTGAAAAGGTTATTCTCATATTTGTAAGCTTAAAGTCAGGGTCTCTGCTCTGCTGCTGCTGCTGTCGCTTCAGTCGTGTCTGACTCTGCGTGACCCCATAGATGGCAACCCACCAGGCTCCCCCGTCCCTGGGATTCTCCAGGCAAGAACACTGGAGTGGGTTGCCATTTCCTTCTCCAATGCGTGAAAGTGAAAAGTGAAAGTGAAGTCACTCTGTTGTGTCCAACTCAGCGACCCCATGGACTGCAGCCTACCAAGCTCCTCCGTCCATGGGATTTTCCAGGCAAGAGTACTGAAGTACTGGGGTGGGGTGTCATTGCCTTCTCTCTCTGCTCTGAGTTTATCTTATTTTTATATTTATTTTCCAGTTCAATCATTCATTAATTCAACTAACAGTTTTTTGAGTATCTCTTAGGGCTGGATAGCAAAAAAGAGATGAATACTCCCATCCCTTCATTCAAATAGCTACCAGTCTCAAGGGAGAAAAGAGACATAAAAGATTGTTGCACAACAAAAATGAGAAAAAAAGATTATAATAAAAGCAGCACTACGTACTTGGTACCAGACATAGCTTTACTGAGGTCACAAAGTAACGAGGTGAGGTCGCAAAGTAGACGAGGCTTTTGGATTCAATATCAGGCAGTTTGACTTCTTCAGTGTTTGTTAACCAGTGTGCTCTAAGTCCTCTTGGATAAAATACTCCAACACTTGGACATTTAGGGGATCTGAATCACAGAGGCACTGAGTGTCAGATGCTTACTTCACATGAGGCCTTATTAATTTTTCATTTTATAATTTCCTCTTCAGACTCTACTCAGAATAGAATTCATAGTCATCTATAATGTGACTTGCCTAATAATATCCACAGCCAAAGCTGCTCAGACACAACTCTAAGATCATTAGTATCACCCTGTGTCTTCCCAGCCTTGGTAGTGTCTCCCCATTTTGAAATCTGTTTTCACCAAGAAGTCATTCCTGGAATTACTTTTCTTGTTGTTTGTAATGTAGCATTATGAAAGCGACCCACATAGGGTAGTAGTATTGACTAGCATAATCATCAAGTAAATAAAAATCAATGCTATTAGTATGGATTAACCAGTATAATTCATTGCTTCAAGTTCATTTCATTTAGAGGTTTCTTCATAAAACTAAAGTGATGGTGGTGGTAATAATAATGAAAGTAAAAGCTAGTTTACTGAGCTATTCCTAGCATATGTGCTAACACATTTGTATTCTTAAGAGCGCTATATGGTAAATACTGTTATGATCCCAATTTTCTGGATAAGAAAACTCCATCAGTAACAGAACTAAGTTGCTAAGAACCCAGGCTTGCCAGGCTCCAAGGTCTGTGCTCTAGCAACTGAAGTATGCTGCATTCTCCACGGTAGTTCCGGCAAATCCTGTCTGTTTAGATCCATGAGAATCCTAACTTATGATACGCTAGGCTTTAGGAAACCGTATATATTAAATCATACTGTTGTATTATGCACACTTAAATGCATTATTTCCTGTCTCGTGTGGCACATGGAAATGTTCCAAAAGCTATCATTTGGAACATGACTATTCTAGTTCTATTTTCTCTGCCTTATTAAGACTCAAGATGGAATGACTGATGTGCTCCAGACCGAGAAGAGAAGTGGTATGTTATTTCTGTGTCTGACATTTTATTAGATAGAGGAAATAGATGAGCTGGGGCTGCAGGGTGCTGAGAGTGTTTCGTAGGCCATACAGTAAAGTCGACATTGTGTGCAGGGCGGAGAGTGCTAGACTAGGAAGACCTGCTCTAATTATTCCAATTCTTTCAGTTATCAGTTGCATCTCAGAAGGGATTTAATATAGTGTAGGGCACACGGTTTACTATTAATCAGATCATATTTCCTCTCTTAAAGACAGAAACCTCAGGTATCTGTTTTCTATCTTGGCTAGAAGCTAGAAGAGATGTCCTGAGTAAAAAAGAATATTAGCATCTTGCTTTTTCAGACCCCTCCTATTCCCTCCTTTGACTTTCTGAATTCGGTCCTCTTGTTGCTCTTCAGTAATTTTATCTTCACTCAGAGATGAAAAGAATGAGAAGATTAAACGTGGCAATTAATTAATCCCCCCATACTCTCCATGGAGTCTTTTATTTAAATAAAATAAAATTAAAAGTTGGAATACAGAGTCTAGCATCACACATCTTTGATTGTTTGTTTATCTTCTCTAACCCTCAGTTACCTTCTTTATCAAGTGGAAATTTTTTATTCATTTAGCATGTACTTTACTAGGCATCTGTTGTGAAGGATGTGTAGGAGCAAGGTGCTGATTTTACATTGGTGAAGAAAATCCATCATCCTATTCTCATAGAGCTCACAGTCTAGTGATTGTGTAGCTTCAACCTCAAGGAGGTTGAATTAATGAGGTAAGAATTAATGAGAAGATAGGTCATGTTTTACCACCACATCTGGCACTTACTAATACCATGATACATTTCAACTGATAATATTTATAAAAAAAATTTATGTGGATTTGTGGGTTTCAGTTCTTTTTAGCTTGCTTATATTAATATATTTGTCTCCAAAAGTATGTTCCAGAGGGAAACCATCATACTCTTCAGTAGCTCCATGCAGCACCTTGAAAAGCTGAGAGTAGAAAAATGCACAGACTGGATTCTTATGCAGTTATAAGCCATCTTCTGATGGGCTTCTGGCTTCTAGGTCAGGGATGACAGTAAAAAAATTCATGTGGGAAACATTTTCCTGGTTTCTTTTTATAGCTGAGAAAAAATTTCAGTCATTTCTCTATGATATGTGAAGAGTTTGTTTATAACATAATATCAAATCCAATGTGCTTTTGAACTGAGAATAAGGCATTTATATAATGATGAGTACTGGGAAAGCCAGAAGCCAGTGTTACAATAGCTGTTCTTGGAGATGCAGTGTATTAGATGTTGTTGAAGGACACTGCATCACGAAGGAGGCATTTACAGTGGGCTTTTAGATCGTACTTACTGGGTTAGAGCAAATCTTGTGTATCTGCTTACCCATCCACAGTTCATTTATTGTGGTCAATTGAGGGAAAGTTATCCATGTCTTGATCAATCTTATAATTCTACTATTTGCTTGTATTATGTCTCACAATTGCTTTGCTGTTATCATTATTAACTTTGCTCACAGCCCCCTTTTATTTAGCGTTGATCTGACTTTTTTAGGCCCTCAGATGTAGTTAATTTATAGGAAGTAGAAAAGAGCATGGTCAAATACATTGTAGCTTACTGGAAGTGAGAGATTCTGCATCTCTTCCCGAGCCCTGTCCATGACTGATTTTTTGGCACGACACCTGCCAGCAGTTTTGTTGCTGTAGGACTGCATCGTTACAGTGCAAGAGCAGTCAGCAGGTTCTGCCGATTGATGGCTCAGTTCATGTATAAAAGAAATCTTACACTGAGCCCCCAGAAGACAATGTGATTAAATCTCAGCTTCTTTCTCCTTTACTAGGATGCTAGTGTGGGGGTTCTGAATTAATTTCAAAATGCATTAGCATATAATTACCATGTAGACTGGAATGAGACTTTCTAGAGTATTGGCTTTCCCTAAGCAATTAGTCCCAGAAAATACACAGGCCCGGGCATGGTGCTGTCTTGTGAATATAGGATTTATTTATAATCTTCCCTACAGGGCAAGTGTGGGAAGAGAGCTGATAGTGCCATGTGGGGATTGGAATGATTTGTCAGGTGAAGGAAGCAGCCAGAAGGAACAGCGTGGGTGGCATTTGGAAGTGTGCAGTGGATGGGCTTGCGTGTCTGGCTCCCACACCCTTCAAGACAGAGGAAGTTCATTCCCTTTGTGACATTTACCTGTAGCATAGCCTAAATTAAATCTTGTTATTTTTGTATGTGTATAATAGGTTTATTTAAGAACCATTGAAAATAAAAGTATGAATACTGACTATATTTGCCAAGAATGAAGACATAGAACTATAGGGAAACTCAGATCTTTTTGTTTAGTAATACTTATTTTATAAGAGGAAAAAAACTAAAATCATTAAATGACTGACTCAGGTACGTGTAGGTGCTTTATGACAAACTCCTGTCTGAGGGTGCTTACCACCACACCAGTCCAAAAGGTTGATCCTTCACTTGTTGCCACTGAATTATTTTTGAAATCTTTTGGAAGACTTAGATGTGATTTAGAAGTACACTATAGTGAATAAATTACTAGGTTTTAGACATCCATAGATAAGATTCTATTTTACAGTCAAAAGCTTCCATCATCTTATACTGGGTCCTTTAGATTATTAGCATACAAATGAATGTAATTTTCTAAAGTATGCTTCTTAATGCATTAATTGTGCCCTAAGAGATATCACAGAATAAAATATCCCATTGTGGAAACACTAGTTTGAGGACCAGAAAGAAGAGTTAAGGATTTCAGAATTGCAGTAAAATGATTTTTCCAACAGTTTTATTAACAGAAATAGGTTTATGATAGCTAAAAATACAAAAATAAATCGATAAACATTTTTTATTGTGGCAATAGTGTCAAGATACATCAAATTTTACTTTTTAAATATGTGATTTATTGTATGTATTATATCTCAATGAAGCTGCTAAAAATGAATTGATCGGCCTGACAGAAACTATAAGCAAGTCCTGAATATAACCTCACATATGCAAAGCTTAAGTTACCCCATTTTCTGACTCTTAAAATTGTATGCAGCCTAATTCATAGCTCTGAAAGTCAACAGAAGAATGTGGTGTTGGCTGAGTGGTCAGCTTCATACACAAAGTTGTCCTGGGATCCCAGAGGTGTGTATGTTTTTCCTTTCTTTCAGGTGCAGTCTCCCTTGTCATTAAAACATTGTAACGCATACTTATGTGTTTTGCTTAATTATCTTTCCTAAGTAATCCATTGTATTACATCCAAATTAAGTTACAAAAAGATGAGTTTATTAAAAGAAATCAGAGGTAGGGGAGCTATATTAGGAATTGAGTTGACACTAAGCATTTATAATCTGCTAGGCTTTGCTAAATTCTTTACGAGTATTCTCTTTTTTAAACAAAAGTAGATGCTATTTTAGTACCCATTTTACAGATAAGGAAACTGAAACATGAGGGGCAGAATCAACATCAAAACACTGACTTTTCAGACTCTAAAGGCTATGTTCTTAAGTTTAGTTCTGGGTGGATAATGATTCTGGAAGATAATCGTGAATTTCTCATCATTTTGTAGTTTTGGTTGATCTAGATTAACCCAGTGCTAGTTTAGACTATCTGAGATAATTTTTCATGATACAATACCCTGTTACTCTTTTTATATTCTTAAAATTTAATGCCACTTGGAATTCATTAAAAGAAGACTTCAGTCAGTGAAATTATACCCATCTCTTAAGAACCAAAGAAGAAAAATAATCTTTTTTTTTTCTTTTGAGGTTGTTATTGCCTGATTTGAGAGCTCCTCTATATTTCATAATTTAAGAGCTCTCACCCTCAGTGCCATTATAGAGTTAAAATTTTATTTCAGCTGTAAGAAATAGTCTGTAAAACCTTACTCATATTGGGTGGCCTGGTTCTTTTCTGTGTTTCCTGGAGTGAAGTCTTTGAGCTCTACTCTTGCCATTTTTGTTTCTGTCTCTGGCTTGTTGGGGGAAGTGTTTTGAATTATATGGTCATACATCATTATCTTTATGCTGCTGAAATATTTAGGCTAAAACTCTATATTCTTATTGATCTTTTGGAGGAATGCAATCATTTAATTTTTATTTTTGCAGTCCTCAATATTGCTCCACAAAAGCTTTAAGTGGGATCACTACAGTGAGCCACATTGTCTTAAAATTAGGGAGGGAAAGTGGCATGAAAAAAAAAAAAAGTAAAAATGAAGATGTTCAAAGGAACTCAGTTACTGTGGAAGCTTATAAAAAATAGGCAGAGGAATGCACACAGGGGAAGAAAGGTGCCATTTGGAAGGAATAAGTGGATTTCAGCAGTGGTTCTCCAGACTCTCCTTTCTGCAGTTTTCCCTCGGACTCATACGTTCCATATCAGGGTAGTTGTCCAGGCTTCTGGTCCCTCCTTTTACCAATTTCTTCCCCACTCACTTCCAGCCCCGCACATGGTAATGCTGAAATGCAGGCTGGAAAGATATGCTCTTAGGTTATGGAGAAGTGCTTCCTTATATCAGCCTCATTATATAATTTTTTTTTTCTATATTTTGCTTTGTGTGCTAAGTTGTTTCAGTTATATCTGACTCTTTGCAACACTCTGGACTGTAGCCCGCCAGGCTCCTGTGTCCTTGGGATTCTTATAGTTAAAATTTCTTACAGTCACCATGAAGGCTTTTTATTTAATTAATTTTTTTCTGATGGTCTGCTATTTCTTTTTTTTTTTTTAATTTATTTATTTTAATTGGAGGCTAATTACTTTACATTATTGTATTGGTTTTGCCATACACTGACATGAATCTGCCCCGGATGTACATGTGTTCCCCATCTTGAACCCCCGTCCCACCTCCCTCCCCATCCCATCCCTCTGGGTCATCCCAGTGCACCAGCCCTGAGTATCCTGTATCATGCATCGAACCTGGACTGGCGATTCTTTTAAATATGATAATATACATGTTTCAATGTCATTCTCCCAAATCATCCCACCCTCGCCCTCTCCCACCCTAAGCTTCAATATATATGCTGTCCAAAGTCACTCCAAAGCCATTAACATCTCATAACTCATTACTGGACACTTCATTGCATTCCAGAGAGGAGAAATCCAGCGCCACCCACCAGAACACTGACACAAGCTTCCCTAACCAGGGAACCTTGACAAGCCACCCATCCAACCTCACCCACAGCGAGGAAACTCCACAATAAAGAGAACTCCACAAACTGCCAGAAGATGGAAAGGCCATCCCAAATACAGCAATATAATTACTTATTTATTTATTTTGCAGTTTGAATCCCTGGTGATTTATGACATTGTTCTTTATTGTTCAGTTGCTAAGTTGTGTCCGACTCTTTGTAACCCCATCCGTTCCGTTCCGTTCAGTCGCTCAGTCGTGTCCGACTCTTTGCGACCCCGTGGACTGTAGCCTACCAGGCTTCTCCGTCCATGGGATTCTCCAGGCAAGAATACTGGAGTGGGTTACCATTTCCTTCTCCAGGGGATCTTCCCGACCCAGGGATCGAACCCGGGTCTCCCACATTGGAGGCAGACGCTTTAACCTCTGAGCCACCAGGGAAGCCCATAGATTACAGCATTTCAGGCTTCCCTATCTTCCACTACCTCCTGGAGTTTACCCAAGTTCATGTCCATTGAGTCAGTGATGCTATCTAACCATCTCATCCTTATGACATTATGTCATCACAGATTGCTGTAAGGATAACCACTGGTCACCCATGAGGTGTTCCAAATTTACTCATAGATTCTCAGGAATGAGATACTTTATGTTCTCTCACAATGAGTCAAAAAGTCATCATTCTGCATATTTACAATATTTAAGCAACGTGAAGGATAACTAAAAGATCAAGAATTTAAAATGGCATTATGCTCATGACCATGTAATCTTAAGGCACAAAGCTTGAAAGAAAAATGTTAATGAAATTCTTATTCCAGGTTTAACTTACTAACAATATCAAACACCTGCTTGAACTCATCACAAACATAGGTCATGTATGTGTGTTTTAATTATAGTTTGTAAGTGAAGTGAAAGTTGCTCAGTCATGTCCAACTCTCTGTGACCCCATGGACTATACAGTCCATGGAATTTTCCAGTACAGAATACTAGAGTGGGTAGCCTTTCCCTTCTTCAGGGGAATCTTCCCAACCCAGGGATAGAACCCGGGTCTCCCTCATTGCAGGCAGATTCTTTACCAGCTGAGCCACAGGGGAAGCCCAAGAATACTGGAGTGAGTAGCCTATCCCTTCTCCAGCGGATCTTTCCAACCTAGGAATCGAACCGGGGTCTCCTGCATTACAGGTGTATTCTTTACCAACTGAGCTATCAGGGAAGCCCATAGTTTGTAAGAGGTAGGTCTGAAATCAGTAATCCAACCTGAAAATCAGATGTTCTACCAAAAGCAGTAAGCTTGTGCCAATTTCACATCCTGTTAGGAAAAATTATGCATTATATGTCAACCCCAAACCCCCCATCAGTTTCCCAAAATACATCTAAAGTATTATAGTATAGTATATACAAAGATATTATATATAGGTAACATTAATCATGCCATGAAATTAAAAGACGCTTGCTCCTTGGAAGGAAAGTTATGACCAACCTAGATAGCATATTAAAAAGCAGAGACATTACTTTGCCAACAAAAGTCCGTCTAGTCAAGGCTATGGTTTTTCCCGTGGTCATGTATGGATGTGAGAGTTGGACTATGAAGAAAGCTGAGCGCCGAAGAATTGATGCTTTTGAACTGTGGTGCTGGAGAAAACTCTTGAGAGTCCCTTGGACTGTGAGGAGATCCAACCAGTCCATTCTAAAGAAGATCAATCCTGGGTGTTCATTGGAAGGACTGATGCTAAAGCTGAAACTCCAATACTTTGGCCACTTCATGCGCAGAGTTGACTCACTGGAAAAGACTCTGATGCTGGGAGGGGTTGGGGGCAGGAGGAGATGGGGATGACAGAGAATGAGATGGCTAAATGGCATCACCGACTCTGTGGACATGAGTTTGAGTGAACTCCAGGAGTTGGTGATGGACAGGGAGGCCTGGCGTGCTGTGATTCATGGGGTCGCAAAGAGACGGACATGACTGAGCAACTGAACTGAACTGAACTGAATCATGTTAGGATGTGAAGTGTCTAATATTACTTCAGAATCACCGAACACTATGGTTGCATACAGTTGCTTTGTATGCACTACCATGGTTTCCATTAGCTCTGCCAACATCTACGCTAAACATCCTCCTTGTTTACTCTGAGTGTGTGGCTTAAAACATCCTGTGATTGAAATGCAACTCTGATCTTTTCCCTCACAGTTTTTTGTTTAAAATCTTTTTGTGTTGAGGGGTATAGATACAATTTTTTTTCTTTATAAGATAAGGATTTACTGAAAAATATTATGTTGAAAGAGAGAGATTCTCTGAAGTTTGAATATTAAAAACCAAAAGGTATGGGAAATTTTACCTGGGGAGGTATACCCATGTATATTTTCTGCCCTTTAAAAAAAAGTGTTTTTTTTTAACATCTACAAAGTAAAGAGAATAACATAATTATTATTTTGTATAGCCATCACATATCTCAACAATTACTAACACCCTGTCATTCAGGTATCAACTATAGCTTCATAAACCCACCCCTACTCAGAATATTATTATTTTTGTAGGCATGTGTGTATATGTATATGTGCTAAAATTTACATAACAGGAAATGCACAGGCTTTATCTATACAATTTTGACAGTTGTGTACACTTGTATTATCCAAACACTTATCTTTTCTCTCCATAGAAACTTTTATGGGGTGTTGATTCAAGTGACTTCCTCATTTTAAATTATTTGTTGTTGTTGTTGTTGTTATTTGTAATTGAGTTGAATTTGGAGTTCTTTATATGTTCTGGAAATATTCTGGATGCTAGTTCTTTATCAGATAGACACAGCAATGAAAATGTTTTGAAGGCAAGAGAAAAAAATTCTAGTAGCATAGGTAATTGGAGTAGAGTCCTAATCAGACCATGTGTTTGAAAGAAGCAACTATTAAGCTGGCCCTTGCTAGTTTGGGGGAAGTCTCGACTTCTAGCATGTACTGATGTTCTTGGAAGAAGGAATCCCAGGTCACTGTTCACTTGAGATCCTATTTACTTGTGTGACTCAGTTCAGTTCAGTCACTCAGTTATGTCCGACTCTTTGCAATCCCATGGACTGCAGCACACCAGGTCTCCTTCTCCATCACCAACTCCTGGAGCCTGCTAAAACTCATGTCCATCAAGTTGGTGATGCCATCCAACCATCTCATCCTCTGTCGTCCCCTTCTCCTCCTGCCTTCAATCTTTCCCCGCATCAGGGTCTTTTCCAACAAGCGAATAACCCACAAACCACAGAACAATTATACGAAAGAAATTCTTGCAAAGAAATTCTCGCATGTTAAGACAGTTCTAGGACCCAAAACAGATTTCCCAACCTGGGGATCTGGCAAAGGGACTGAGAACCCCCAGGGAATTTTATTTTGGAGGCTAGATGGATTTGATTATAGAACTTCCACAGGACTGGGGAAACAGACTCTTGGAGGTCACAAACAAAAGCATGTGAGCACCAGGACCCAGGACAAAGGAGCAGTTACCCACAAGAGACTGAGCCAGACTTGCCTGTGAGTGTCCAGGAGTCTGTGGTGGAGGCCTGGGTCGACAGTGGCCTGCTGCAGGGTCGGGGCACTGAATACAACAGTGTGGGCATAAGTCCTTTTGATGGAGGCTGCCATTACTCCTACCATAGTTTAGCCTCAGGCCAAACAACAGGGAGGGAACACAGTCCTGAACATCAACAGGAAATTGGATTAAAGATTTACTGAACTTGGCCCTGCCCATCAGAATAAGACCCAGATTCCCCCAAAGTCAGTCTCTCCCATCAGGAAGCTTCCACAAGCCTCTTATCCTCATCCATCAGAGGGCAGACAGTATGAATACCACAAGCAGAGAAAACTAACCAAACTGATCACATGGATCACAGCCTTGTCTAACTCAGTGAAATGAGCCATGCCGTGTAGGGCCACCCAAGACGAATGGGTTATGGTGGAGAGTTCTGACCATATATGGTCCACTGGAGTTGGGAATAGCAAACCACTTCAGTATTCTTGCCTTGAGAACCCCTTGAGAAGTATGAAAAGGCAAAAAGATATGACACTTATGTGACATTAATAGAGATAGGATGTAATGCTTCAGCATCCTAGGAAAGAATGACTCCTCTGAATATTAATGAGCCCTTAGAAGTAGATTATACTTTTGACTCCATTCATGCATTCCTTTCTATGCCCTGCAGATAATACAAAGTTAGCCACAGATACCTACTTCATTTGGTCAAGTGAACTAGCCTATAGCAACTAGGGTAGAAACACTAAGAATCAGAGCAACGTGTGTGTGTGCTGCATGCTAAGTCGCTTCAGTCATGTCTGACTCTTTGTGACCCAATGGACTGTAGCCGGCCAGGCTCCTCTGTCCATGGGATTCTTCAGGCAAGAAGACTGGAGTGGTTTGTTGTGCCCTCCTCTAGGGGATCAGAGCAACACATAAACATATTTCTCTGCTCACTTCCTTGAAGTCAATATTTTTCTATAGTGTTTGGGTGTAGGATTCAAAGGAATATCTTTTACTATTCTCCCAGTATATCAAATTTAGAGAGATGTGAGCTATAAGCTGTTATACTTTGCCTTCAGAAAGTATTTCGATTTAATTCGTTCTCTTTGAGAGAAAATAAATCTCTCATGCTTTAGCCTGAAACAGATTAAATGAAGTCACGGAAGACCTTATTTCAGCACTGTGTTCATTAAACATAGTCCTTAAAACCTGTTCCTTTGCTCAGACTATTAAGTTATTAGAGCTTGACATGTATTATTTTGTCTTTTGAGGGAAAGAAATCAATGTGAAGTTTATTCAGAAATGCTTTTTCATTCCAGTGAAATTATGTTTTCACGTGAGTGGCAGTCATCATCCCTGTTCCATTCTTGCCTTGCTGCCCCTTTCTTCCCTTCAGTTTGCCCATCTGCAAAATTGAAAGCAGTGATTTGGAAAGTGAGGATGGTTTTTTATGGGGGCTAGTGACCAAGATTTTTGGAAGGGAAAAGTATTCTATAAAGTCTTGTTTGAACAGGACTTGGTTACCTTTATTCTGTTAGTCTACACCCTACCCCCAAAGCTCTATGCATAGCTCCTAGGAAGAGACCTACAGTTTCCTACCTGTGTATCTTTTCATATATGAGAATTTTCCACAGTCCTGGTGTTTTTACTGCCCCTCTGTTCACCCTAGGTCTGCTAGGATTCCACAAGAGCCACCCGCCCACCTCCAAGAAGAGATTATCGTCTCTTGCTTTATGTCTGCATCCATCACATGGCAATGCATTTATCTGTGTCCAAGACCATGTCACTTACTAGAGTACCTGGTGTATGTGTGCAAAAACCATATCTGACTGAGTAAAAGCAATTTCAGTAAAGTGACTTTCAGAGAATGGGTATCTAGAACACACCTCATGCTCTCAATACATGGCAGCTGTGGTGATGATGGTAATGAGAATTCCTGTTTCCTCATCACTTTGCACAATGGCTGTTGAATAAGTGAATAAATTGATAGGTATGACACATATCTATTATACTTTTCTTGGAATATTTCTTGGTCTGGAACTTCTATTTTGTGAGGCCCTGTTAATTGGATTTAAAATTTCTTAGGATTAAAAAAAACCAACCAACTGTATAGCACATGGAACTCTGCTCAATGTTCTGTGGCAGCCTGGATGGGAAGGGAGTTTGGGGGAGGATGGATACATGTGTATGTATGGCTGAGTCTCTTCGCTGTTCACTTGAAACTATCACAGCATTGTTGATCGGCTATATCCCAATACAAAATCAAAAGTTTTAAAAAATAGAAGAAGTTGCTTATCCTGTGACTTTTACCCCCTATCTCCCTACCTTTAGGAGTGGTTTCTAATTATTAATAGGACAGGCTTTTGGACTCAAACAGTTTTGGCTTTAAATACTGTGGTCAAGTTCCTAAAACTCATTAAGTCTCAGTTTCTCCATCTGTAAAATGAGGTAATAATGCATTCCTCTACTGATTTGTGTGAAAGAACGTGTTTAAGGCATATGTGTATGTGTGTATATACATGCGTAGTGTGTATGCTTTGTATGTTGTGAGCACTTGTAAGTGGTGTTGTTACAAAGCAGTTATAAAATATCAATATAAAAAAACTGGCTATCACCTTAAATCCCACCAGTCAAAGATACCATCATCGTTGACAGTTGAGATCCTTACAGAGCTTTCTTTAGACTCGGACGGAAATTTTTACATAAACAAAAATAATGTGACAAATAGGTTACATGGTGTTTGGTCACATTCACTTTACAATGTTATCTTTATATGGCAATGGATTTAGATCTGTATCATTCTCCTTTACCTCCTTTTAATGACACAGTTTTCCATTTATTGATGTATGAAGACAAATATAATAAACCTTTTGTTGATGAATGTCTAGATAGCCATGATAAGTATTTTGACACCTCTGTCTTTAGTCTTTTTAGGATAAATTCTTACAAGTGGAAGTGCTAGATTAAAAATCTAAACCATAAGAAGATCCATCAAGTTATAAACAGGATTTGTTTTCTTCTACATCTGTGTTAAAAGTCAGTAAGAGCATTTATTAAAGAAAAAAGTTAACCTATAGATAATGTTTTGAACTGTAAAGTTTAGAATATATTTAAAAGTGAATTAGGGAGGATGCTCAGATTTCATCAGCAATTTCAGTTACCTGACTTATAACTAATTTTAATAATAATTTATTGCTATTCATAATAAATCATACTACTTTAATAAAAGCGTGGGTAAAGGGTATGTTGTTGAGTATATTTTAACATGATATTCAAACCTCAGGCAAATCTGTTGCTTGAACTAAATTTTAATTTTTGTATAATTAATATTTCTAATCTAAGCTTAGAAATCAAAGCTAATTAACTTTTACTTCCAATTTGGTACATTTTTGAATAGATTTAATTGAGCTACTGACTCTCCAGTATAAATTTATATTCATGCTCAATTTCATTATGGAAAATTGAGTAATTGAAACCTATCTCTTCATGATATTTTTGAATAATTTTATTGAAGCAAATCTCATTAAGGACCTCTAAAGTGAAAGTTTATGTAGTATAACAAAAGGATTTCTGTTTATTTTTGCTGAATCGTTGCTGGATTATCTCTAATTCTACTTCTTCTATAAACTACACATAAAATATTGCAATTAAGTGTTCCCTCTCTAGCATCTAAATATAGAGAGTTTACCTCAAATCAGTGTTTTTTGCTCACCACCACTCCTCTTCCCCCTTGACTGCCCCCTCCCCTGGCTCAACTGTAGTAGCAGAAACCAGCTCATGATGGGAAATATGGATCAAAATGAAAACCTGTTATATCCCTGTTGGCCAAAAAGAAGTTTGTTCAGGTTTTTTATACTATTTATAAGTTTTACAAATACAGATGTTTCTTATTTGGGTCTATTGTTTTCAGTATCTAGAACTGTTGTTAAGTTGTTCCTGAATGCCATTTCATTCCGCTGGAAGTTCAAACCTTGGAAGATGAGCTAACTTACCCATGATAAAATATTTGTGTCAATCTGGGACCAAGGATCATGGAACTGAGATAGAAGTTACTGACCCTGTGGAGGATTTCAGAAAGGCTTTTTGTCAGTAGTCAGAGGGCTTCCCAGGGGATGCAGTGGTAAAGAATCTGCCTCCCAATGCAGGAGACACAGGAGATGTCGATTCAATCCCTGGGTCAGGAAGATCCCCTGGAATAGGAATGGCAACCTGTTCCAGTATTCTTGCCTAGAAAGTTCCATGGACAGAGGAGTCCGGTGGGCTATATGTAGCCCATGGGGTCACAAAGAGTTGGACATGACTGAATGATTGAACATGCACACACCCAGTAATTAGGAAAGACAAACACAAATGAAAAAACCAGAATTATAGGTCGAGTATAAAAATCTCCTTTATACAGAAAGCCTTTTTCCTTTGTCTGTTTTTCCCCTTCTGAATGCCAAGGTAAATTACTGTGTGTCTGAAAGAGTTTAAGACTAGGAGATAGAATCACACTTGGATGTGTAAATTAATGTTTAGAAATAGAAGTCCCCGATTGTGTATCGGTAGAGATTTTTCATTGGTAAACAACAGAAATTAGCTCAAGGCAATTTAACTCAAAGAAGGGGAATTTATTGGAATGGTATGTGTGTCCCTCCTAAAACCTGAAGATCAGGATGCCTGGGGGCCTTAGAAGGTGATGGCTTTTCCTATCCCTTTATCCATGTGGCATATTATGGTTCCAGGAGGCTAAAAGAGCATTTGTTGTGTGTGGCTTGGCCCTAGTTTAAACACTCCTCAGAGGAGAGACTCTTGATGGTCCTGGCCTGTGTCATATTGTCTCCCAGTTTTAGCCTAGAGTGGCATGACAAGCAATACTAACTTGACTGTCAATCATAATGGATGGTGTTTGTGATGGGAAGGTTTGAAGGACCAACCTTTTTAAAGAAAAGTGGTTGTGTGCTGCAGTTCAGTTCAGTTCAGTTCAGTCGCTCAGTCGTGTCCGACTCTCCGCGACCCCATGAATTATAGCACTCCAGGCCTCCCTGTCCACCACCAACTCCCGGAGTACACTCAAACTCATGTCCACAGAGTCGGTGATGCCATCCAGCCATCTCATTCTCCGTCGTCCCCTTCTCCTCCCGCCCCCAACCTTTCCCAGCATCAGAGTCTTTTCCAGTGAGTCAACTCGTCGCATGAGGTGGCCAAAGTATTGCAGCTTCAGCTTTAGCATCAGTCCCTCCAATGAACATCCAGGATTGATCTCCTTTAGAATGGACTGGTTGGATCTCCTTGCAGTATAAGGGATTCTCAAGAGTCTTCTCCAACACCACAGTTCAAAGGCATCGATTCTTCAGCGATCAGCTTTCTTCACAGTCCAACTCTCACATCCATACATGACCACGGGAAAAACCATTGCCTTGACTAGACGGACCTTGGTTGGCAAAGTAATGTCTCTGCTTTTTAATATACTATCAAGGTTGGTCATAACTTAATCTCTACTACATCCCCAGTCTGGTCTGGCTTTCTCACTTAGTAATATGGAAATCAAGATGAAGTGGCATAAAATATTCTTCCAATAGTCATGGCTGGATGAATGTGGGAAAAATTATTTATCATCCAAACTGGGTTACATTTGAGAGAAGGCACACTATAAATAGCGGGAAAAACATGTATAAATTGGATTGTCCCAGATTTAAAAATATGGTTACCTTTGAATGGAAGAGTTGTACATCTCAGATTTTAACATAATAGATAGTTTATTTAGAGGGAGTTGGAATACCAAGTCAGTGCTAAGGAGAGTTCTTTCTACCATTATTAGATAGTATCAAAGATAAAGATATATCTAAATAATTTATTATTCGTACCATATATCACTGAGTCACTTTTGAAAGGAGAAACTTTGGGAAAGCACTTAGTTTCTCTGCTTCTCAGTTTACTGGAAGTAAATGCAAAATGATTTTTCCAATTTCTAGATAATCTGGATGATCACTTACATTCTGAAAGGATGAAATATTTTAACTGTTTGCCTTTGGCTTGGGTTAGAAAAAAGTTTAAAAGGTGGTCAACGTTTGTTCATTTCTATAATGAAAAAGTTGCAGTAAGCATATATTACTGTTCAGGGTGCAGCTTGTTTACACAAGAAGAAAGGTACAGTCTTACGGAACTACATACCACATTAGGGATTTCAAAAGCCTAACAGAGTTTTCAGGCCTTAACCTCTATGCATCGTGATAAAATGCTTGATTCTGACTTGTGTTGCGCTGTAACACGTGTGTGCTGTCATGGCCAAATCTCTGCACCCCCATGGACTATATCCCACTGATCTCTGTCCGTGGGATTCTCCAGGTAAGAATACTGGAGTGGGTTGCTTTTTCCTCCTCCAGGGGATCTTCCTGACCCAAGGATTGAACCTGCATCCCCTGTATCGGCAGGCAGATTCAATTCTAACTTGTATATATCAAAATTCCAGGACCTAAGATGGTAGGTGTACAGCTCAGAGTTTATTTAATAGACACCTTTACAAAGATGACTTTAGAAATCAGCTGAGTTTTATGTGCACCATACAGATGGTATGACCTCTAGGTGTGCCTTAGAATACAGGGTTTTCAACTAATATTTAAATCAAGCTCTTGGATGCCAGTTTCATCATCTGGTGAAAGTACATAACACCCAGCCCTTCTAAGATTCAACTGCGAACCTGTGCATCAAGAGGTTTGCAGTGTTTGGCACAGAGTAAGCACTCAGTGACTGGTAGCTATTAATAATTAGAATTAACCTGAAAACCTTCCAGGAGGTGTAAAATGCTTTTTCCCTGTCTACGCTATACTTGGAAGATGCCCTTTATGTATTGTTTAAACAACGGAAAACAGCAGCTTCTTAGAAATAGGGTAAGGGACAACCTAAAGTTAATTTGCATAAAATGCATCATATTCTTTCTAATTACTTACTGAATTTTCTCTGGAATGTGTTTCCTTAGAGATAAGGAAATATAAAGGTCACCTATGTTGTTGGAAGCTGTATACCTTTTGTTTACATAGTGAAGTTGCTTTCTAAACAATAAGATCTAGAGAACACAAAAGAGATCTTCCTCTCCTGAAACGCAGAGGACTGCTAATGTGTAATTTGTGAAGCCAGAAAAGAGGCTTTGTCTTGGATTTCTTTTATCCAAAGATCTGCATTTTCCTTTTACATTTAATCCAGTAAAATTAAGTTTCACTCTATCTTCAGTTTTCCATTCTGTTCCCAGTTTTCCACTGAGTAGCAGAGTCTCTCCAGAGGCCCCTGAACATTGGCAGGGAGCAGCTGCCTTAGCAGTAAATGCCACAGTTGTTGGCACTGGAAAAACATCGCCAGCAAGCAAGCTGCCTTGCTGTTCTACTGCCAGGGCCTCTGAATATTCAGAAACAGCACCATGAAAGACATACAACTTCAGATTTTCGCTTAGGTAAATTAAAATTAATGACTTGGTTTCTTCGTTTGGGCTGTGATTTTTCCTTCTTAGAATAATAGTGCCATGCGTTCTATCAAAATGGAGAATCACAACTAAAAAAAAAGGCATAGCCATAAACATGAAACAGCTGAATTTTCTATTTGCTCAAGTTTTTGCTAATAAAAAAAACCAAAACATTTTTCTTTTTAAACGTCAATTGTGTTGAAGGTTAGAGCCTACCTCAGAGACAGCATACTAGCAGTTGAGTAATGGAAGTGTTCCTTTCACTCAGGGATCTGTGATTCAGTGCATCCTCATTGAGCCACCACTGTATGCAAGCTATGTGTGAAAGCTGGGGAATACATAGAGGAGGATGCAGGTTCTTACCCTCAAGGAGTTTCAGTTCAGTCGTTCAGTCGTGTCCGACTCTTTGCGACCCCATGAATCACAGCACACCAGGCCTCCCTGTCCGTCACCAACTCCCGGAGTTCACTCAAACTCATGTCTGTCGAGTCGGTGATGCCATCCAGCCATCTCATTCTGTGTCGTCCCCGTCTCCGCCCGTCCCCGATCCCTCCCAGCATCAGAGTCTGTTCAATTACTGTTGTGTGCCTGCAGTGATGCTCTCTACCTGGCAGTGGTTGGCTTTACCATGTGGGGGCAGTACAAGTGTAATAAGAGAAATTTTTCTAAACCTAGTGCAATAGAATTGGGGCTTCTCTGGTGGTTCAGTGATAAAGAACCTGCCTGCCAATGTAGGAGGCACAGGTTTGCTCCCTGGGTCTTGGAGATCCCTTGAAGAAGGAAATGGCAACCCATACCAATATTCTTGCTGGGAAATCTTATAGACAGAGGAGCCTGGTGGGCTACAGTCCATGGGGCCACAAAATGTTGGATATGACTTAGCAACTGAGCACATACACGTGCCACAGAGTTCAAAGACAGGAATGTTGCGTCGGTCATGGTTTAGGAAACTCTTTTTGAAAGCAGTAGAGACACAGTGGGGAAGAGCGCCAGGCACTGGTCAAGCATGCTCCATGCATTATCTCAAGTTAAAATTGTGATTTAAACTTTCTTATTTTCAGTTCACTATCCGTTAAAGAGATTAAGAAATATAGTTAGCGATCATGCTAGACATACTATGTTGTAACCAGGCTTTGTCACTTAATATATATTGGATTTTTTTTTAATTTTTTATTAGAAAACAAATTTATAATGTATTTATATCACTCACTGAGTACATGGCATTTAATAACAACATCATTTTGGATATTTTTTATGTCATTAAGCTTTTTCACATTACTCTTAATGACTACATGACTTATTTATTTTTTAATAGCTAAGTTATATAAGAAGATGTAAATATAAGAAAAATAAAACCGTGAAAGTATTAGGAGAAAATATATGGATGGTGGGCACTCAAAATTTTTTTTTAATTGTTTCAGAGCAGACGGATTGAGAGGAAGATTAAAGAGATTTCTTGCGTACCCCTGTCCCCACACAGGCACAGCTTCCCTCATTATCAACATCCCCTTCTGGAGTGGTGCATACATTACAATTGATGAACCTACATTGACCCATTGCCATCCCTCAGAGTTCATAGTTTACGTTAGTGCTCACTCTGGGCATTGTACATTCTATGTTGTTGTTTGGTTGCTAAGTCACATCCAACTCTTTTGTGACCCCACGGCCTATAGCCCGCCAGGCTCCTCTGTCCATGGGATTTCCCAGGCAAGAATATTGGAGCGGGTTGCCATTTCCTTCTCCAGGGGATCTTCCTGAACCAGGGATCAAACCTGAGACTCCTGCATTGGCAGGCAGATTCTTTACCACTGAGCCACCAGGGAAGCCCTTGTATGTTCTGTGTGCTGTGTGCTCAGTCATTCAATTGTGTCCTACTCTTTTTAATCCTGTAGACTGTTGCCCACCAGGCTTCTCTCTCCATTGGATTATCCTGGCAAGGATACTAGAGTGCATAGCCATTTCCTCCTTCAGGGGATCTTCCTGACTCAGGGATCAAACCTTTATCTCCTGTATTTCCAGCATTGGCAAGCAAATTCTTTACCACTAAGTCACCATAATGGCATGTATCCATCATCAGAGTACCATACAGAATTTGGGTATTTTAAAAATTAAGTCATATCAAAAAGACAGAAACCTTAATCCCTGATAGCTCAGTTGGTAAAGAATCCACCTGCAATGCAGGAAACCCTGGTTCGATTCTGGGTCAGGAAGGTCCACTGGAGAAGGGATAGGCTAATAGGCTACCCACTCCATATTTTTGGGCTTCCCTTGTGGCTCAGCTGGTAAAGAATCCACCTACAATGTGGGAAACCTGGGTTTGATCCCTGGGTTGGACTGGATAGTCCATGGGGTTGTAAAGAGTAGGGCACTACAGAGCAACTTTCACTTTAACAGAAAAGGTGAGTAGTTTTAATGCTTAAAAGTTAAAAACCCTTTGGATATCAGTTCAGTTCAGTTCAGTCACTCAGTTGTGTCCGACTCTTTATGACCCCATGAGCTGCAGCACGCCTGGCCTCCCTGTCTAACACCAACTCCCAGAGCCTACCCAAACTCATGTCCATTGAGTCGGTGATGTCATCCAACCATCTCATCCTCTGTCATCCCCTTCTCCTCCTGCCCTCAGTCTTTCCCAGCATCAGGGTCTTTTCAAATGAGTCAACTCTTCGCATCAGGTGGCCAAAGTGTTGCAGTTTCAGCTTCAGCATCAGTCCTTCCAGTGAATATTCAGGACTGATCTCCTTTAGAACTGACTGGTTGGATCTCCTTGCAGTCCAAGGGACTCTCAAGAGTCTTCTCCAACACCACAGTTCAAAAGAATCAATTCTTCAGCGATCAGCTTTCTTTATAGTCCAACTCTCACATCCATATATGACTACTGGAAAAACCATAGCCTTGACTAGATGGACCTTTGTTGACAGAGTAATGTCTCTGCTTTTTAATATGCTATCTAGGTTGGTCATAACTTTCCTTCCAAGGAGTAAGTGTCTTTTAATTTCATGGCTGCAATCACCATCTGCAGTGATTTTGGAGCCCAAAAAAATAAAGTCTCTCATTGTTTCCACTGTTTCCCCATCTATTATTTGCCATGAAGTGATGGGACCAGATGCCATGATCTTAGTTTTCTGAATGTTGAGCTTTAAGCCAACTTTTTCACTCCAGATTACTGTAAGTAAAATTTAAAGACACTATCTCATTTAATTCTCACAATAGTTTTATGTAATAGATGCTTATATTTGTTTTAAAGAAGAAACTGAGACACAGAGAAATGACAGTGTGATCAGTAGTTTTCTGGGAGACTGATTATTTTGGTGAAAAATAAAAGCTGACAAAATGAGAGACATAATGAAGCAGTGGGTCAAGTTTAGTCTTTGTAACAGCCTTTCGTATGAATCCCAGCTTTACCACTTTGAGGTGATGGATGAGCTTCATTTTATGTATTTAAAAATATTATATTTTCATTCCATCCTTTGAAGTGTTAATTTCTGTATACTTTCTCATAACAGCTGTTAGAATAAAAATGAGACCTTTTTCAAATGTCTTCAAATGCAACAGTTCAGCGGCATCAAGGACAGACAAATTAGATGCAAATTACAGAAAACATAAATCCCTTTTTTACCGTTCCGTATATACTATCGCTTAAATAGTAAAAGGTTTCAAGCCCTCAGTTAAATAGAGACAGTATGACATAGATCACTAACTACTACTTATTGAAGAGACAAGAGAGAAAAAGCCAAAACTGTGTGAGCTATTATCAAATGGTTGAAATAAAATAAAAGATTGATTGTAGCTGTCATCATAGCTTAGCAATGGGAAAATCTGGAGTGAAGAAATTTAGGATATAAATGTTTTTAGATAGTATTTAGATGAATTCAGTCAAGTTAAAAAATCCCACCTCATCTTGGATAAGAGCAGATGTCTCATTCATTGGGTCCTGTAAAATATTCTGTGCAACTGATCTAATATTTGACTTAAAATGGGGACATAATATTTATATCCTCTGGAGTAACATAATTTATGCTATATAATAACCTTGACATGTTTACAGAATCATGTTTAATGGGCCCTCCAGAGCTCTGATGAATACCTCAGTTTGGTCTGTTTTCTGTATTTCTTAGGAGTCTGGAAAAGCTGTAGGAAATAAAATATCTATCACAAAGTTTTTGCATCTAGCTCAACTACTACTGTCAAGTTTAGCAAAAAGGCCAAAAATTCTGAATTTAAGAGATTTTAGTAGCTGTTTAGAGTTAGTGTTTGAATCTGTATTATGAAGTATGTCAAGATCTTTAGCATTAAAGAGTCCTACATCTACCTACTTAAAAAGGAAGGAACTTTATTGTTTAATTCCTAGTATATGCACATATACTTGTATACATGTGTATATATATATATATATACACACACATGAAATATATATATTGTAGTTTCACAAGTGTATTTTATTTTTTCACCGCAGATAAACAATCAGATTCTATATGGAAGAAGTCACCAAAATGCATCTGCCATTATTAAGACTGCCCCGCCAAAGGTCAAGCTGGTTTTCATCAGGTAAGACAGATATGTCTGTTTTCCTGAAACTCAAGATCTCTTCTGGAGATGTTATTATTTTATCTTATACATAAAATATGTAATACTATTTTATCTTTTGTTTGTTTAAAACAATCACTGTATTCTAAAAATATGTTTTCCTTTTGTAATTGTCACTTTAAGAAAAGTATGTGTGCTAAGTCTTGGGTCTAACTCTTTGTGACACAGTGGACTGTAACCTTCCAGGTTCCTCTGCTCATAGAAGTCTCCAGGCAAGAACAGTAGAGTGGGTAGCTATTCCCTTTTCCAGGAGATCTGCCCAATGCAGGGATCAAACCCAGGTCTCCTGCATTACAGGCAGATTTTTTACCATCTGAGCCACCATGGAAGCCCAAGAAAAGTGTAGATTGCTTTGATTCTGAGGTGTTGTTCTTGTTATGTACAGTTCACATGATAGAACTAGTAGTTGAGGCACATATTTTATTTCTGTTTTGAAAAATTCTTTCTTGATCTGATTATCCTCTTTTTAAATACGATAGAACATTCTAGCTTGTCATCCTCCCATCACCATCATTTGGTCCATTTGCTACATTTGCTATCTCATTAATGCCTTCATCAAAGGATAGGCAGGAAGAAAAAGAATCCAGGGAAGTTTTAGGAGCTTCAATGTAAGAGGGCAGGTGAGAAATACAGAGGGGAGAGGTTTGATTCCATGTGATTTTACTGAAATGACAGATAAATCCGAATTATTTGTAGAGGATGTAACTGTATGTTAACTATGACTCTGTTTCTTTGCCTTTGGGGCCTCGGTTACTATCTATAAACTGGGGATTATAAAACACTTACCTCATTCATTGTGGTATTTTGAAAATTAGAAACACAATGTCAAGCAGAGAGTAAAGGCTTGAAGAAATGTTACCTGTCCTTATGACGGCGATGATTAATATCACTCTTCCCCTTCTCAATAGTTACTTTTTAGTAAGACCCATCCATTTCCAGGAGACAGCAGGGATTAAGAGGTTGTTTATTCCCAGTTTTGGACACTAGTGTAGATGATTGAAATATTCCTCCCCATGCCATCACTTCAGCCTCACAGGCATAGCTGCTTTGCTCCTGAAAAAGTCCTGCATTAATGGCACCCCACTCCAGTACTCTTGCCAGGAAAATCCCATGGATGGAGGAGCCTGGTAGGCTGTAGTCTATGGGATCATGAAGAGTCTGACACGACTGAGCGACTTCACTTTCACTTTTCACTTTCACACATTGGAGAAGGAAATGGCAACCCACTCCAGTGTTCTTGCCTGGAGAATCCCAGGGACGGGGGAGCCTGGTGGGCTGCCGTTATGGGATCACACAGAGTCGGACACGACTGAAGCGCCTTAGCAGCAGGAGCAATGACCTTTCATCCTGTTCATTAGCACTTTCTGGATTTCCAGGGTTTTTTGCTGTTGTATCTAGGAGGAGAAAGTTTCCTTCTCCCCATTTGTGTAATGACAGTCTCGGTTTACTGACTTTGAAGTTCTGTTAGACACCAGTCCCTTTACCCTTCCTATTGCCAGAGGTTACAAATTTAGTTAGATGATGAAAACATGAACAGACTTGAGAAAAGGTCAGCGACTCAAAAATTTAAAGTGTCCATCGATAGGAGTCCATACAAGTAAAGAGTTGAAGCCATTTAAGCTTGAAAACTTGGTTTAAAGCTGTGTGAGGATCACATGAGATGTTACGTAGCATTCAATAGTGTCTGCACATCAGTGCTTGGCACTTTGTGGCCACTGCCACAAGGGATGTTATTACTGATTAACATTATTGTTATGTCTTTGTCATCTGTGGGGCCTTTATACTCATGCTGGCTCATCCCATTTTAAAGGGAATAAAAAGAGAATTGAATAGGATCCAAAGGAAATCATTTAATGCAATTAAGTAGTTGGGAAATAGAACTCCCTGCTTCAAGAAAGAAAGATTAAATGATTTGAAGTTATTTAGAAGACAGAAGAGAAAGCTGAGTAAAATTTTAATAATAGTAATAAAGTCCCATTAATTTAGTGTCTGGTAGTTTCCATTTTGGACTGTTCAGAAGGGATCAGAATCAAGGAAAAATTTTGTTCAGCAATTAATGGTGTACGTGTGATAGAGGATGCTGCTGAATACTTATTTACTGGACATGATTTTAAGCAATTTAGAAATATCAAGCTACAGTCAGAATACGTCATCTAATGATGAACCTTTCTTGCATGGTCATTAAATTACTGTGTTTAGCACATAGTGGGGATTCAGAAAGCTTTATAGAATAAATTTCCTTTCAACTCTTACTGAACAATCCAGATCATATATTCTCCAAATGCAACAATCATAGTAAGTTAGTTCTATAAAACTTCTTATAGTTTAGTCCCTCTCCCCAACTTAAGAAGATTTTCTATATCTTCTTTTGTAAGGAGAAAAATAACATGGGCATGATTCTGAACAATCTATTGTATCTACTTTTAGACTGTCTAAAAGAAAAGGAGCTTGAATTGAAGCAAGAAAAGATGTTCCTCTGCTCATAGCCTTTGTTTGATTCAGTAGATTCATATCTAGTAATTTGCATGCCAGCATTTTATTAATTAATTAATGCTTCAGTTTCTATAGGGAAGGAACTAATCATTTGACTAAGAACTCTTATCTAAAGTGATCAGTTCTTTTCTAAAGCAAAACTGAACTCTCAGGCTTAGTGATTAAGAAAAGAAACCATCAATTCACTCAGCCTGGGCTTGAAATTCCCTCATGATACCACAGCTGTTTGAGCTTGGTCAGGTTCCTGAGCTATTTCATAAGTTGTCTAATGTATTAGTACATGTAAATTGCCTGGAAATATGGACTCAACATATATGGCTGCTATAGAGATGAGGATGATGGTGATGGTGGCAGAAAACATGGGAGGGAGGCAGGATGGAGGTAAAAGAGAAGGAAAGTAGTAGTTAGGATGAAAGAAAGAGGAGGGAAAAAAAGAACTACTTCTCATATGTATGTCGTCTAGTTCCAGAATCTAGACTATTTTTTGAGTGAATCACATTCACAGTTTAAGAATGCTCTAATTAACATCATAATGGTTAAGCACTGGAAGAGGTAGCTACGGATGTTATATACAACCATTTCTAGTAAATGTTAGAATAAGAGACGAGGACACAGCCTACCTGAAACATCTTTTAGTTTCCTGTCTGCTGTTGCTAGACTGCTGCTGCGTCTTCTTTTTTTAATGATGACCTGATATTCTAACAAGGAGTAGAATGCTCATTAATTGAGGAATGTATAAAGAGCAACCTAATTAACATGAATGAATCCTCATGTCAATATAATATAATAAGTTTTACTAAGTAATATTAAATAGGACCAGAATTTAAAGCACTTAAGGAGTTAAGAAAGAAATTCTAAATGAAAAAATTTAATTGTTCATTAGTTGTGTACATCACTAATAGGGATAGCTTGGTAGATTGGTGTCTTATTCATGTGTGGTAACCTGTGCATTTAGGTGCTAAGCAATATGGCATCCTTGCTTCTTTGCACTGATTGACTAGTTCATTCCTTATTTAGGTACATCTTTCAACCTCTGCCTATGTATTACCTCCTTCAGACTATTGTCACAAGAATAGTTTTGCCTATTTTGGAACCAAATCCTGAAACAATTAAGGACTGATTTGTTACCAAGTTTCAAGAGTTTAGCACGTAAATCATCTCAGCACAACAGATGCAATTGTACTTTTCTTTGGCATAACTTGATTTGTGTTTTGTGCGTGCTGAGTCACTTCAGTCATGTCCGGCTCTTTGTGAACCCACAGACGGTAGCCCGTGGCTACAGGCTTCTCTGTCCATGGAATTCTCCAGGCAAGAATACTGGAGTGGGTTGCTATTTTCCTTCTCCAGGGGATCTTCCCAACGCAGGAACTGAACCTGCATCTCTTAACATCTCCTGCATTGGCAGGCGGGTTCGTTACCACTAGTACTACCTGAGAAGCCCTTGTGTTATTTAATGTTACTTTAAAAACCAATCTTTGTAAATTATATTTCTTTGATTATGGCTTCTGTATGGCAGTATTTCCTTCCTTAGTTGAAATTGTTGATTCCCTGTGCATTTCCATTATACAGAAAATTTTGGTTTTTATACCTGAGTAACTCTTTTTCAAATTTATTGACAAGGGAGATAAGAATGGGAACCGGCTACAGGTTTAGGAGAATGAGTAGCAGTAAAATACTCACAGGAAGGTGTGAAAATATGCTGCAGGTAACATTTTAATTAACTAGGGCTCTTAGTCTGTAGTGATATACATTTGTGTAATCATGTCCTTGTCATAATACTTGCCTTTGTTCATATACTAATTGATCTATAATTCACAAAGTGGGTCTGTGAGTCATCAGGGAAAATTAGCAAGTTGCTGCTGTGTGTACATGACATGGGCTTCCCTGGAGGCTCCAATGGTAAAGAATCCACCTGCAAATACAGGAGACCTGGGTTCCACCCTTGGGTCGGGAAGGTCTCCTGAAGAAGGGAATGGCTACCCACTCCAGTATTCTTGCCTAGAGAATTCCATGGACAGAGGAGCTCAGCGGGCTACAGTCTGTGGCGTCACAAAGATTTCGGGCACGACTGAGTGACTAAACACTTTCACCTTCAAACACGACTTACTTACATAATCACTTCTTGCCCTTTTCTCCCCACATTATTAGATTTTGGACAATACTGTAATCATGTAATTGTGCCCAGTGACACATTTGGACTGTAGTATACTCAGTGATTCTACTCTAGATCATCTCGATGCATATTACACTGTGGGTGCTTACTATGTACAGCACATTCAACTCTGAGTTTTTCTATTCCATATGATCTCCTCTACACGAGCACTCCAATTTCAGTACAGGAGACGCAATGTATTAATATGATGAAGAATGAATTGCTGTATTTGGCAGTGCAAGGATCCAAGGAGATTAATGATCTCGCCTGCAGCTCTTGTCATACCTTCCCCCACTATCGAAAATTAAATGTCATGTATAACAACTCACTCTCCATTACTTAATTACATGTGGAAAATGTGTACTGTTAAAAACTCCTGGGGCTAAAGGAGGCCAAATGAAACTGAAACCCTTGGAAAGATTTAGTGCTAGCTGTCAAGCCCTACCGAGTGAAAGTGGACTCACCATGGGACCCACTTCACTGTATCCATTGAACACATGTCTTGTTTTCGTAATTAAAAAGTATGGTGTGGCCTGTTATCCTCTAGTCTTGTCCCTAAAAGATGATATTGATTCGAAATTAATGTGAATGTCAAAGTAAGTCCAACTGAATAAGATTCTTATTGTGCTCTTGCTTCTTTATATCTAGTTTTGATAAATAGGAGAGAAAAAAGATTGTGGGATCAAGTGTGAGTTTGACTTTTACAAGGAAACATTCATGCATTTATTGCATAAGTATTTTCAGAGTGCCTACCTGTGCTGGTGCTGTGGAGTGGCACAGAGAACACATTTTCTGCCCTAAGGAGGGACACAGAGAGTAAAACAGTCCTTATCCAGCGGTGCCTTATCCAGCGGTGTAAGTGCCATGACACCATAGGGACATATAAGAGACACACCTAACCTGGTCTTTGTAGCCTGTGGGAAAGTGTCACAGATAAAGATGTTTAAGCTCAGACTAGAAGGGAGGAACATAGCTGCATGTGTCATTTGGTACGATTTCTGTAAATAAGCATTTTCTTACGCTCATGGATCATTAAACGATGCAGTGCCCCTTTTCAAGTGCACAGTAAAACATCATCCATGACATATATGACAAGGAAGAGGAAGAGGCCTATCATTAGCACTGAACTATGTTAGGAGTCAGAGAAGGCGATGGCACCCCACTCCAGTATTCTTGCCTGGAAAATCCCATGGACAGAGGAGCCTGGTAGGCTGCAGTCCATGGGATCGCGAAGAGTCAGACACAACTGAGCGACTTCACTTTCACTTTTCACTTTCATGCATTGGAGAAGGAAATGGCAACCCACTCCAGTGTTCTTGCCTGGAGAATCCCAGGGACGGGGGAGCCTGGTGGGCTTCCGTCTATGGGGTCGCACAGAGTCGGACATGACTGAAGCAACTTAGCAGCAGCAGCAGTATATTAGGAGTTGTCGGGGATGGAGACTGTCCTGCAATTTCAAGACTCTTCTGTTTCTCTGTTTAGTTGGACTGTGTGATAGATCCATAGGTCTCTCAAATGCTCTGAAATCCTGACTCTTTCTTTAATACTTGTTTTATGTACTATCAATTTTAAATAGTAATTTTAATTATTAATTTTATATTCATAAGTAGAATTTATAAGACTTTTAGTTCAAGAGCAAGGTGGAATTGGAGTGTTTTGTGTTTTGATCTTTTGTCAAAAGCATTGGAAATTATGTATCCAAATAAGAAAAATTGTTTCCTCTGACAGATTGTGGTAACCTTGGGAAGTTGTGTACATTTCATCCAGTTATCATTCCATTGGGTCATACACTTCTGAAATCATCTTGAAAGCCTAAGACATACTCTTTTGAATATCTACAGTAGCCATAGATTTTCCTCTTTCGAGGGTGGTTGTAGCTAAGCTGTCTGAAATAGCCAGAAATTTTACATGAATTCAGGTGCATTTAGTCAACAGTATTTAGTCAATTAGGTAGAGTGCTTACCAAGCAAGCCCATCTTTCTTGTTTGACTTGTAAAGGATCTTTGAAAACCATCATTATTATTTCATGAATAGAATTGCAAATTTTGTTCTTTATTGCTCCTATTTCTTAATACCAGCTTGTGGGAATTATGACTATATGTATTTCACTTTTAGCACTCAGAAACAACTAATTGTGATGGTCACAGAGATAATAGGGATGTTTTTTCTTTACACTTTTTTGGGGGCAATATTTTTACTTCTCTCACTGTAGAATGCCTGTTTTCTTTGGTAGATGCCCCTCCCCTGAACACACATACACGCCCACAATGTATGTAGTATGATGAAAGAGTAAAAATAGTAAATCTAGGTGGAATCTAAAGGAACCAGATCTTTCTCTCACTGCGAAGGTGTCACCAGTGGGTGGACATGAGACCTAAGTTTGAGCAATTTGATACCTTAGGCTTAGAACAGAAAGCAGGTGATTTGAGTGATTTTATATGTATGGTGTTTATTCATGGAGTCACAGGGCCTTGATCAAATGTGCCTGCTGTGATGTTATTCTGCTTCCTGCTTCCTTGTCCTCTGGAGGTCTCTTAGTTCTCATTTGTTCTAAGTCTGATAATATAGCCTGCCTATGTTCTGTGAGATCCCAATAGCCCTCTAATAAATTAACTTTTGCTTCAGTTCAGTTCAGTCACTGTCGTGTCTGACTCTTTGTGACCCCATGGACTACAGCACACCAGGCTTCACTGTCCATCACCAACTTCCAGAGCTTGCTCAAACTCACATCCATCAAGTCGGTGATGCCATCCAACCATCTCATCCTCTGGCATCCCCTTCTCCTCTTGCCTTCAATCTTTCCCAGCATCAGGGTGTTTTCCAGTGAGTCAGTTCTTCATATCAGGTGGCCAGAGTATTGGCGCTTCAGCTTCAGCATCAGTTATTCCAATGAATATTCAGGACTGATTTCCTTCAGGATTGATCGGTTTGATCTCCTTGCAGCCCAAGGGACTCTCAAGAGTCTTCTCCAACCCCACAGTTCAAAAGCATCAATTCTTTGGTTTTCAGCTTTCTTTATGATCCAACTCTCACATCTGTACATGACTACTGGAAAAACCATAGCTTTGACTATGCTGACTTTTGTCTCTGCAAAGTGATGTCTCTGCTTTTTTATATGCTGTCTAGATTTGTCATAGCTCTTCTTCCAAGGTGCAAGCGTCTTTTAATTTCATAGTTGCAGTTACCATCTGCAGTGATTTTGGAGCCCAACAAAATAAAGTCTGTCACTGTTTCCATTGTTTCCCCATCTATTTGCCATGAAGTGATAGGACTGGATGCCATGACCTTAGTTTTTTGAATGTGACTTTTAATCCAGCTTTTTCACTCTCCTCTTTCCCTTTCATCAAGAGGTTCTTTAGTTCCTCTTTGCTTTCTGCTGTAAGGATGGTGTCATCTCCTTGTCTGAGCGTAAGTTGGCCTAAATTCCTTTCTGTTCCTTGCTGCTAAAGAGTCCTAATGAATAGGAAGGATGATAAAATTAGAGCTCTCTGAACAAGTCATGAGCAACAAGTGCAAGTTCCCTCTGCTTATATGCATGTCTCATGTTGGCTTTTAGCCGTGATCCTGAGAAGATACTATCCATCAGACATCCTTAGCAGAACCACAAGACCTCTAAACGAGTCCCTACTGGGGATTCCTAGTATGACAAGTTTCCACTGCTACTGGCTCTTGAAATGAGATTATCACGATGATTTCAGAGAAATCAAGCAGGATTTTACTCAGTTTTATACTTGGTAGGAAGAGTCACCTTTTATAGTTGATGGCCTTACGGTGAGGACTGGATGTCTGAACAACATTCAGGCTGTTCCTGACAGTATGAAGAGAAGAATGGCTGTATCTACTGTACTATCTTTAGAAAGAGTCTCTATGAGAAACTTGATAGGCTATCATTTATCCCATCCAGTCCTAAAGCTCCCCAAAATAACTCTCCCACCAACCTGCACTGTGAGATATTTTGAGTCAACTTTTCCTCTGAACAATTGGCAATCGTTATTTAGAACTTGCCTGGGGCCACCTTTGCAAACTGTGGGTCTAGATGCTGAATTACTCCCAGCAGCCCTCATTAGTGATTGACATTGTTTGGAATGCCAAGGAAATAGAGGTCATAATTCCACTGTCATTGGACATTTATTTCAGATTTAGCATGGTCAGCTATTTTGGTGGTTTCTTCCAGTTGGGAATTAGAAACTATTTAGTGGGTTCATATAGTTAGAAATATCTCCTGGAATCTTTTCAGAAAGGAGTTTTGCTCCCTCTGAGATGTAATGATTTGCTTTGTTTTACATGTTACTTCTGGTTCATTTGCATAGAACTTTCCTGGATGAATGTTAACTTATTGTCATGTTTCAATTAATACAGCAAATATAGATTTTATTTTTTCCGTCCTCAGGTATCTCACATCACTATTTTTAGTGCAGTCAGAAAAAAAATTATCTAGATCTGTTCAGTTGTATTCATATGTTCCTCATTTATACAGCTTTGTGTGTATATGCACCTAACAATGTGCTAGGCTCCAGATTGTAGTAATAATCATTCTATATAGAACAGGTTGCACAAAATTAAATCAACTTACTTAGGAATCCAGGTTGAATTCAGGCACATAGCTTCTACTTTTGATATAATGCTATTTTGTTGACATGAAATAAGATTCTATGGGTTTAGTGAAAATGAATTTCCAAGAGGCAAGACCAGATCTGTTCTGAAGACAAAATGATTTTAAGTGATAATGTAATTCAAATGTATTCTCATCACACTTGTACTTTTTTGTCTTAATTTTTTTAATTGTGATAAAATATGCATAACATAAAATCTACCTTATGAACCATTTTTAAGTATACAGTTAAGTAGCATTAAGTATATTCACATTATTGTACAACCATCACCACCATCTATCTACAAAATAGTTTATACCTTGCAAAACTGAAACTCCATGCCCATTGACAAGTAACACCCCATTCTCTCCTTCTCCCCACCTCCTGGCAGCTATCTTTCTGCATTTAACTACACTGGATACCTTATAAAAGTGGACTCATATAGTATTTATCCTTTTGCTACTGGCTTATTTCACTTATCACAGTGTTTTCAAGCTTCATCCATGTTGCTGCATATGTCAGAATTGTCCTCCTTTATTAAAACTGAATGATGTTCCATTGTATGTTTATCCATTCATCTGCTTCTACTTTTTAACTATTGTGAATAATAGTACTATGAACATGAGTGTACAGATGTCTGTTTGAGACTCTTTTCTCAATTCTTTTCCATATATATATCCAGAAGTGGAATTGCTGAATTATATGACAATTCTATTTTAATTTTTTGAGGAACTACTATATTTCCCATAGCAACTGTACCATACTACATTCCTACTGACTGTAGGCAAGGGTTCCAGTTTCTCTACAACCTCACCAACTCTTAATATTTTCTTTCTTTCTTTTTTTGATAGTAGTTGGGTATGACTATTGGGTATGACTTCTTCTTTGGAGAGATATCTTTTCAAGTCATTGCCTGTCTTTTAGTCAGGTTGTTTTGTTGGTGAGTTTAGGAATTCTTTTATGTATTCTGGATATTAACTCATCATCAGATATATGATTTGCAAAAGTTTTCTCTCATTCCATAGATTGTCTTTTTCACTCTGTTGATCCACTGAGTTTTTCATGTTAATGTAGTCCAATTTGTCTATTTGCTATTGCTTGGGCTTTTGGTGTCCGATCCAAGATATTGCATCATTACCAAATCCAATGTCATGAATTTCCCCATGTTTTCTTGTAACAGTTTTATAATTTTAACTCTTATGTTTAGGTCTTTGATCCATTTTGAGTTAATTTTTGTATATGCTATAGGGGAATAATCCAACTTCATCCTTTTGCATGTGGATATCCAGGTTTCCCTGTACCATTTGTTGAAAAGATCATCCATTCTCCCACTGAATAATCTTGGCGCCCTTGTTGGAATCATTTGACCCTATACTGAGGATTTATTTCAGGGCTTCCTATTATATTCCATTGGTTTACGCATTTGTTCTTAAGCCAGTACTACACTGTTTTGACTACTATAGCATTGTAGTATATTGTGAAATTATGACTTTGTTCTTCTTTTTCAAGATTGTTTTGGCTATTCCATATACATTTTAGGATGGAACACACTTTCACTTTTAAAAGAAGGAACATTGCTCCTTGGAGATATCTCAGACCCTAATAAATTGAAAGTCGTGGAATTCTACAAATACATGCAGGCACATACAGCTCATTACATCAGATGTCTTTTTTTATCATTCAGAAATTTTTGTCATAGGCTCAGTGTCTTTTCCTGAAGGGTAAATAACATTCTCTTCATATCTCATTAATCTTTCAACTACAATTTGTAGCATTCTTTTAGAGCTTATGTTAGAGAGAGAATCTCATATTTAATCCTAAGGCATTAGTCAGTGATTGCTGGATTGATGCTTCAAATAGCATGTTATCGAAATCTCTTACTACAATTTAATTATGATTATAACTTTGAGGGATAAGATATAAACATAAAGGGTTTTATCAACAAATCTCTGTGACATGTGTATGCTTATAAGAATGCAGTGAGGTATTCTTAGAAGAACAGAAAAAGTTGCTGAGAAAACCCACGTAAGCAGTTTAGAAATTCAGAGGAGAGAGAGATTACTGTTGTAGAAGTGGATACATCAAGAGCTAGTTAATGCTACCTGAGAATATTTATTTGGGGAAAAAAAATGTCCAAACTGCATGAACAGATTTAAGTATTTATTGAGTATCTACTGTATCTCAAATACTATATAAGACATGCACATTTATAACTATACATCAAGCAAAACAAGCACCAAAAGAGGGAACTCTATGCTGTTGGATTATTCCCAGTGTATTTGCAGGCTTGGTTGCACAGAGGGGTTTTCACAGTTGAGAAGGGAGTGATTTGGATTGACCGAGACACAGAGAAAGCAGAACAAGGAAACTAGCAGGGATGCTGTTGTTAACGTGAAAAGCACTTGAATTAGAATGGTGACATAGGATCAGAAGAAAAGAGTAAAAAAAGAATGACATCTTTAGAATGAATCCTTCAGACTTGATAATTTCTTTGGGTATAAGGGTTGATGGTTGAATGAATAAACCAATACAATATTGTAAAGTAATTAGCCTCCAATTAAAAAAAAAAAAGAGTAACTGAGAACTTTGCTCCTAGATGTAAGAATCTGAGACTTAAATTTATATCATAAAATATTGAATGTAAACTATTGTTACTATCAGATAAGCTTCAAACACGGGGTCAGGAAGATCCCCTGGAGAAGGAAATGACAACCCACTCCAATATTCTTTTCCTGGGAAATTCTGTGGACTGAGGAGCCTGGCAGGCTACAGTCCATGGGGTCGCAAAGAGCTGGACATGAGTTAGTGACTAAATAAGAACAACAACATTGTTACTATGCTTTAGTGTTATGACATATTGTCTCTTAATTCTATTAGAATATATTATCCTAATTTTATAGATTAAAAAGTAAGATTTTGAAAAAGTTGCTTAGTATATTGTTTATGTCTTACTGATGGAACTGAAGATAAAACTGTACATTTACCTAGGTGTCCTTAGGACTGGATTTCTTTCCAGAATAGCACCTAGTTGTCTTATACTATAGATAATCCTGAATTCATTTTTTAACTGGGATATAATTTCTACTCAATGCAATAGATTTTAAGTGTTCAATTTGTTGAGTTTTGATAATATAAAATATATGCCTGTGTAGCCATCGCCCAAAACAAAAATATAAGAAATTCATTCACCCTGGCAAGTTTCCTGGTGCTCCTTTCCAGTTAGTTCCTCCCCGCAGAACCAACATTTCTGATTTCTGTCACCAAAGATTAGTTTTAACATTTCTTGAGCTTCATGAAAAAAAAAAATCAAACAACATCTATTGTTTTGTGTCTGGTTTCTTTCATTTTATATAATTTTTAACATATTTATCGTTGTTGTCATGTATACCAGTAGTTCCTTAAATTATTGAGGAATACTACCCTAATCTGTGAATATACCACAATTTGATGATGCATCCTTCTGCCGGTGGATATTTGGGTTGTTTTCAGTTTTTAGCTATTCTGATTAAAGTATAAGCATGATTTTTTTTGGGGAAAGTTATAGAATAAGCTTGTTTAGAACATATTTGAGTCAGGATAGATTCAGTTATGCTTCAGTAACTAACAGCCCAAATCTCAGTGGCTTAAAACAACAAAGATTTATTTCTTTCTCAAGTTACATGTCCACCGGGGCTCAGCAAGGGGGCCTCTCTACTCACTATGGTCTTTCAGGTACCCAGGCAACAGAAGTTCCATCTCAGCTGTGTTTCCATAATCACCAGGGCTGAAAAGCAAACATAGTTAATCAAGTACTGGTTCAGTTTTAAAGGTGAAGTAAAACACAAGCTAGAGGATTTATGAATATCCCTAATTACTATCACAGGAGAGCACTGGGAGAATTACACTCCATTGTACTATTCACCACCTGACCTGCACTATCAAGCACAATGAATATTTCAAAGCATTTTATAGTCATTATATGTATATGAGGGGTGGGTAATGTAGATGTGACACTCCAAACTTAAGTATGAAAAGTTGATCAAGTCAGAGAGAACAAACTTAGAACTCTGCAGTGCATCTTCATCTTGAAGAAAATTGTGAAATAAATTTAAGAGTAAATTGTGACCCAGTAGAACTTTTCCCCAAGGTGGATCTGGGGATAATAGATTGGGTATATGAGAGAAGAAGATATTTGTGGCTTTGGGTCAAGCTATTGAATTGGGAAACACCGTAATACAATAGTTAAAAGAGTAGGTTTTGAAACCAGATAGCTGGATTTTAGCCTCAGCTTGCTATTTATTAGCTTTGTGATTTTGGTCCAGTAGCTTAATCTCTGTGTAAAGTGAAGAAAATAACTGTAACGACCACATAGAGCTGTTATGAAGGTTAAATGAGTTAACATGTTAAAAAGATTAGAACAGTGGTGCATTGTAAGAACTCAAAAGTTATGCTTCTGGTGATCACATTTTCCAAATCAATACATTTTGCTAGGTATTAACTTTTCTCGTTGTGTAACAAACTACCACAAATTTAATGGCTTAGACCAACACACATTTATTATCTGGTAGTTCAGTGGGTCAGAAGTCTGACACAGAGAGGTTGGGTTCTCTCTTTAACATATCACAAAGCAGAAATCAAGATGTTGGCTAGATTGACTTCTCTTCTGGAGCCTTGGGGAAAAATTCACTTCCAGGCTCATTCTTGTTAAGTTTATTTCCTTGTTGGTTCTTTTTTTTCTTTTTTCTTTTAAACTTTTTATTTTGTCTTGGGGCGACTTCACTTTCACACATTGGAGAAGGAAATGGCAACCCACTCCAGTGTTCTTGCCTGGAGAATCCCAGGGACGGGGGAACCTGGTGGGCTTCCGTCTATGGGGTCACACAGAGTCGGACACGACTGAAGTGACTTAGCAGCAGTAGCATAATCAGTAATGATGTGATAGTTTTAATCATATGTATACATGTATCCTGGAAAAGGAAATGGCAACCCACTCCATGGGAAAACCCATGGACAGAAGAGCCTGGAGGGCTGTAGTCTGTGGGGTCACAAAAAGTCAGGCACAACTCAGCACCTACTACTACTACTACTATACGTGTGTCCCCCCAAACACCCCTTTCATCCAGGCTGCCATATAACATTGAATAGAGTTCCCTGTGCTTGCCCTTGTTTTTGTCCTTCAGATGCCATGGTTCTTTGTGACCCTGTGGACTGCAGGTAGTATTGGAAAGTACTGGAAATTAAGCTTCAGCATCAGTCCTCCCAATGAATATTCAGGGTTGATTACCTTTAGTATTGACTGGTTTGATCTCCTTGCAGTCCAAGAGACTCTCAAGAGTTTTCTTCTGCACAATTTGAAAGCATCAGTTTTTTGGCACTCAGCCTTCTTTATTGTCCAGAGTTCACATCTGTACCTGACAAAAAAAAAAACCCATAATTTTGACTATACAGACCTTTGTTAGAAAAGGGATGTCTCTGCTTTTTGATGTGCCATCTAGGTTTGTCATAGCTTTTCTTCCAAGGAGCAAACATCTTTTAATTTCATGGTTGCAGTCACTGTCTGCAATGATTTTAGAGCCCAAAGAAAGAAAATCTGTCACTGCTTCCACATTTTCCCCTTGTATTTGCTTGTTGGTTATCCTAAAATGGATATAGCAGTGTATACATGTCCATCCCAAACTCCCAGCTATCACTTCCCCGTTCGTTCCCCCTGCAACCACAAGTTCGTTCTCTAAGTCTGTGAGTCTCTTTCTGTTTTGTAAGTTCATTTGTATCATTTCTTTTTAGATTCCACATGTAAGGGATGTCATACAGTATTTGTCCTCTGTCTGACTTACTTCACTCAACATGACAACCTCTGGGTCCATCCATGTGCTTCACATGGCCTTATTTCATTCTTTTTAATGGCTGAATAATACTCTATTGTATACGTGTACTACATTTTCTGGTGGCTCAGAGGTTAAAGCGTCTGCCTCCAAGACGGGAGACCCGGGTTCGATCCCTGGGTCGGGAAGATCCCCTGGAGAAGGAAATGGTAACCCACTCCAGTATTCTTGCCTGGAGAATCCCATGGATGGAGAAGCCTGGTAGGCTACAGTCCACGGGGTCGCAAAGAGTCGGACACGACTGAGCGACTGAACAGAACAGAACTACATTTTCTTTATCCATCCCTCTGTCAGTTGACATTTAGGTTGCTTCCATGTCTTGGCTATTGTAAACAGTGCTGTGTGAACATATCCTTTCCCCACTCCAGTATTCTTCCCTGGAGAATCCCTTGGACAGAGGAGCCTGGCGGGCTACAGTCCAATGGGTCACAAATAGTTGGACATGACTGAAGCAACCTAGCATTCACCCACGTATATCCTTTTAGATCAGGTTTTGGTACAGTACGGAGGTTCCTTGTTGGTTCTTAGTTGGAGATTTCTCTTAGTTTTTAAAGGTCATTCACATTATTTGCCATGAGGCCCCTTTTATCCTCAAGCCAGAGATGATACTTGTAATCTCTGACTTTCTATCTCTGACCTCCTGACATTCCTTAGAATTCTTGTCGGTCAACCTACTAACTTTAGAGACCAAGACAATGAGGCTCCAAGAAGTGAAATTTCCAAATTTAAAGGGGACATGTGATTAGGTCTTACCCAACGTGATAATCTGCCTTATCTTAAGGTCATCAGTGCTATGTACTATAACCTAATCATGAAAGTGAAATTCATCCTATTTACATCCTGTAAGCCAGAAGGCAGGAGTCTTGGGAGACCTCTTAGAATTCTGCCCAATACATGCTGCATGATTTTTACCAATATGAATATATTTTATAACAGCATTGAATTGAAATCAGGATCCAGAATATGTCTTTGTCATAAATATAAATATATTTTGCAAACAAAAATCTGAATTGGGTATGTTCCTAGTATCCTTTTGGAGAAAAACTACATTGATAGTCCCTAGATAGAAATTCCACTGTCATAATTATCTGTTTACTTAGCTGTGTTCTTCACTAATTGCTAGCATCATCAAAGGTAGGAATCATGTTTTATTCATCTTTGTTTTCATAACATAAATTATATTTGTTAAATAAACCAATGAATATATTCAAAATAAATTCAGAGCTATATTGTTGAGCTGCAATCAATTAAACTCTAGCCAGCTTAAATTAAAAGGAGAATGTATTGTAAGAATACATTAAGAATAAGTCATGCAGCTAAAACTCTGAAGAGAAGGAACCAGGGCAACTCCAGAGACATCACCAGAAGAAAATTCTAACCTCATTGTTTAGTCTTAACTATCTCCGTTGGCATTGTCTAGATACCACACTCTTGAGTCTCTTTGAGTCTGTTCTAAATTTTCAGTCCCTGGAAGAGAGAATCTGATCTGCTTAAAATGAGACAGATATCTGCTTCTTAAATCCACTGAAGGTGAGGCCAACTGTTCATGTTACCTAGTATAGACCATCCATGGAATCACTGAGAGTTTGGCAGACACCCCAAGAAATGTTCATTAATTTGGTAAGTACCAATTGCTGGTTGACCAAAGCCAACACATCATCACTAATTGGTGAGGAAGCTTGGAAAGCATAGGGCACACCTTTGATAGTCCTGCTTCGTATCTTTTCCGGCTTGTTAAGACCTCTTTTACTCAACAGACATTTATAGTATACTTACTCTTTCCTAGGTATTCTGCTACAAGAAGAGGACATAAAGAAATAAGATTCTATCTCTGTGTTTAAAAAGGAGAGAGAATAGCACAAATAATTTTAATAGAGCATGGCAAGTCCAGTGATAAGGGCATACCTATATAGGCTTCCATACCTTGGAATCTCACTTTTATCCATGATAGAAATCCACTGTCTGTCTGCCAACAGCTGTTACATCCTCAACAGGGAATGTAAATTGGTGTAGCGACTATAGAAAACAGAATGGAAGCTCCTCAAAAAACTAAAAATAGAGTTGCTGTATGACCCTGCAATCCCACTCCTTGGTGTGTATCCAGAGAAAACTATAATTCAAAAAGATGAATGCACCCCAGAGTTCATTGTAGCACTACTTACAATAGCCAAGACATGGAAACAACCTAAATATCCATTTATGGATAAATGAATAAAGAACATTTATACAATGGAGTATTACTCAGTCATCAAAAAGGATGAAATAATGTCATTTGGAACAACATGGATGGACCTAGAGATTACATTCTAAATGAAGTCAGAAAGAAAAAGACGAATACCAAGCTGAGATCACTTATATGTGGAATCTAAAATATAACTCAAATGAACTTATCTACAAAGCAGAAACAGACTCACAGACACAGAGAACAGACTTATGGTGGCCAAGGGGAGAGGGCTTTGGAGAGAGATGGATTGGGAGTTTGGGATTCGCAGATGCAAGGTATTATATGGAGAATAAACAATCAAGTCCTAATATATAGCACAAGGAACTATATTCAATATTCTATGATAATAGAAATATCATAGAATAATATAATAGAAAAGAATATGGAGAAGAATGTATATATATCTATATTGTATATATATACATATATATAATCTCCCCTCTGGATATATGCCCAGGAGTGGGATTGCAGGATTATATGGCAACTCTGTTTTTAGTTTTTTGAGAAACTTCTATGAATAACCATATTCATATAACTGTATCACTTTGTAGTAGAAATTCATACAACATTGTAAATCAACTATGCTTCAATAAAATAGACTTTTAAAAAGATACAAATCATGCAAAATAAAAAATGCAAATACCAGCAAATAATTTCAACTACAGTTTCTGATTGTGTGCTGTATGGGATACCAAGATGTAAGAAATTTGTGTTGGTTATACTGAAAATGAAAAGTTAATTATGAAACAAACAGATTTCATTCCTTGTGAATCATGGACTATGAGAGGTCAGAGGATCCCCAGAAGTCTTTCAAGCTAACTGCCCTTGTGAAGCATAACTGCTTTCTCTCCTTTAGTTTCCCTCTTCCCACTTCTTTCTCTTTAAAACTGTTGTCTTGTCTGTCATACAGAGTGGAGTAAGTCAGAAAGAGAAAAACAAGTATCATATATTAATACATATATATGGAATCCAGAAAAATGGTACTGATGAACCTATTTGCAGGACAGGAATAGAGACGCAGCTGTAGAGAACAGGTTTGTGGACACCAGAGGGAGAAGGGGAGGGTAGGATAAATTGAGAGGATGAGAGTGACGTGAATACACTACGGTGTGTAAAATAGCTAGCTAGTGGGAAGCTGCTGTAGAGAACAGGGAGCTCAGCTCCGTGCTCTGTGATGACATAGAGGGGTGAGATGGGGGCAGTGGGAGGGAGGCTGAAGAGGGAGGGGATATATGTATATATCTATATATATATATACACACATACACATATATAGCTGATTTGCATTGTTGTACAGCAAAAACTAATATAACATTGTAAAGCAATTGTTATTATTAGGGACTTCCCTATGGCTCAGATGGTAAAGAATCTGCCTGCAATGCAGGAGACATGGGTTCCATCTCTGGGTGGGGAAGATCCCCTGGAAGAGGGTATAGCAACCTTCTCCAATATTCTTGCCTGGAGAATCTCATGGACAGAGGGGCCTGGCGGGCCACAGTTCATAGGATTGCAAAGAGTCAGACACGGCTAAGCGGCCAACACACACAAAGCAATTATACTCCAACTAAAAAAAATTGCTGCCTTGATGACAATGTCTGTGAACACTCACTCATGAGTGGATTGTAAAGGATTATGAACTGTAACTTCTTATAGCAGCTTTCCTCTCTGCACTGAAGTTTTCTATTCTGTGAAGTTTAAAAAAATTAATATGGACTTTAAAAACCATTAAAATCATACTATTTTGGGGGGAATTATTAAATTATGAAGTGATAACTTGGTCCAGTTAATCATTATTTCTCAATAAAAACTTATGTGCAGCTATATTTTTAATGCCTGTAACCTTTGAAAGAGATATGAAAGGCCATCTGCTTAATTACTGCCAAATACACTCTGCCCCATGGGCTCTAAATCTGGAGCAGACATGTCCTGTTGGCTTTCAGTTCTAAGCTAGAGCTGAGCTCTATTGTGTTATTCCATGGGGGAAACTGAGTGGGAAAGGAAATCACCTTTGGGAAAATGCTATTACTTACCCAGGGGTAACTGATTGCTTCTTCTGTGTATGAGAAAACTGCTGAGGAATGGATTGTACTCCCTGAAAAACAACAGCCATCTCTTAACATAATAGTGCATGCTTAAGGCATCTGTAATGCTGTCAGAAGAAATAGACATAATCTTCATGCTCTGTATCACTTTGTGATTTTAGTTTTCTCCCTTTTGCTTTGGTTTGGTTGGTGTGCTAGGTAATTCAAGAATTTTAAAAGGTTAAAGCCCAACTCAATGGACATGAGTTTGAGTAAACTCTGGGAATTGGTGATGAACAGGGAGGCCTGGCGTGCTGTAGTCCATGGGGTCACAAAGAGTTGGACACGACTGAACTGACTGACTTATGAAAGCAAGAAATGGGACCTAGACCTCTTCTCTTTATGTATGTTCTGCCTTATTCCAAAAGAATTTTTATCAGCTTAGAAGTTTTACAGTTCAACCTACTTACTTAAGAGGTCAGGAAACTGATTTTCTTAGAAGTGATTTCCCCAAAATCCTAAGGTCAGTGGTAGTTCTAGAACTGAAACTACTTCCGTCTCCTTATTGAAATGAGTGATCGTTACATTATTTATTTTATTTTTTATTTTGACTGCACTGGGTCTTCATTAAAGTGCACAAGCTTCTCTAGTTACAGTGCATGGGCTTTCTCTGGTTATAGCATGCAGGCTCATTGGCTGCATCATGCCAGCCTATTTGCAATATTTGGCATCTTAGTTCCCAGGATCAAACTGGGCCTCCTTCATTGGGAGTGCAGTGTTATCCACTTGACCACTAGGGAAGTCCCTTAGAATAACTGTGTTTAGTAAGTCCCCTACATAAGAATCTTCAAGTTGCAAACTTTCAAAGATGTAAATATGCTTTCCATCACTGTCAGCCGTGAGTGAAACTGCAGCTTGCCCTCTGTCTCCTATTGCTGATGATCCTTCAGCTTTACCATCTCCCGTCTCCTCTCCCTCCTCTAGTAGTAGCTCTTCTTGCCTGTTCACTTGATTCCAGCCCCTGTATGGCAGCTATTGTACTGTATTACTGTACTTTTCAAGGTGCTGTACTGTAAGATTAAACGTATTTTCTTTATTTTTGTGTTTTTTTATATAGTATTCTTATGAAAAGTATTATAAACCTATTACAATACAGTATTATATAGCCTATTATGTTAGTTGGGTACCTAGGCTTTGTTGAACTTACAAACAAATTGGACTTAATGAATGTGTTCTCGGAACAGTACTCATTTACATGTAGGGGACTTACTGTACAAACAGTTTGCCAGGTGCGGTATTTGCCTTAGATGATAGTAGGAAGGATATGAGTCCCGTCCTTGGAGTGCTTACCGTTTAAGGGGAAGACAGATTTGAAACGAATGTGCATGCAAACCAGTTGAGTTAACTGTGAAAGTAAACAGATCTAGGACTATAGATAGGTGCTACAAGCATATAGTGGAAGTCACGGAATGCTTGTTTCCAGAAATTACATTTATTGTGACCTATGAAAGAGAAATAAAAAATCGGACAAAGGATTTGGGTGCCAAGCATTCAGAACAAAAAAGGAGAAGAGAAAAGGCCATGAGGTGGATGGAGCTTGGCTCAGCTGAGAAATGGAACGAAGGCCTGTGTAGCTGGGTTTGAGCAGAGTGAGGAAGGAGAAGTAAGAACAGGACACTTTCAAAGGGGGGGGCTGGGGCCAGATCCCTCAAGGCCTGGTGACTTCCCTGAGTGTTGGGCTTGCTCCTCATGCATTAAGGAATCCTAGGAAGATCTTAAGCAGGGGGTAGAAATATAATCAGATTTATATTTTAGAACCATAATAAGTGCCGGGTGACAAATGGACAGAGAATTAAGAGTATAAATAAGGAGACCAAATAGGTTTTTACTTTAATTCAGAAAAGAAATGCTGGTAACTTGTACTAGGATAGGATGGAAAGAAATGCAAACATTCAAGATATATTTTAAAGGTTGAATCAATAAGACATCTGGATGGATTGGATATACAGTTGAGGGGTGAGAGTGTTCAAGAATGACTTTAGGTTCCTGGTTAAACAACTGGGTGAATATTGTTGATATCTACTAAGGTGGGGAGGAAGTTGACTATGGAATCCTTTGAGAACTGAGTGGGATAAAGAACTCTTGTTTTATTTAAAATGTTTCTAAGACCTCTAGTGGAATATAATGTAGGTGTTGTGTTTGCAGATCCTAGGTACAGAAAAATATCCAAGCTAAATGTGAATTTGGAGGACATCAATATATAGTCTTTTAATTAAGGGAAATAAACATAGTTGAAATTATTGAGAAGGATGAGTAGGGTATAAATTTAATATAAAGAAAGGCATTTCAGGTAAAGGCAGTGATGTGATTAAAGCCTCAAAGTAGGAATGACATTGACCAATGGATCTTTTTCCAATTGGTGAGACATAAAAAATGTGAAGAGTGCATTTGAGTGCCCTCCTAAATCAGGCAGTGGCTGTTACCTGTACACCGGACATGGAGATCTGTGAACAGTCTTAGATCTTTGCACACCAGTAAAGAGTCTCTTTGTTTTATATTGTGAAACCTAAAGTTCACATAAATCTTAAGATAATTATTTTGGTCCTGTGAAGTGAATAAACAGTAAAGGATAGATCTCCTACAGAATCGCTGTCTACATACCATTTCTAGTAATGTAGTGGAAGTAAGCCCAAACCATCAGAACTGGTATTCTAGGAGTTGTTCTGTTCCTAACCCCCAATAATGAAGTTTCATCTCCCACCTCCTCTGCTCCAATTAGGGTAATGAGGAGTAGAATGAACTTAACCCACAAAGCATCGTCTGTCTAGATCTCTGTTCTCCCCATCCGTTACTCCTCCTCACACAGTCTGCCCATGCAAGGACTGTCATATACATCCCATCATCCTTCATATGGCAGAACAAAGCCAGGAGCCAAGTGAGGAGGCTGGGAACCTTTCCAGTTCAAAGAACAAAATTCTCTAGACATTAATGGGGCCCAGAGATTACACCCGCCCAGATGAAAATTTTATACTCCTCAGTGTTGAAAGAGTTGGTACCTTTCCAAAAGTATCCTCTGCAGCACCTGACTTACCAAGCAGAAGTTGGCCAACTTCTAGCATCATCATTCTTTGTCACTAATAATTGTATCTTAGTTTCCCTTGAGTTTGTGCCTAATGGCTTTGCATGCTTGAAACCAGTGTATATTTACATTTTAAAAAATTCTGTAGTGCTGTGTGTGCATTTTCAACTGAGAACTGAGGAAACGATTCTAATTTGAGCCAAGAACTTAGCATTTGCTGTGTATTGATTCTGCCTATTTTAACGTTCACAGAAATGAGGATGCAGTCAATCAGATGGCTGTTACTCCCTTTCCATTACCATCAAGTTCCCCAACTTCTATTGAGGTAAGATAACTCCTGATTAGCTCTTAGTGAATGAATTACATGGATTTTCAGTATCTGGTATTCCAAACTCAGAGTTTATTAGCTGGGGAGTTTCCCTAGTTAAAATACTAAGTATTTGAGGTATAATTGTTAAGTAATATAATTCAATGTTTTAAAAAAACACATTAGAACTTAATCATATGAGTACTGCCTTCCTCAAAATTCCTGAAGTTTCATTCTAGATATGCAGTTTGTCCTAATTAAGGATTTCAGAATTTATTAGAAAATTCTCTTTTTTAATGACTGTATTGTACCTTTCTTTATGGTTTCAAAACTCTCTAATACTATGATTTTGGGTGTCTTTAAATACTTTCATCTATTAATGAAGAAATTACTAATACTTCAAGATTGCTAACATAGTGATCTGCTTCTAGAGATTAATGGATGGATGGATAGATAGATATATAGATTAATCAGGTAAGAGATTCCCTGCTGAGAGAACATTACATACTCTTCTCATTTTTTACTTATTAACATTAAAAAGCAGAGACATTACTTTGTCAACAAAGGTCCATCTAGTCAAGGCTATGGTTTTTCCAGTAGTCATGTATGGATGTGAGTGTTGGACTATAAAGAAAACTGAGTGCCAAAGAATTGATGCTTTTGGACTGTGGTGTTGGAGAAGACTCTTGAGATTCCCTTGGACTGCAAGGAGATCCAACCAGTCCATTCTAAAGGAGATCAATCCTGGGTGTTCATTTGAAGGACTGATGCTAAACCTGAAACTCCAATACTTTGGCCACCTCATGCGACGAGTTGACTCCCTGGAAAAGATTCTGATGCTGGGAGGGATTGGGGGCAGGAGGAGAAGGGGACGACAGAGGATGAGATGGCTGGATGGCATCACCGACTCGATGGACATGAGTTTGAGTGAACCCCAGGAGTTGGTGATGGACAGGGAGGCCTGGCGTGCTGTGATTCATGGGGTCGCAAAGAGTCGGACACAACTGAGCGATTGAAAGAAGAAGAAGAAGGTTGGTCATAGCTTTTCTTCCGAGGAGCAAGCATCTTTTAATTTCGTGGCTGCAGTCACCATCAGCAGTGATTTTGGAGCCAAAGAAAATAAAGTCTGCCACTGCTTCCTCTTTTTCGCCATCTATTTGCCATAAAGTGACCTAGATAGCATATTAAAAAGCAGAGACATTACTTTGCCAGCAAAGGTCCGTCTAGTCAAAGCTATGGTTTTTCCAGTGGTCATGTATGGAAGTGAGAGTTGGACTGTGAAGAAAGCTGATCGCTGAAGAATTGATGCTTTTGAACTGTGGTGCTGGAGAAGACTCTTGAGAGTCCCTTGGACTGCAAGGAGATCCAACCAGTCCATCCTAAAGGAGATCAGTCCTGGGTGTTCATTGGAAGGACTGATGTTGAAGCTGAAGCTCCAATACTTTGGCCACATAATGCGAAAAGCTGACTCATTTGAAAAACCCTGATGCTAAGAAAGACTGAGGGCAGGAGAAGGGGATGACAGAGGATGAGACGGTTGGATGTCTTTACCGACTCAATGGACTTGGGTTTGGGTAGACTCCGGGAGTTTTGGATGAACAGGGAGGCCTGGTTCATGTTGCAGTTAATGGGGTCACAAAGAGTCAGACACGACTGAAAGACTGAACTGAACTAATTATTTTTAATTCCCACAATGCATATTTATTATATCTAATCAAACAATGCAGTGTTAGAAAATTTGATTTTCTTTCCTCACTTCCTTGAGGAAGTTAATATTTACTGTTTAGTATCTTTCCATACTTTTTCCTTTGCTTCCATAACAAAATGAACTGTATGAATAGTGTCCCTTTTAGTAAATATTTGATTGTATAATGCTCATTCTTTCCATTCAACAAATATTCATTCAATGAGTGCATATTACATGTCAGGTACTCTTAGGGGTATTAAATGTCTAGTTATGAATCAAACAGATAAGGCTTCCTGCTGTGGTTCAGCTTACATTCCAATGAGAAGATTAGCTAGCAAATACATAAATAAACTTAGAGAATTATCAGGTAGTGTTCAGTGTCTTGCAGATAATTAAAATTACAATGGGGAATGTGGCTTGTAACCACTTTGATTGGTTATAGGGAAAGCTGCATAGACAAGGTGAAATTTAAACAAAATCAAAATGATAAGAAGGAGCCAGACAGGCAAAAATTAGGAGGAAGAGCTTTCTCTGCAGAGGGAACAAAAATAACTCTCAAGTGAGAATGAGCTAGAGGTACATTGGGAGCCTGGGGAGTGGTGGGCTAGGATGAAAGGGAGGGAATGTGAGGTGGGAGGGAGAGAAGAGTTTGGTGAGTCAGAGTCAGAAGCTCAGGTTTTAGTCTGTGTGCAGTAGAAGCCATTGGGTATTTTTTAACAGGGTGTGAGGTGACCTGATACACAGTCTACCAGGTAGAGAATGGACTATAAGAAGGTAAAAGTAACACGCTAGGCAGCAGACACACACTCAGACAGCGGAAGCCCAGGCAAGACCTAATCGCAGTTAGATGAGGTGTTGGTGTTGGAAGCAAAGACAAGAGAGCTGACTGTTGATGTTTTGGATGTTGTGTGTGTGTGTTAATCACTCAGTCTTGTGACACTGGACAGGTAAACTTGAGTGGTTACAGTAACTTCTTGTACTTCATAAGGTTAAGAATAAATAAGAGAGAGAGGAGACAGTATCTATATCTATCTGTAGATATCTTGTGCCAGGTACAGGGTGAAGTGAAGTGAAAGTGGATGAGTTGTGTCCAACTCTTTGCAACCCCATGGACTATACAGTCTGCGGAATTCTCCAGGCCAGAATACTGGAGTGGGTAGCCTTTCCCTTCTCCAGGACATCTTCCCAACCCAGGGATCAAATCTAGGTCTCCCGCATTGCAGGCATATTCTTTACCAGCTAAGCCACTAGGGAAGCCCAAGAATACTGGAGTGGGTAGCCTATCCCTTCTCCAGCAGATCTTCCCGACCCATGGTAGCTACCCAATAAATGTTAGTACTTAGTTCCTAATTCATTTGTGTTTACAGAATGTCATCTAAGTCCTTTTTTTAACATGGGAGGAGGTTAATACTTTAGAATAATTTTTCCTATAATATTGTTAGTTACAAATTTTCCCGTCAAAATAGCATCCCCTTGGAACTGAATATTTCATTTATTGCCCAAACTTTTTCTCAGTACAATGATCAAGGAAACTGGTCTGTCGTCAAATTGTAAAGCTACTGTGAGATCCAGCTCCTATATTTCAGAATGAGTAAAGGTATAGTGTTGGTGTCAACATTTAATTTGAGAGGACCATTTCTGGGGTCTCTGGTTTCTTTTGTTTTCTTTCTGTCAGAAATGACTTCTAATATTAGCTGTGTATTTTCTCTAGTTTATTCCCACCCAAATGGTTTCTGCTGCCTTCCTGTTGACAGGGCAGCCACTTAGAAGAGGATGATTGAACATAAGTTAAACACTATCTTGAATGCATTGCCCCAAGTCCTGTTTACATTCATACCTCTGAGAGATAGTATTATTATTTCCACTTTATAGAAGAAGAAACTGGGGTCTAGAGAGGCTGTGTAGCATACCCATATGGCCAGAGGCAGCTGTTATTAAGCATTAGTTTCCTCATCTGTCCCTGGGAGTGTTACTACCAAACCTTCATAGATTTGCAGAGAGTAAGGAAGTAATGTATATAAAGCATTTAGTACTGCTCATGGCACAAAGTAAACACTCAATAAAGGTGAACTAACTATTATAAAATTTAAATGCATTATTCAATATTAGCTACTGTTTTCCTTTTCTAAATTGTGCTAACCACAGAAATTATTCTCATTATTCAATTACCTGTTTAGAAAAATACTTTTTACTTTTATTTATACATAGCAGAATCAATAATAAGTCAGAAAAATAACTTGTATTCTGAAAATTTTAAATATTCATTTTATTTTTGAATAAAGACCAAAAATATGTATAAAATATAAATAATACCAGTGTTAAGTTTCAAGAGCCTTATCACAATTCTTAAATTTGAATATGCCATTATTTGCATTTAATTTTCCAAAATAAATCATATTAGATATTTAACTTTGTTAGTAAATAATAATTCTTTTCTCTAAAAGAATATGCTGTGTGATACTTGTGTTGTTTATTGTATTTATTTATAAATATTTATTTATTTAACTTTATTAAAGTTCGAGTTCTTTCTGGACTTTTGACCTCTGATAACTGTCACCAAATTCTGAGTGACACCCACCCTGCAGGTGGTATCTGTGGTACTATGTAGGACTGCTCTGGTCTGTAACACTTCTTTATCCCTTCCATTCACTTGGGTACCCCCTCATTGTGCCATTTTTCTTTGCATCTAGTAAGTACTTAAGCATAATTCATATCTGATATATTGTTGAGAGAACCAGCCCATTTAACCAAAGAGATGAAGTACAACCATATGATTGTGAATTTGAAACTGACATCATAATTCCACATAATTGTATAGCACTTTTATTAAACTCTGATGGCACCTCATATTTGTTCTTTTATTGAACAAATATTTATTGAGCTCTTATTATGTCTCAAGGACTGTTCTAGACACCAAGACTATAGCAGAGAACAAAATCGCTTCCTACAGTTGTGTGCTAGCAGAGTGAACAAGAGTGCTGGTTGAATACTGAACAAGAAAACATGAGTTCTTGTTTCAGTTCTTCCAATCATCTGCTGGGCTTCTGACCTCCATGAAGATACTTAACCTCTCAAAGTCTGCCTTTTTCTGTAAAGCAGATTAATAGCCTTCCCTGCCTGTGTCAACAGGTAGCTATGAGGATTGAGTTCTAAATGTAGGTAAAAGTTTTTTATAATCCACACAGCTCTATACATATGTAAGGGATTATTAGCATTTCTGCTGCTCTACTTTTGGCAGTTGTAATATTGTTTGGGCACTTACAGAAGTGATTAAGAACATAAACTTGGAAGTTGATAGATTTGAACCCTAATCGTTGCTTTGACATTCACTAGCAGAATGAACTTGAACCTTAAGCTCAATAAGCTTGTGTTTCTTTACTTTTAACAGGCATTCGATAGTAATAATTTTCTAGATTTCTTAGAAGAGCTGAATAATGTTTATAAAACTCGTAGCACTGTTCTTGGCACACACTAAGAACTTACCATAGTGTGGCTGTACTTGTATTGCACAGGCCTCTAGCAGGACTCTCAGCCTCCGGCATCTTTGGTTTCCAGCAGTTACATTTAATGTAGGATTTCTTTTCTTCTTGTATTTGTCTTCTTGGTCAAATATTTTTAATACCCATTTCTTGCTTATCAGAGCTGTATTTCAAAGTCTTTGCTTCAAGGTTAGAATTAAGGCTTTATACTTGCCTCCACTAAACACCCTTCTTTTCTCACTAGTGTGAGTGCCGCTGCCAGGCACTCCACATATACATGTGTTGAATTTTCCCCCCTTATGCTTTTGCTCCTGTTGTTTCTACCTAGGTTGTGTTCCCACTTCCTCTTTATTAATTAATAACCTTTATTCATTCATTGACCTTATTAATTCATCAGTCCTTGGAGAATCGCTGTTTTGAATTCTCTTCCAAGTTTTCTATGACTTAAAATGAATAAAATAATGTACATAGATTAATAAACAGAGCACCTGAAATGCAAGTGCTCAAAAACATGAGATACTGTTCTTATGACCAACTTCATCCCACACTGTCCCCTTCATAGTTAAGTAGCACTCATGATTCATTTAAAAAGTAAAAATTTCCCCTTTTTCTTTATGTGACATCACTTGAGCGTATAGAAAAAGAGGGACCCATTTCTAAATGGGTTTATCAATTAGGATTCTGTCACTTTTCCTTCCCTTGTTATCAGTATGTTTTATTATAATAATGTAGGACTGTAAAGACTGCACTAAATTGTATTCTTTTCTAGGGCCAGGCTTATTGTCTTCCTGATCACTGAATCCTCAGTGCTTAACATGTAGGACTTGCTTAATAAATATTTGTAGAATAAGTGAATGGCTTTTCTACTATATCCTTGATGCTTCATTTTAGTGTTGCGTACTTACTTCTTACCGATTCAATTCATTCTGCCATTACTTGCCAAATACCTACTTTGTAGAACATAAAAGAATTAATTGCACAAGTCTCTAGACTCAGAGAACTTGTGGTCTAACATGGGAAGTAACACATGTATGTTACTAAAATAAGGTGTCCTAAAAGATAAAGTTTTAGGAGGAGTTCACAGAAGATGAATACCAGAAGATGTTCTCCTGGTAGGAGAACAGCTATTTCTGATGGATATATTGAATTTAAAAATATGAATATGGTTAGATAAGAATGTAGGAACAGCACAAACAAAAGCCCAGAAATAAGAAAAATCAGGGTGTGAAGGGGAGAAGAATACAAAAGGTATGTGAAAAGGAGTAATAGAGGATGGAATTGAAAAAATAAATTGAGATCAAATGAGAGAGGCTTGAATTTAAATCTCAGAAGGACTGGATGTTATGCATTAGATACTTGGAGCTGTTGAAGGTGTTTCGAATAATGAAATAGTCTGATCAGGGCTCTACTCCAGCTTAGTCTAATAGCAAAGTCAAAAGTGTCTTGACGTGAGAAACCCAATTAGGAAGTTACTGCTATATTGTCTCCTAAGATTTACAAGGACTCATGTATACTTGGGAGTCAAGATGTTTATTCCATTCCTCCACAAGGCAGGCAGAATCTTTTAGACGATCTTTATAGAAGAAAGAAAGAAAGAACCTTCATTTTCCTTTTGTTTCAGAAGTTGTGCTTTTTTGAATACCAAGTGAGATGGAACAGACTTCATAAAGAATGGAGAGGTTGATTACCCAGGGAATCCTATTAGCATAATTTCCATTTAATCTTTTATTGTGTTTTGCCTTTCTGGAATTCTGAATAGCCTTGAAAATATGGTCACAACTGGGGATAGGAGAAGGAAATTTAATTTGTCACATCAAGCAAACATGACTTTGCAGAAAGAAATATTGGTGAACTTAGGTGGTTGGCAATGAAACTGATATATCATTTTGTGGGTTTTTTTTGAAGGGAGTATTGAATTTATGAAATATGGGGATGACAAAATTTAAACCAACTTAAGTTTAATTTGGGGGAAAAAAGAATTTTTAATTATATCAGAGGTATAGTTGCTGGGTTTTTTTTATTATTAATTTTGCTTAGTAAAATCTTAAAAAGAAAACAATTGTATAATGCTGATATGCTCCTTTGTCATGTTAAATAAGGAGAGGAGGAAAGAAACAACACTATGTCACTTTTATCTGACCAGAAGTGTTTTTCTAATCCACAGTAATGTCCTTAACTAATTTAACTTTCATTGATAGCCTACTTTTAAATAAAATATAAATTCCTACTGTCAAGGTTCTCAGTGTCTAGTTGGCAAAAACTATAGACATTTAGTGAGTATGAAAAAAAGTAGTACAAAAAATATGAAATTTATCATCCCTTTATGTAGAAGATCTTGGAGGAACCCAGTGGAAGAAGTTTAAAACTTTCAGAGGGTTTGGAAGAGACTTCTCAGTAGATATTGAATAGCATTTCTTATCAGTCCTTTTTTGGTGACTCTGGAGTTGGGGGGTGGGGGAGGTGGTAAAGAATATGTTAAATGTATGAACCATGAGCCTTATCTTTTCCTTTCATTTATCTATAAAGCATAATTTACTATGGAATCTTCTGACCATAGTCTTCATGGAGAAAGGTTATTCTCTTTGAGCAGCCTTGGCTGAACGGGCAGCTTTGGACAGGTGGTCTGAAGATCAGCAACAGGGGAAGGGAACACCCAGCCATCCAGATTAGCTGAATCATCTTGGGTGTTAGTGGGCTGCTATCCATCAGCCAGATGGTCTTCAAACCACCGTGATGCGATTGTACTTTGGAAATCACTCCTACTGACCTGTTTTCCCCTTTCTATCTCTGACTGACTCCTGTTTTTTAAGCTCCTAGTGATCAGGGTAATTTATACATATGAGCCATTCTGTTCTTAGAACAGAACCCTCATTGTTTTGCTCTGTGCTTCATTTAAGCATGAAAACTCTTATGTAACCTTTGGCTGTCCTAGAAAAGTAAATACTTTATTTGCTAACCCCTTTCAACTCCAAATTCCTTTTTACCTGTCTCTTCTCTCCATCTAGATTTTGACTTCAAATCCTCCTTTATGGAGCTATCTCAGACTAAACCAATAACTAAAAACAGAAGAAATGTTTTAGAAGAAATGAGACAGAACGTAGGATGAATATAAAAATGAATTAGACTAAGGAAATGAATGAGGTACAGATGTTGGATTCAAGCATTTTTCTATCTCATTGGGGAGATCAATTCTTTACATACATAATTAAGATACAAATGAGATGATGGAAGTGATATAAGAGGTTCACATAAACTGTTAGGTAAGCTTAGGGGCATCACCGACTCTGTGGACATGAGTTTGAGTGAACTCCGGGAGTTGGTGATGGACAGGGAGGCCTGGCGTGCTGTGATTCATGGGATCGCAGAGAGTCAGACACGACTGAGCGACTGAACTGAACTGAACTGAAGCTTAGGGGAAGAAGAGCCATCCTTCAGCTAAGAATAAGGAAAGGATTTATGGAGTAAGGTGCATTTGAGACATGGCATTGTATGATAAATTCTGTGGATGTTAGATATAAAAGGTATTCTTTTTTTGTTTTTATTCAAATCTTAAAGGATATATAGACCATCTGTCTTGCCCATATTTTCTTGAATTTTCAAAGTTGAAGCATCAAACTGCTGTTTTCTTTTCCTCTTTAGTATTCATTTTATAAAGACCAGGAAAATTTCATTTCTTATACTTCCATGCTGAAAGAAATGTAAAGATTTCTCTGGTTCTCTAAATAATACTTTCCTTTCCCTAAGGAGACATATATGTAATTAGACGAATGGCATCAGCTAACCACCATCTTGGTATAAAATCTCTCATCTGGGACAGAGGAGGTGGCAATTTGCAGGGTTACTTGAGAAGCCACCTGTGGATTTGTCTTACAATCCAATGCTACAGTTACAACCATTGTTTCCATTACATCCTCCAGTTGGATAGCGTGGCCTCCCCAGGGCCTCTACAGGGCTTCCCACAGCTTACAGAACCAGATACACTAAGTAACCAGGGCATTAAAGGTTTTTCTTCCTTTTAAAAGTATAATTTTTTTCTGTCTCTCGAACTTACCCACTATCTAAAACACTCAAAAGCTATATATTTTCAAGCTTTGTTTCTTAACTTTGACATGTTTGTATTATATGGTAATTTCTTGATTATACAAAATTCATGGAGAGATGTTCTATCTAATGAAATTTTCTGGGTAACAAACTCTAAAATACTTTTTGTTGATCTAATGACAGTGATATGTTTTAAGGTTGTGAATCCTGTCTTTCATAAGATTAGTTATCAACACTCATAAATGAAAGAATAAGAAACAGGAGCATCATTTAATTTACTTAGGGCCTGAGGCATGGTTACCAAGAATGTGGCCCTTGGTGATAGTCTTACCTAGCTGTGAATCCTGGGTCTGCCTCTTACTGACTAGGGGTTCTTTAACAGATTATTTTAAATGTATCATTTTTTCTTATTCGTGAATTGGGGTCACAGTGGTACTCATTTATTTAGCCTTTTTATGATAACTACATGAAACAAGTCATAAGCAAAGCCTGTCTCAACAAAAAGCTAAAAATAAAAATTAATAGCACCTCAGTCAGTTCAGTTCAGTTCAGTCACTCATCGTGTCCGATTCTTTGCGACCCCATGAATGGCAGCATGCCAGGCCTCCCTGTCCATCACCAACTCCCGAAGTCTACCCAAACCCATGTCCATTGAGTTGGTGATGCCATCCAGCCATCTCATCCTCTGTCATCCCCTTCTCCTCTGGCCCCCAATCCCTCCCAGCATTAGGGTCTTTTCCAGTGAGTCAACTCTTTGCATGAGGTGGCCAAAGTATTGGAGTTTCAGCTTCAGCATCAGTCCTTCCAATGAACACCCAGGATTGATCTCCTTTAGAATGGACTGGTTGGATCTCCTTGCAGTCCAAGGGACTCTCAAGAGTCTTCTCCAACACCACAGTTCAAAAGCATCAATTCTTCGGCAATCAGCTTTCTTCACCGTCCAACTCTCACACCCATACATGACTACTGGAAAAACCATAGCCTTGACTAGACAGAACTTTGTTGGCAAAGTAATGTCTCTGCTTTTAAATATGCTGTCTAGGTTGGTCATAACTTTCCTTCCAAGGAGTGAGCATCTTTTAATTTTGTGGATGCAATCACCATCTGTAGTGATTTTGGAGCCCAGAAAAATAAAATCTGACACTGTTTCCACTATTTCCCCATCTATTTCCCATGAAGTGATGGGACCAGATGCCATGATTTTAGTTTTCTGAATGTTGAGCTTTAAGCCAACTTTTTCACTCTCCTCTTTCACTTTCATCAAGAGGCTTTTGAGTTCCTCTTCACTTTCTGCCATAAGGGTGGTGTCATCTGCATATCTGAGGTTATTGATAGTTCTCCCAGCAATCTTGATTCCAGCTTGTGCTTCTTCCAGCCCAGCATTTCTCATGATGTACTCTGCATGTAAGTTAAATAAGCAGGGTGACAATATACAGCCTTGACGTACTCCTTTTCCTATTTGGAACCAGTCTGTTGTTCCATGTCCAGTTCTAACTGTTGCTTCCTGACCTGCATACAGGTTTCTCAGTAGACAGCTTAGGTGTTCTGGTATTCCCATCTCTTTAAGAATTTTCCTCAGTTTATTGTGATCCACACAGTCAAAGGCTTTGGCATAGTCAAAAAAGCAGAAATAGATGTTTTTCTGGAACTCTTTTGCTTTTTCTATGATCCAGCGGATGTTGGCAATTTGATCTCTGGTTCCTCTGCCTTTTCTAAAACCAGCTTGAACATCTGGAAGTTCACGGTTCACGTATTGCTGAAGCCTGGCTTGGAGAATTTTGAGCATGACTTCACTAGTGTGTGAGATGAGCAGTTGTATGGTAGTTTGAGCATTCTTTGGTGTTGCCTTTCTTTGGGATTGGAATGAGAACTGACCTTTTCCAGTCCTGTGGCCACTGCTGAGTTTTCCAAATTTGCTGGCATATTGAGTGCAGCACCTAGTGTTGTGCTAATAGACATTTTACAAGTTGGTGCATTACTCTTTAAGACAACCTGATGGGATAGTATTTTTAACTTGATATTTTTATCTATACTTTTAAAAAATGTACAGTTGACACTTGAACAACATGGTTTGAACTTTGTGGGTCCACTTACGTAGATTTTTCCGATAGTAAATACTACAGTATTATCCAATTTATGATTGGATGCCAAAGGACCATAGATACAGGGGGCAAACTATAAACTATACACAAATTTTCAACTGTGGGGAGGATCTGTTTCTAATCCCCACATTGTTTATGAGTCTACTCTACTCAGATTTAGAAAGTAACTTGCAGATAATCTTATAATTCTCACAGCAAAATGGAGACTTGAGTTCAGATCTGGCCAATTCTAAAGCCCATGCTACTTACCTTCTTGAATTTTTTTTTTCTTCTAGATATTTCTCATAACTCTCTTTTATTGTTTTATAACAGGCAATTGGTTCGTTGTTGTTCAGTCACTGAGTCGTGTCGACTCTTTGTGACCCCATGAACTGCAGCATGCCAGGCTTTCCTGTCCTCCAGTATCCCCCACAGTTTGTTCCAACTCATGTCCATTGAGTCAGTGATGTCATCCAACCATCTCATCCTCTGTCACCCTCTTCTCTTGCCCTCAGTCTTTCCCAGCATCAGGGTCTTTTCAGTTGAGTCGGCTCGCCCCATCAGGTGGCCAAAGTATTGGAACTTCAGCTTCAGAATCAGTCCTTTCAACGAATATTCAGGGTTGATTTTCTATAGGATTGGCGGTTTGATCTCCTGCAGTCCAAGGGGCTCTCAAGAGTCTTCTCTAGCACCACAATTTGAAAGCATCAATTAATTCTTTAATACATACTAATTCTTCTGTAATTGAACAGTGTAGAAATAACTAAGGCAAAATTCCCCAATCTCTAATCCTACTCCCCAGAAGTACACAGTTTAAAAAATTTGTGCTATATGCTTGCAAGTATTTCCCCTGCATCTATATCTATATGATGTGAAGAACTGACTCATTTGAAAAGACCCTGATGCTGGGAAAGATTGAAGGCGGGAGGAGAAGGGGACGACAGAGGATGAGACAGTTGGATAGCATCACCGACTAAATGGACATGAGTTTGAGTAAACTCTGGGAGTTGGTGATGGACAGGGAGGCCTGGTGTGCTGCAGTCCATGGAGTTGCAAAGAGTTGGATACAACTGAGTGACTGAACTGAGCTGATATCTATATGCTGTATGGGACTCTTTTCTGAAAAGACTGTGCTAATTTTCACTTTCAGTGGCATGGAAAAATTCCTATTTCCCCACACCATTTTTAATACTGAATGTTCTCTATTTGCTTGTCCATTTGATAGATGAAAGAGTGTCATATCTTTGCTTTAATTTGTACTTCTTAAATTATGATGTTGAATGTCTGAAAATCAAAACAATTTCTCTATAAACAGTCTGACCTGAATTTGTAATAATCCCAGATGGTGGTGTTTTAAAATAAAAATCCATATAAATATAATGTGGATACTCCATTTATTATCTTTATTCTCCTCTATGTGCCCCCAGAAAGCAAAGCAAATAACTATAATATTTAATATATCATAATTCAATTGAGAAGATGCCTAATGTGCCTTGGAATTTTAATATGGCTTATTATTACCAGATGTCTCATTTACATTAAGTAAATATTTTTAGGAATTTTCAGAAAAGAAACATCAAGAAAGCAAGTACTGTATTCCAAACCAGTATATGTTAAATGTTTTTCATGTGCCAGGCAAGGTACTCAGTACCTAAGTTTTAGAGATAAACAAGATAAGTATAAGCTCTTATCAAATAGTTTAGCCTTGTGCAGAAGATAACCAAATATTTCTGAAAGTTTTGACTGGAGAGGACAGAGTAGCTAATTCAGACTGAAGCATTAAATAAGTGTGTTAACTCTCCTTAAAACGATTGCTAAGAATAAAGCTGAGCTTCAGGTCTGGTTGGTCCAGTGCCCTGGTTTTGTCATCAGAGAACCAGTTCTTCCATCTTTGTCTTTGCTCTATCATTCAGTCTAGTTTCCTTCTGGCTATGTGATGGCTGTCCATGGCTATTTGCATTTTATGCTCTCTTGTTAATTTGGGAGCCATGGGGACTTCTTGTGGTTCTTTTAAGATCTAGGAAGGACCTTTTCAGAAGTCTCCAAGAAACCTCTCTTGGTACCTCACTGACGAGAACTGGACCACATACCCATTCCTGGCAGAATCATTGGCCAAAAGAATTGAGATTAGCCTTAAGACAATCAGGCCTACTCTGGGGGCAGAGAGTCATCAGCATTGTTCAGTCACTCAGTCATGTCTGACTCTTTGCGACCTCATAGACTGCACCACTCCAGGATTCCCTGTCCTTTACCATCTTCCAGAGACTCAAACTCATCTCCATTGAGTCGGTGATCCAACTATCTCATCCTCTGTCGTCCCCTTTTCCTCTTACCCTCAATCTTTCCCAGCATCAGGGTCTTTCCCAGTAAGTTGGCTCTCCCCCTCAGGTGGCCAAAAATTGGAGTTTCAGCTTCAGCATCAGTCCTTCCAGTGAGTATTCAGGGCAGAAAGTAGAGATCAGCTTTCTCTTAGGTATATCTCTGAGCAACAGATAGATAGCTGAAAAAAAAAGAAAGGCCTTCTACTGGAAAGGAAGAAAAGAGGAAACCATATCCACAATACCCACTACAACAATAAAGCAAGCAACTCTGATAAAGTACAGTTTAGGTGACCGTGAGTGAAGAATGACATCTTTGCTACTTTTTTTTTTTTAATGTCTCATAGGATCAGAGCGGCACTGAACTGGTTAGTGGTGAGGAAGACTCCAGTCTCGAAGTTGGTCTTAAACAATCTCCTGAAAGTGAAAGCTCCAAACTGGTGAGAATCCTGGCTGTTTTATCCAGTGTTCCTTTTAGGGATGAATTGTTTATATTTTGGATCAGTTGTTGTGTTTACTTCTCTTTGAATCTTGATCTCTGAGACAGGGTAAGCTATTCTGTATAGTGAATGACCCATCCACATAGTGAATGACCAGCAACAGTGCGTCCTCCTGCTTTCTTGAATTGTGCTGTCTGGGACTAAAGAAGCAATCTCTCTTTTAAGTCTTGTTTAAATTGGGTTTCTTTAGGCTGAAGTGGTGCTGAATTAGTCCTAGAGGTAAAGAAATAGATACTAAATGTATTCCTTTGTTTATAATAAAAGTTATTTAAACTTACCCAGGGGCTAGAGCATTAGGAGAGAGTTTTAGAGTACTCTCCCTCCCTATGTGTTCTACCTAATATTTGATTTCTTCTTATTTAATACTTATTGAACTTTTACTGTATACCATGTGCTGTGCTATGTTCTACATTCATTTTCTGATCCTCATAGTGTAGGTGGCAATATTTTTCTTTTACGCATGAGGAAAGCTTGCCTTGTTGTTGTTCAATCACTAAGTCATGTCCCACTCTTTGAGACGCTATGGACTGTAGCCCGCCAGGTTTCTCTGTCCAAGAGATTTCCCTGGCAAGAATACTGGATTGGTTTCTATTTCCTTCTCCAGGGGATCTTCCCTGACTAAGGATTGAATGCATTTCTTCTGCATTGGCAGGCAAGTTCCTTACCACTGAGCCACCTGGGAAGCTCAGACTTGCTTAAGGACATTAATTAACTTGCCAGAGGCCAGTCACTAGTCTGTGGTAGGCCTGGAGAGTGATCTCATTTGTTCTGACTCCCAGCCTTTGCTCATAATCTACCTTCCTATTTTGCAGCCTGGCATTTCCAAGGTTAGACTGCAAGTTCTAGAAAGACGTGTGGGCTTTTCCCCCTCTCTGTTTCAAAATCTCTTAGGAATCTCAAAGAATTAATCACTTGGGAGGGTCACTGTGATTTTATGATAGCATAGAATTGTTCATTTTACTTGAAGGATTTTGAAAAATCATACATTTATCTTCTTTCAACTTTTAGAAAATATATATCAGACTGGTCCATGTCCTAGAAAATGAACTGATTCTTTCAGGAAGATGGAAAAGGACATTTAGGCAAAAGAGGAAAATATCAAGGTCCACTCTTATACAAATCCTACATGAGGCATCGGGAACAACAGATTAGGACCATTGTTCTTGAGCAAGGTGTTCCAGGGTTACACTATTCCCTTTCCAAACAATAAACTGCATCATTGCACTGAAAGGGGATGAGGACCATCAGCAAATCTCAAACTCAAACTCCTCCTTTCATTTAAAAATACTATTAACTTGTTCTTTTTGACATTGTTTTTCCATAGGTAGGTTAGGGAAGCGTCTTTTAAAGAAATAGGGTTTTGTAAGTGTGAACCCCTGATTTTATCCATGGAGAAGATGGTAAAAAGAGTGAGAACACTCCTTTGCTTGTTGGGAGAGGCTGATAGTCCCACAGAGGCTCAGTTGTAGGCTGCAAACAAAAGCCATCTATCGTCTACCCTGTTCCCAAGAAGGCAGCACCAGTGATGGGGCTCCAAGATAGTTGAAGAGCCCCACCTTCAGGCAGAGGATGTGAAAGCCTGGGGGTAATTTTTAGATACTGTTTCATGCCACATTTTAACAGGAATAAAAGCCTTCCCAAACGCGTTGACTGCTATTTATTTTTCCCTTCCCCCATGACCTTCTCTTTTTAGTATTCTGTAGTGTCTTTTTACCATTTCCAATAGAATATGCATGGTCTAGTCAATTGAGGAAAGAGAGCCTGAATTTGAACAACTTCTATAGCATAAATATAAATGGCTTATCATAAATTATTGCTTAAGATTGTTTTTAACTTGGGCTAGTTAGACCTCATCAAGTGTCAGTTTTTACTCATCTGAAGAATGGGAGTAATCAGGATGAGGAAACAAATAGGCAATAGAGTGTAGAGTATAAGGCACATGGTGCTTAGTAAGTTCATTCATTAATTCAGAATATATTTGCCAGTTGCCACTATGTTTCAGGCAATGGAGATATAAAAGTGAACAAAATGTACCAAAATGCCTGCATTTGTAGAGACTTATTCATGAGTAGGGAGAAGGAAATGGTAACCCACTCCAGTATTCTTGCCTGGAGAATCCCATGGACGGAGAAGCCTGGTAGGCTACAGTCCACAGGGTCGCAAAGAGTCGGACACGACTGAGCGACTTCACTTCACTCTTTGGAAGGAAAGTTATGAACAACCTAGACAGCATATTAAAAAGCAGAGACATTACTTTGCCAAAGTAGATGAGTAGATGGGGGAAGGGAGATAGATAATACATAAATTAGCAAATTAAATTATATCAGATTGTTGTTCTTGAGGGTAAAAATTTCATCTGGCTCAACCTAACATATTCATTATTGTCTCATTATAAAGTACAATTGACTCTTGAAAAATGTGTTGGTTAGGGGTGCCAATCTTCTGCACAGTGGAAAATCTGTGTATAGCTTGTAGTTATAAGGCCCACTGTGATTGGAATTCCTTCAGATCTGTGGCTTAGTATTTACTTGAAGAAAAATCTGTATAAGTGGACCCACATGGTTCAAACCAATGTAGTTAAAGGGTCAACTGTATTAATAGCAGTTTCTCATCATTAGTCCATCTTTTAATTGTTTCTGTTATGCGATGGTGCAAGCATCCCTGTGCTGCCGCACCTTTCTAGGATGGTTGCCGGATGTGCCTTGTCAGAAAACAGCCTGTGATCTTTATGGGTCTTGACTCCTCTCACCTTAGTTTATGTCAGTTGGAAATGGTAAGATCTATCTTTGGAAGGAAAGTTATGACCAACCTAGATAGTATATTAAAAAGCAGAGACATTACTTTGCCAACCAAGGTCCGTCTAGTCAAGGCTATGGTTTTTCCCGTGGTCATGTATGGATGTGAGAGTTGGACTGTGAAGAAAGCTGATCACCGAAGAGTTGATGCTTTTGTACTGTGGTGTTGGAGAAGACTCTTGAGAGTCCCTTGTACTGCAAGGAGATCCAACCAGTCCATTCTAAAGGAGATCAATCCTGGGTGTTCATTGGAGGGACTGATGCTAAAGCTGAAACTGCAATACTTTGGCTACCTCATGCGACAGGTTGACTCACTAGAAAAGACTCTGATGCTGGGAAAGGTTGGGGGTGGGAGGAGAAGGGGACGACAGAGAATGAGATGGCTGGATGGCATCACCGACTCTATGGACATGAGTTTGAGTGTACTCCGGGAGTTGGTGATGGATAGGGAGGCCTGGCGTGCTGTGATTCATGGGGTCGCAGAGAGTCAGACGCGACTGAACTGAAGTGAACCCTCTAAAGGTTGCACTATTTCTTTCCTGTAGGAGCATATGTCTCATCAGTCACTGCTGGCCTTTACAGGAGAAACCAGGAGAAAAACACAGGCTTGCTCTTAAGCAGCTTACCCTCAAGCATCAGTGAAGATAGGAGAATTTGTTATCTGGAAGATTGGACCAGGCAGAAGTGCGTTAGAGAGAGAGAGAAAAAATGTTACAGAGGTTCAAAAGAGGATGGAAAACCATCTCGTTCAGGGATTAGGGATGGTTTCTTACACTCTCGGCCTTTAAGGTGAACCTTTACAGATAAGAAGGTGATTGACTGCTGAGGTTGAAGTGAGCAGGAGAGGTTCACCAGGTGAATCAAACAACGAGGGTGGTGGAGTTAAGCGTAAAGACTGGGCTTTTATACAGTGGGCAATAGAAGCTGAACAGTAGAATCACAGAACTATGACTTATACTTTGGATTATAGATTAATGTATTCATTATTTCTGTTCAGTGTTCAATAAATGCCTCATTAACTACAGAGATACACATATATACTAGGTGCTACCTATGAGAAATTATACTGCAAAGGGCTATTAAATTGCTTCTCCAAGATTACCTGTTTTCAGAATTAGGACTAAGCCATGAGTCTCCATATATTCCAGTGCTTATTCCTACTCTTCAGTTATAATTTGCCTTCATCCATATCTCCATAGTCCCCAGACTCACAGCCAAGGAGTTTATAATGACTTCAGTAGATATTTTATTTCTCTAAATTATATTTTAAAGGGAAAATAGCTTGTTTTTAGACAACTGATCAGATGATGGTTTGTGAAGCATAGATTCCAATTGTGAGAGACTGGAGGCAGGGTAGTGTCTGGAATCTATTTCAGAAGTCTAGGTGAGAGCCTGTTAAGACTATTTTTTAAGCCTTTTCAAATGAACTTAAAAAACAAAAAACAACCAACTATTTGTACAGAGCTTTGAAGTTTGTAAAGCTTTGCAATTTTTATTGTTAGCTTAAATTTTTTAGTATCTATTTTTTCAAACAAGATACTATTTTATGATTTTAATCAATTTTATCCCCAAAAATAGCCCAATGTAAGAATTAGGGCAGGAGTTACTTATCCCTGACTTACAGATGAGACCTTAAGCTGCTTTGTGAAAAATCACAAAACTAGAAATTAGAAGAGCTGGGCCTCATCCTGAAGGGTCCGTTTCTCTCTGGTATTTTGACTTAGAAGAGCATGAATCCCTAAAATAATTATTTTACTTTTTTGGGTATAAACCTATGTCTTTATCATGTTGGGGATATCTGTGTTAATATACTTTTGGGTGGATAATATAACTAAATTATTAAGAGTGCAGAGATTAGAGCCATTCTACTTAGATTCAAATCCGGATTCCACCATTTACTAGCTATATAACCTTAGGCAAATGGCTTTGCCTCTTTGTGCCTCAGTTTCTGTGTCTATAAGACGGGAGAAAGAAAATAATGGCTATTGTGAAAGTAAGGAGTTAGTAACTATAAAGTACCACGAAGAACTATGCCAGAGTACATGGAATCACTGTCTAAGAGGGAGTTGTGTTAATGATGATGATGATATTATACTGAGTCAAGCAGTAAAGGTGAGTCAGATAAGGATTAGCTGTTCTGTGTGAAGCATTAAGCGTAACTTGGAAAACTGAAATGAATTTTTCAACCCCCAAAATGCAATTGCTGATGACAGACAGCATCTATTGAATGCTTGTGTGCCAGGCATTATTCTAAACTTGTTCACATAATAGTCCTGTGAAGTTAGTACTAGTATTATCCTCATTTAAAAGATGAGAAACTGAGGCACTTCAGTGTTAAGTAAGTTCCCTAAAGAATCACCCAGTGAAGCTAGGATCCAGGCCTGTGCGTTTGAGGCTGGAGCCAGCACTCCAAACCACTGTGCAGTACGGCCTCTCGGTGAGACTCTGACAGAACAAAACCGAGTCAAGGGACAGCAAGAGAGTTACACTGAGATCTGAACTTTGTTATTTTCATTTCCTTTTTATCTACATCTTGAACTCCAACACAGAAAATTATGGCATAGAAATAGGTAGATTCTGAAAATTACCTTTCACGTTGGTAGATGAAGTTATATAGACTTCCAAACCAATGTTCTATAAAATAAAGGAAACTAAGACACTTCAAGAAGCTAACCTGTGCCAGGCATTTTCTTCCTGGTTATTTTATTTAACCCAATGATGCACCTGTTATTAGTCCTACTCTGTAGAAAAGATACTGAGGGTAAGAGATGGCAAGTTTTTTTCCTCAGGTCTCATAGCTGGAATATGGTTGGGACTCAAACCCAGTTCTCTTTGCCTCTAAACCCCATCTTCTTGTCACTTTATAGTTCTTATAGCCTTCCTTGGAACATCAGAAATATCACTGTGTGACTGATTTGTTCAAACAATAAACATTAATTGACTTTTCCAATGAGTCATCTGTTGACATTAGATGACCAAATTACTGGAGCTTCAGCTTTAGCATCAGTCCTTCCAGTGGATATTCAGGGTTGATCTCCCTTAAGATTGCCTGGTTTGGTCTCCTTGCTGCCTGCCCAAGGGACTTTCAGGAGTCTTCTCCAGCACCACAGTTTCAAGGCATCTATTCTTTGGTGTTCTACCTTTTTTATGGTCCAGCTCTCACAACTGTACCTGACCACTGGGAAAACCATAGCCTTGACCATACGTATCTTTGTTGGCAAAGTAATGTCTGTTTTTCAACATATTGTCTAGGTTTGTCATAGCTTTCCTGCAATCATCTTCTAATTTCATGGCTGCACTCACTGTCCGCAGTGATTTTGGAGCCCAAGAAGAGGAAATCTGTCACTGCTTCCACCTTTTCCCCTTCTATTTGCCATGCAGTAAGATGCTAAAGCTGAAACTCCAATACTTTGGCCACCTCATGTGACGAGTTGACTCACTGGAAAAGACTCTGATGCTCGGAGGGATTGGGGGTGGGAGGAGACGGGGACGACAGAGAATGAGATGGCTAGATGGCATCACCGACTCCATGGACATGAGTTTGAGTGAACTCCGGGAGTTGGTGATGGACAGGGAGGCCTGGCGTGCTGATTCATGGGGTCGCAAAGAGTTGGACACGATTGAGCGACTGAACTGAATGGGGCTGGATGCCATGATTTAGTTTAGTTTTGTTTTTTTAATATCTAGTCTTAAGCCGGCTCTTTCACTCTCCTCCTTCACCCTCATCAAGAGGCTATTTAGTTCCTCTTCACTTTCTGCCATTAGAGTGCTATCATCTGCATATCTGAGGTTGTTGATGTTTCTCCCACCTATCCTGATTCCAGCCAGCCCTGCGTTTCTCATGATGTGCTCAGTGTATAGGTTAAACGAACAGGGTGACTGTGGACAGGCCTGTTGTACTCCTTTCTTGATTTTGAACCAGTCAGTTGTTCCATACAGGGTTCTAACTGTTGCTTCTTGACCTGCATACAGGTTTCTCAGGAGACAGGTAAGATGGTCGGGTATTGCTGTCCCTCTTAAGAGCTTTTCACAATTTATCATCATCCACACAGTCAAAAGCTTTATAGTCGATGAAACAGAGATAGATGTTTTCCTGAAATTCCCAGCGAATGTTGGCAATTTGATCTCTAGTTTCTCTTCCTTTTCTAAACCCAGCTTGGACATCTAGAAGTTCTTGGTTCATATGATGTTGAAGCCTAGCATGCAAGATTTTAAACATAACCTTACTAACATGGGAGATGAGTACAATTGTCTGTTAGTTAGCACATTCTTTGGATCTCTAATCTTGTCTCATTCTATAGTGTTCTTCCTTGATATGAAACTAATTTACATTTTTTTTGTTCTTGTCTGTCTCCTTCTCCACGTTGTTACAGATACCAATAGCCAGTAAAATGATTTCAAAGTTACTTCCTTACAACAAAATAATAAAAAGACAACTCAGTTGAAAGATAGGTAGGATCTAAATAGACAATTTTCCATACAAATGGCCAATAAGCATGTAAAAAGATGGTCAGCCTCATTAATCATTAGAGAAATGCATATCAAAAACCACAATGAGATACCACTTCATACCTGCTGCTGCTGCTGCTGCTAAGTCGCTTCAGTTGTGTCCGACTACGTGTGACCCCATAGATGGCAGCCCACCAGGCTCCCCCGTCTCTGAGATTCTCCAGGCAAGAACACTGGAGTGGGCTGCCATTTCCTTCTCCAATGTGTGAAAGTGAAAACTGAAAGTGAAGTCGCTCAGTCGTGTCCAACTCTTTGCGACCCCATGGACTGCAGCCTCCCAGGCTCCTCTGTCCATGGGATTTTCCAGGCAAGCGTGCTGGAGTGGAGTGCCATCGCCTTCTCCGCATACCTGCTAGGAGACAATAAATAAATACATAGATAATACAAGTGCTGACAAGGATCTGGAGAAGTTGGAACTCTCCTTTATTGCTTGTAGAAATGTAAAATGACACAGCCAGTTTGGAAAATGGTTTGCAGTTCCTCAAAATGTTAAACAGAATTATCATGTGACCCAGCAGTTTTACTCCTAAGTATGTACCTAAGAGAAACGAAAATATATAACACGCAAAAACTTGTACACAAATGTTTACAGCAGTATTATTAATAGTAGCCTCAAAGTGGACACAACCCAAATGTCCACCAGCTGCAAGTGTGCATGCTAAGTCACTTTAGTCGTGTCCAACTCTTTACAACCCTGTGGACTGTAGCCCACCAGGTTCCTCTGTCCATGGGATTTCTCCAGGCAAGAATACTGGAGTGGGTTGTCATACCCTCCTCCAGGGGATCTTCCCGACCCAGGTATCGAACAGTCTCTTACGCCTCCTGCATTGGCAGGCCGGGTCTTTACCACTAGTTCCACCTGGGCAGGCCTGGTATACTCATACAATGGATGCCGTTATTTAACAGTGAAAGATAAAGAGGTACTGATACATAAGGCTACAAGAATAAAAATCTATAGAGACAGAAAGTAAATTAGTGGTTGCCTATGTCTGAAGGATGGGTCATGATCCTAATGGGTACAGGGATTCTTTCAGAGATTATGAAATGCTCTAAACTTCGATTGTGATGACTCTTGTACAATTCTGAATGGTAAAACCATTGTATTGTACACTGTAGATGGATAAATTTGATGATATGTTAATTATGTCTCAGTAAAGATATTTTTTAAAATTACAGGAGGAAGAAGAAAGGGGGAAGACAGAAGATAGACAATCCACAAACTAAAATCAAATCAGAAACTTTAAAAAAATTATTTATTGGGCTGCTCCAGGTCTTAGTTGCAGCCCACAGGATCGTTGGTCTTTGTTGTGGCATTTAGGGTGTATTTAGTTGTGGCATGTGGGATCTTCATTGCAACATGCAAACTCTTAATTGTCGCATGTGGGATCTAGTTCCCTGACCAGAGTGAACCCAGGCCACCTGCATTGGGAGCTCAGAGTTTTAGCCACTGGACCACCAGAGAAGTCCCTCAGATCAGAAATATGATTCTAAGCAAGCTCTAGACTAGAAATTCTGTGATTCTGTTAAATAACTGTCATATGATCCCATGCAAGGAGCTTTTAATATATAATCTCACCACCTTTTGGAAATTTTTGCAAGTGCTTAATAATCTGCACCCTAACAGAAGAAGCCTGACTTCTCTGTCAGGCTTAAAGCCTGAGTTTATTTTCAAACATTCTTGTGTTTGGCCCATTGCTACGCTATGTGCTGGTTCCTGGGAAGATACTGCCGAAGGTAAACAGACGCAGTCTCTCTTCTTGTGATGCTTACAGTCTTCTTAGGACAGTGACATCATGTAATGTTACAGATAGATTGAAATCTAAATGTTGATCAAAGCCAGGAACAAGAGGTGTTTAGTGCTAAGAGAGCATATTATAGGTGGGATTCAACCTTCCTGGGGAGGTCTCTCCCAGGGAAAACTGAACTGAGATCTGAAGGAGAAGCTGGTGCTTCCTGACAGTGGGAGAAAGAAGAAACAAAGGAGGGAGCTAGGCAAGCTTAGAGCCACAGTGGGTCTGGAAAACTGACATTCCGAACATTTACGGTTGCCAGAACTGGTGAGGTGGGAACGGAACTGGAGCGGATGACAAGAACCAGGCCACACTGATGAGATGGTCTCTCCACTTACAGCAGTGGGAAGCCATGGGGGGCTTTGGAGGTGACTCGAAACTGTAGTTGAACTGTAGTGATCAGATTGGACAGCGGCCAGCATGGATGCTGATGGGCTGGCTGGGAGTTTACTGCAGCAAATCTGTGGCAGTCTGGGAGAGATGGCGGCGGCAGGATATAGTCTCATATTCTGTCTTTGCAAAAATTATAATAAAATAAACAGCAAGGTAATATATGTGTTTACCAGGTAAATTCCACAGAGTTGCCAGTCAAAGAATTTGCCTTTCTTGCTCCCAGTATGCAAACCTACTGCTGTACGTGTGCTTTAAAGCTTTCCTCTGAATGCAGGTTTAAAGCTATTAAAATGGCAATTGTTACACCGTATGGGTCTTGAGAACCAGCATCATCCCAGGGCTTGGCCAGCAGCCCATGATAACCCTGCTAGGAAATGCCCCCAGCAGATGTGCCTGGCATTCCTGCCTCGTTTTATGACACTGCTTAGCAACACTGCAGTCTGCCTGTCAAGTGATCCCTGTCCGTACAGACCTGGTTCATGTCCAGCAGCATCAAGAACGCTTAGATTTTTCAAAATTTTTTGAGACGTCTAGATTTTTTTTCGAACTGTCTTCAGTGTTTGTCTTTACTATTGTCTTTCATTATGAAATGTAATTTCTGATCTTTAGAACAAGAATAGAAGATTGAGAGGAGCGTTGCAGTCAACTCAAAGTGCATTCAAACTATAGTTTCTCTGCAGAGATTTTAGAATTTACAGGGTAGCAAGATGCCTGGGGAAGCATGAATTGTTTCTGAATTAACTATCATTAACCTAAATGGGCTGTGACATGGAAATTCACACTGCAGCTGACAGTACATTTTACCATTTCAAGTCCCCACCAGCCAGAATAGCAGCATCTTAGGAACACTTTTTCCTTGATGCACTTGATCTGTATAAAATTTTCAAACATCCTTATTGAAAAATCAGTGTTGAGTGTTATAAATAATACCCATATCCCCAAATGGCCTGATAGTACTTGCTTTTGCAGATTAAAAAGACTGTCAAATATAAATCATGGGCTCTGATATCTGAACAAACATGAACTTCCCCACAGCCTTCACTAGCTCTGACCTAGAAAGTGACTTATTCTGTCTTCATTACTTCATTGAAAAATTGGGGTGTGGGGGGAGGAGGCTAGTCTTTTTGTCCTATGAAGATCAAATGTGACTTTGTATTTGAAACCTTTAATAATGCTTGGCATGCAGAAAGTCTCAGTAAATGAAGCTGTTGTTAACACCAGATTTTGTCTATGTAAAATCTAGGTGTGCTAGAACCCTCATTTTTCATACACATTTCCTGAGACTCTGTGATGTGTCAGACTCTAGGAATGTAAAGACAAGATACCGTTCATCCAGGAGTCCACCACCTTAGGTCTAATGCAAAGGTTACAAGCTGCTTGTCAGGATATATTTACATTAAAGATCTTTGTTTCTATTTTCTACCGAAAATGGACCAGCATTCTAAGCTGCCCTTTTCGTCAATTATTTACTTCAAGTTTATTTCCGTCCCTACCTTTCCACCATTCTCTAACCCTAGCCTGCTTCCCATGTAAGTACCTGAGTACCTCCATCATCCCCATCACCTGTCAGTATCTGAGGCTGCATCCCAGGTCTACAAGCCGTGGTCATGCGTGTGGGCCTGGCAGAAAGTGAAAGCTAAAAATAGACAGGAACTGTTCATGGAGAGTCTTGTGGACCAGGAGAAAGGGCTTAATACCTTTGAGATGTTTTTTAAAGAGATGTTTTATAATGATGAGATTAGCCTATTAATAAGATCGTTTTGAGCTTATGTGTGAAGAATCTGATAGAAAATGTCAAAACTGAAGACAAAGAGTTAAAAAGCTGTTGGAGTTAAAATGAGATGAAAGTTGATAGTAACCTAAACTAGGGGATCTGTTAGTGAGTGCCAATTTTCAGTAAATACAGGAGTTAGAATTGATAGGAATTAATGATTGTGTGAATGTCAAAATTGAAGAAGAGGAGTGATGCAAGGACTCTCAGACTACAGCATGGGTAGCCAACTGGCTGGTTGGTTGATGCCATTCACCGAGAAAAGAAAGAGAAGAGGAAGGGAATTCCCTGGTGACCCAGTGGGTTAGGACTTGGCACTTTCATTGTTATGGCCCCAGGATCAATCCCTGGTCACAGAACTAAGATCCTGTATGCTGTGCAGAGTGGCCATTAAAATAAGATGAAAAAAGAAGAGGAGAAGCAGCAAATTTGTAGGGAAAAATTATTTGTTCTGTCTTGTTTACTGAGTTTTAAGTGTCTTTGTAAGACAGACAACTGTTATTTAATCACTATTTATTAGTACCTGTCCCTGTAATAGACACTTGAAAAGATTATCTCATTTATCCCAACAAAAACAGTAGTATAATAATAATATGACCTATTATTTGCTGAGCACTTATCATTTGTTAGAAATGAACACAGTGTATTATCTCCATCCTCCCCACAATAAAGCATCATTACCTCCATTTTGCAGACCAGGGACCTGAGTTTCCAAGATGCTGAGTCACTTGTTCAAATGCTTAGGGGCAGAAAGTGCCACAGTGAGGATTCAAAGCAATATGTGTTTGACTCATGGGCCTGACTCATGCTACACTGCCTCTCCAAGAGGTATCTGGTATCAACCCATGAAGAAGCTGAAGTTTCAGTTCAGTTCAGTTCAGTTCAGTCGCTCAGTCGTGTCCGACTCTCCGCGACCCCATGAAGTTTAGAGAAGTCTTATTTGTCATAGAGCATGTAATCTAACTAGAACACTAGGATCTGACCACAGTCAGACTCCAAAGTCCAAGCTTTCTTCTTTATCCAGATAATACTAAAGAATTTTTAATTAGACCCACATGGATCTGTGACAGTTTTTACTGGTCAGTGGGAAATATGAAAAATAATAACCACATGGAGAGTTCTTCATAAAGCTAAATTTATTTGATTTAAAGGACTGTCCTTTAAAACTGTGTTCTAGCTAACTTTTTAGTGTAAAAATGACTCTTCCTACAGGACATTATGGTGGTACTATCTGGTGGCAGTTGTGGGGAAAGGACCTGATTAAGTTGAACCCTCTTAAATCACTGATATTTGACCATTTCTTGACTCATAAAATAGCAAATTCATATACTCCAACCTAATATTTATATGCTTTCAATTACTTGCCCCCCACAGAAGGTAACTCTGTAACCCCAAAATTCTTTTGGAAAATTTCTGGTCTGTGAAATCCCAAAGTCTAAGAAAAATCTACTTTGCTTCATGTCGTGTCCTTGAAATCAGGAATACTTTGCAAATGATTCAGTGGAAGCAGACAAAGAGAGAGATTACTAAAAACTGGCTGCAGTTTTAAACCTGGATAACTGGGAGGTTGATGTTGTCACTAATTTAAAAAAAAAAAGGAAAAGCATAAGAAAGAAACAGACTTATGGAAGAAGGTAATGAGTTCAGTGTAGAATTTTAAAGAAATAATATATCAGGTTCAGTTTATCAATTTTGACTGCTGTGCTTGATTAAAAATTATTCCTAAGTGCTTTTGAAGTGCTGGCATCCAAGATTGAAAAAAAAAAAGTTTAAAATGTGTTTCTGATGATTATAGGCTTCTTCTTAAGTCTTCTATATCCAGGCTGGAATTCTCAGGTGTAATACCCTGCTCATTTTTAAAGCAAGATCTTAAACTCTTTGCTTAAAATCCATTTTTATCCCCAGTTTGCTCTCCATCAAGAACTGCAGGATTTCTAGTTTGGCTCTGGAAGCCAAAGCCACTGTGTGAACACTGTTCTGTTTCAGATCCAGTATGAAAACAGCATCTATAGCAGGAGGGTAGCGTTTCCTATAGGAGAATTTCTGTGAGTCAGCATCAGCCTTTGTCTTGTGACAGTGTGCAAATTGGCAGTGGCAGAGTTCAAATGCATTCACGTGTGTGGCATTTTTCACAGCTCATTGTACTTTATGTCTTGTATTTCTGAAAATCACTTGAGATTTGCCTACATGATAAATTTCCCTTTCCTAGTAATAAAAGGAAGTCCATGTCTGCAGTCGAGTCTACTTCTTGAGCAAGAGTCACAAGAGAAAACCTTTGGTCTTTTCATTCCATTCTCTTCCCCTCTGCATTGTAATGAAGATAATACAGAGATGTGAAGTAACCTCACAAACTCAAAGACAGTAGAGGTATAGATATACATTTTTAACACAGATTCACGTCTTGGACATCTGCTAGCTTTCTTTCACTCCCATCAGATTTAATGGCCTGCTGTGGAGACTTGTTATTCAACTTCGAATTTCATCTTGCCAGAAAGGAAGCTATTGCTTACCAGATATTTCTAAATTGAGAAAGTAATCTTTTTATATATTTTTAAGATTTTTTTCTTTGATGTGAATCATTTTTAAAGTCTTTATTGAATTTGTTACAATACTGCTTCTGTTTGGTCTTTTTTTAATTTGTTTTTTTGGCCTTGAGGCATGTGGGAGCCTGAAGGGCTATAGTACACAGGGTTGCACAGAGTTGGACACGACTGAAGCGACTTAGCATGCACACATGCTTATAGAATCTTAGCTCCCTGACCAGGGATCGAACCTGCACCCCTTGCATTGGAAGGCAAAGTCTTAGTCTCTGGACCACCAGGAAGGTTCTGAGAAAGTAATCTTATTATCATAATTATTTAGCAAGCATGAGGGGCCCAGAGAAGCTCTCAGTTGTGACAGCCCAGAGCCCTGAACTCCTACTTTCTTTCCTGTGACTGGTGCTCCATCGACTGAATCCCAGAGCTTCTCAGAAGTGTAGTGGTGTTTCTTGTAACGTTTTCATTTCTCTGTGCACGCATGCTCAGTTACATCAGTCATGTCTGAGTCTTTGCAATCCTGTAGACTATGGCCAGTCAAGTTCCTCTTGTCCTTGGGATTCTCCAGGCAAGAATACTGGAGTGGGTTGTCGTTTCCTCCTCCAAGTTATCTTCCCAACCTAGGGATTGAGCATGTGTCTCCTGAATTGGAGGTGGATTGTTTACCCACTGAGCCACCTCTGGGGAAGCCTTATTAGCAGAAGTAATTTTAAGCTCCTATAACCTAAAACCTATGTTGATTATCATATTTATTTTTCAGAGAAAAAGTCAATAAGCAAGTTTGTGTTGAAGTCCTGTTCTATCCCCAGCACTGTGAGAGCCACAGGGCATTTCACAGTGAACAGGACACATAGGTCCTCCCTTCAGAGCTTTCAGAATTTCTGAGAATGGTGGCAGCTAATGCTGTCACTGCATTTACTGTGTGCTCTAAAAGGTATCATTCTAAGTGTGTGACTTCATGTTTCATATTAAGTGAATCGTATTATTATCCCCAGTTTATAGATCAGGAAACAGGCTCAGAGACACACAACTCATAAGTATCACAGGCAGGATCTGAATCTGACTTTAAAGAACTTAGTGTTGGTGAGTACTATTGAAGGGGGGGGTTAAGATGCTGTGGGACCTTTTGCTAATGTGATTTCACTTGATCAGATGATTAGATGAGTGAGTAGGAATTTGGGTGGAACTGATCTAGGCAAAACTTGCCTCTTCAGTCTGTTGTCTTATGCTCAGCTCACTTCATCTTCGTTTAGCTACCTTATTGGCTACAGGTTGTTTTTGCATAACTGAAGGCAGGGACAGTTGGAACCAGAGACCTGGTGCTGACAGGTGATTCTGCACATTTGTCTGACTCTTCTCAGCTTCAGACCTGCTTCCTCAGCACTGTGGAAGCACAGCTATTCCCACCACCTAAGCCTCTCTGCTAGAAGGGGGCTGACTCTCTGCCTTTGGGTTCACTTTTGTTCTTGTGTGGTTTGAGTGTCCACACTTGGACAAGTCATGTGGCCAGACAGACAGGCATGTTGAGTAGCCATCTTGGGGACAGAAGTCAACCAGTTTTGGTGACTGTAAGCTGAACATCAGTCCCATTATTCTCTATCATTTAGGATGTTCCCAGTGTTGCTTTTTATGTCTACCCCCCTGAAGCTCCTGCTCTAGATCAGAGAGGTTTACCCAGCCCATCAAGCATTTTGTTTTAGGAACTCATTGGATGTGCTGAATGTGTCACGGAATGTGTCATATCGGTTTGTTTCATGAAGATCTTTCTGCTTTCCTTCCTCAGTTTTCTTACTTAGAGGTCCCCTGTGCAAAGTCATGGAGAAGGCAATGGCAAGCCACTCCAGTACTCTTGCCTGGAAAATCCCATGGACGGAGGAGCCTGGTAGGCTGCAGTCCGTGGGGTTGCTAAGAGTCGGACACGACTGAGCAACTTCACTTTCACTTTTCACTTTCACACATTGGAGAAGGAAATGGCAACCCACTTCAGTGTTCTTGCCTGGAGAATCCCAGGGACGGGGGAGCCTGGTGGGCTTCCATCTATGGGGTCACACAGAGTCGGACACGACTGAAGTGACTTAGCAGCAGCAGCAACAGTGCAAAGTCAACACCCTAGAATGTCCCAGAACCTCATCTTTGAAGGCGCTAAGATCTCCCTTGGTGCTATAGTTGGGAAATTAGTGGTGCTGGTGGTTGTTTAGTTGCTAAGTCATGTCTGACTCTTGCGACCCCATGGACTGTAGCCCACCAGGCTCCTCTGTTCATGGGATTCTCCAGGCAAGAATACTGGAGCGGGTTGCCATTTCCTTCTCCAGGGAAATTAATAAGTTCTAAAGTTATGTGTAAGCACGAAGGAAAGTGACGCACCTGAGGTCAGTGTAGTGGCTAGTGTCATGAGTTTTGTTTTTCGTGCCCAGGCTCACAATAAGCAGGCATAGCTTGTTCTGATTTGTTAACACTAAAATGGAACCTCTATGTTGAGGCTGACTCCTGGGAATCTTGTGTGAGTTGTTGGGAGGAGGTGAGCCCTTTCCCTGCCCCTGTGGTTTACCCCTTGGTTAAGGCAGGGACTCTGGAGCAAGATGTGTCTGCGTTCACTTCTGACTCAGTGTATACTTTAGATTCTCAGTACTTCCGCTATGAAATGAGGATTATGAAAGTACCTAACACTTAGGTCTGTTCGTACATTGACGTCTCAGCATACATGTAGCCCACCTGACTTGGTAACTGGCAGCTGTGCTCCTTAGATTCTGGTGGTTCTTTTTACCCCATCATGTGCTAGCTCCATACCTTGGACCAGAGGTTTAAGGGTGATCAGTATAAGAAATGGAACATTGTGGTGGCCCAGATGCTTTTCAGAGCTCTGCTTTCATCCTTCCACACTTTTGAGGAGAAGACAAGAGAAAGGGCAGAAAACCAATACCTCTCTGGTACTTGCTACCTGCTGCATACCTTCACACACATATCATTCAGTTGTAATTCAGTGTTTCCATCTTTAGTTCTCTAGTATTTGTTTCACCAGATGTATACATGTCATATGTACAAGACCCCATTAGCCTTCTCTCACACCACTGAGCAGATGCTCAAGCATGTGTTGAATTCAACCTTGATCGCAACCCTTTATGTAGGTAGCATTACTGCATTCTTACTGTTGGGAGAAATGAAGATTTCTAAGTCCTTTGTTGCTGTTCACTCGCTAAGTTATGTCCGACTCTTTGCGACCCCATGGACTGCAGCACACCAGGCTTCCCTTTCCTTCACTGTCTCCTGGAGTTTTCTCAAACTCATGTCCATTGTGTCAATGATGCCACCCAACCACCTCATCCTGTGTTGCCCCCTTCTCCTCTTGCCCTCAATCTCCTGCTAAAAGGTAGTAGAACCAATCTGAACCCAAATTTTTTTGGCTGCTAGTCCAGTACCCTTTCTTTTTATTTAAAAGTGCAAATAATGAAGGCAAGTTCTGCGAAATTTGTAGTACCTCTGTGTGTATGCTTAGTTGCTTAGTTGTGACTGACTCTTTGCAACCCCATGGACTGTAGCCCTCCAGGCTCCTTGGTCCATGTAATTTTCCAGGCAAGAATACTAGAGTGAATTGCCATTTCCTATTCCAGGGGACCTTCTTGACTCAGGGGTTGAACCCACGCCTTCTGCATTGGCAGGCAGATTCTCAACCACTGAGCCACCTGGGAAGCCCAGAAGTGAAAGTGAAAGTGTTAGTTGCTCAGTGGTGTCCGACTCTTTGTGACTCCATGAACTGTAGCCTACCAGGCTCCTCTGTCCCTGGAATTCTCCAGGCAAGAATACCGGAGTGGGTGGGTAGCCATTCCCTTCTCCAAGGGATCTTCCTGACCCAAGGGTCAAACCCAGATCTCCTACATTGCATGTAGATTCTTTATCATTTGAGCCACCAGGGAAACCCCCAAAGTGAAAGTGTTAGTCATTCAGTTGTGTCCAACTCTTTGCAACCCTATGGACTGTAGCCCACCAGCCTATTCTGTCCATGGAATTCTCCAGGCAAGAATACTGGAGTGGGTTGCCATTCCCTTCTTCAGGGGATCTTCCCAACTGAGGGATTGAACCCAGGTGTCCTGCATTGCAGGCAGATTCTTTACCATCTGAGCCACTAGGGAAGTTCAGTACCTCTGTATAGTACCTCTATGTCATATGCAAATTGAGCTTTAAAGTATTTAGCAGGGAAGTCAGCTTCTTTGTCACATTACTGGTTAATCTGGCTTTAAGCAAAAGTAGAATTTCAGGCTGCTGTATCATTTTCAGGAGAGGCACTTTTTGCTCTTCAAAAGTCTGTTAGATTCACACTGGAAGGAGTAACACCAATAGTTTCCATTTATAAGACAGTTTAGAACTCTTATTCTGAAAATTTCCATGAGCACCATTTACTGACTTTCCAATATCTTTCTTCTCTTTTTTCAACTGTGATCCTTTAAAACATCTTCACTGTGTGTTCTTCTTACATGACTGGCTCTGAAATCTACCCAGATGCATTCAAGATTTAAGTTCCTGAACTTTGATTCATTCAACACTAGCCCTTTATCGAGCTCATGTTCTATTCTACCATATGTTCAAGAAGCAAATAAGACAAAATCAATTATATTAGTATATTAACTCATATATATGAAATCTAGAAAAATGGCACAGATGAACCTATTTGCAGAACAGGAATAGAGATGCAAACATGGAGAACAGGCTTTGGACACAGTTTGAAGGGAGAAGGGGAGGGTGGGATATATATGTCCGACTCTTTGTGACCCCAGGGACTATAGCCTGCCAGACTCCTCCATCCATGGGATTCTCCAGGCAAGAGTACTGGAGTGGGTTGCCATTTCCTTCTCCAGAGGATCTTCCCAACCCAGGGATCGAACCTGGTTCTCCCGCATTGTTGGCAGATGCTTTATAGTTTAAGCCACCAGGGAAGTCCTGTATATATACACTGCCATTTGTAAAATAGATAGTCAGTGGGAAACTGCTGTGTAGGCACAGGGAGCTCAGCCTGATGTTCTGTAACAATCTAGAGAGGCTGGGTGGGGTAGAGGGTGGGGGAGGTTCAAGAGGAGGGGACATATGTGTACTTGTGGTTGATTCACACTTGTATGGCAGAAGCCAACACAATATTGTAAAGCAATTATCCTCCAATTAAAAATTTTAAAAAATAGTGATAAAATTAATTGGTCATGCTGTTAAGGGGCACCATGCTGGGGCTCAAGGAAGAACTAAAGGATGAGGTAGTTTAAAAGTTCATTTTATGTCACATAATCTGTTTAGGAGTAAAGTTTAAAAAAGGAAAAAAAAGCCAGGAATGAGGATCTTTCTCCCATATTGGGGGGGGGGGGAGAATCTAAATGAGAGATAGTTATGGTCCTAAAAAATAAGTTACAGGTAGGCAGCTAGTGATCCAGGAGTCCTAGGCTGTAGTCTCAGAATATTATGTGGTGGGGTCAAATCTCTCAGGTTAGAAATTAATAGGGAATTAAGGGGACAAAATGAAATTATAACCTAATCTAGTAATAATGAATGACTGGGCATAATCTGATCATTATATATGGTATAGTTACAAATCTGATGGGACCCTGTTGAAGAAAGAGTATGTCAGTATGTCCAGAGAAGAAACCAGAGTCGGGACTGGGGTGGGAGTTTCAGATAATACACCAGCACTCCCCAAAGGAGAAAATGTCCTGTCCAGGTAATTGTTTTCACCAACCCTAAAACAGAGCTAGGAATGTGGGTTTATCATAGGTTGGTTTCATTTACTATCATCATTAGCATCTTTATTAAACACTTGCTATTTTCCAAGTACCATGCTAAGTGCTTTTTATGTGTTGCTCCATTTAATCTTTTCAACATCCCTACTGTGTAACTACTCTTATTTTTTCCCATTTTATATATGAAGAAACTCAGGCTTAGAGAGGTCGGGTAACCTGATCAGGATTTCAGAACTTTTAAGTTCAGGAACTAGGGTCACAAACTCCTAACATTCTACTCTACAAGTCCCACCTTTCTTCTCATCTTGAGATAGCTTAACTACCTGCCAACTGTGTTCTCGACCTCTCCGCCTGGGTGTCTCAGACATTTACCAAGGGCTGGAATAAACCCGTGGGCACAGTGGTAAAGATTGTGCTTGCCAGTGCAGGAGACGTAAGAGACACAGATTCGATCCCTGAATCGGGAAGATACCCTAGAGGAGGAAATGGCAACCCACTCCTGTATTCTTGCCTGGAAAATCCCATGAACAGAGGCTCCTGGCGGGCTACAGTCCACGGGGTCACAAAGAGTCAGATACGACTGAGCACACACATTGTTGTTGTTAGAGTAAACCCATCATTTCTCCTATCCATATCAGTCTGTCTCCATGTTCCCTGCTTGACCAAACAAAATGCATGAGTTCATGCCTTTGAGTAAACCATCATATAATAATTTCCCCTGTAAATTGCCTGTAAAAAAAGGATGAGATATGGTGGGAGCAGAGATAAGCATTCCGCTCAGTTTATCGCTGTTATCATTTATTTCGATTAACTGTACTTTTAACTACGCATCACTTTCACATATGTTTTGCATCTCTCTCAGGTCTGAAGTCCACATTTCTCCACGAAGCTCTGACTAACATATCTTTTATCTCCCAGTGTCTTTAATGAGTGTGCTTTTTTTTGCCTTCAATTGGATATCTTAAAGGGAAAGAAATTCTAATATCAGGACTGGAAACTTGAAAGGATTTAACTCTCAGTATAAATACAGATATGGGGATTACTGGTATGACAGCAGAAAGAAAAACCTCTGGCTGAAATGACCATAAGAAGATATCTGATAGGCTTAAAGGCTGACAGATCTGAAAGGACCAAAAAAGCATTCGGAAATGACAAGCTGCATTCATTTCTGAGAGTTATTACAGGTGGTTGAATAAAACTTTTCAGTCTGGTGTGTCATTTTTGGTAGTAACTTGAAGCCCCATTAAATGGTGCTTGACTGCTGAAGTTGGAGAGGGCAGTTGACCCCTGTAATGCTGATAACTGGCCTTATCTTTTATGTTTCAGGAAGGCATCTCCCAGGTGGTTGGTCAAGGTGTGGTGGCAGGTCAGCAAAAGGCACTGGAATGTCCAGCTGACAATGTACGTAACTGACCCTTTAGGTTGCTCTCCTGGGATGTTATGAATTATAATGATGGGTTCCAAAAGAAAAGGAGATGGTTATAATGAAATCTGATCCTTTATTACTTGGCAGGAAGCTATGATGTGTCTACCAACCTGATGACAGTCTGCAGCTATATCACCTGTTCTGTGCAGGGTGTGCATAGAGGATACTTGGAAATATCCTCTGTTGTGTCCCTGTACTAACACCCTAAGGAAGTGTTTGAAAGTGAGGCATCTCTGAAAACATACTTACACGTAAATTCTGAGGGCCTTGTAATGTCCTACATAATGTCATGAATGAAAATTTTAAGAGGAAGAATTTATAGTTTTGTAGAAATACAAATGTAAGAACAAATGTTTCTTGTATGTATAGCTTTTCTTCTTAAAAAATATAAATTTCTATCTGTCAAACGTTTGTACTTTTGTCACTGTAGAACATTTTTGTGCTGCTAAAATTTGCATTATTACTATATTAACTAGTTTTATGTCTGAGGAACTACAGATTACTAGAGTTTACAGGAAATATATGATATTTCAAAACTTACCAAAGAAAATGCCTTTGTAAAGTATCCAAAATTGTATGCCATAAACCTAAATAAAAACAAATAGACGTAGAAAGAACCTTAAAAATAAGTTTCAACTGAAAAAAATTTAGTTCAACTGAAAACTGTAAGAATTTAAAAAAAATTAGAACCAGATTTTTTTTTAACTTAGGTAATGTATTTGCAAATACAATTAATATGATAGTACTTCCTATACTGCCACCTGTCTCAAGACACATATCAAGCATCTCTAAAATTTTATAGCCCATAGAATTTTAGAACTCGGGTGAATCCTATACATCCTCTGGCCTTTCTTTTCCCTGTTGAAAAATGAGCACTTAACTATCTAAAACATTCTTTGGGAAAGTGATGATAACCCTTTTCTGTGGCTGCAGAAGAGAATGGCTCAGAGATCAGTGGGCAACATCTTCAGTGAAGCTGTCAGCTCATCATAAAGAACTTCCCTACCCATTTGAGCTGTTCCACAATGGAATGCGATTCCTTGTGGAAATGGAATTTTTATCCCTGAAGGTTTTCCATCAGAAACTGGCTGATCATTTATTAATATGTTATAAAAGGACATTAAAAACAGTAATATCTATTATTAACTGAACTTCTAAGTTGTTCTTGAAATAATGATAGATTTATTTATGTACTTTTCAATCTTCACAACAACCTTGCAAGGTAAAGAGTTATCACCACTGATTTAAAGATGAGGATATGTAGGAAGTTGAGTGGCTTGTCAGTGGTCTCACAGCTAATTAGTGATAGAAAACTCAGCAATTCATATCTTCTTTTGAGTAGTGATCTTTTTTTCCTATCATGAAGATCTCATGAAGTATAGACTCTTTTGCCAGAAAAACACTGGTAAGTATAACTTTGCTACAAACACAGAGGTTATGTAGTTCCCAGGATTCCCTCTGAAAATCATTTAGAAGCTCATTTATCCTGGGTTAAGAATCCATGATTTAATTTTAAAAAATAAATCTCAACTTAGACAAACATCCCCACCCCTACCTCGGAAAACATTTGTCTGAGCTCCACATCCCTAGTGCCAATTTCTTTGGTCTAGAATAGGAGTTCTAGCATTCATAAATGTTAAACTCCCTAACAGTTTCTGTTATAAAGACAGGGTTAAAAACCCCTGGTTTAGTTAGGTTGCTGCTGCTGCTGCTAAGTCGCTTTAGTCATGTCCGACTCTGTGCGACCCCATGGACGGCAGCCCACCAGGCTCCCCCATCCCTGGGATTCTCCAGGCAAGAACACTGGAGTGGGTTGCCATTTCCTTCTCCAATGCATGAAAGTGAAAAGTGAAAGCGAAGTTGTGTCTGACTGTTAGCGAGGTTGGATGACTTATAAAATCCATTCAAACTCTGATGTTAGAATATAGTAACACTCAACAGCAAATCCAGTCTTTCATCTTTTAAAATATTTTTATGTAATTTTAAAATACTCAAATTTTACAGCCTACAAATCCAATCTTTATCTTTCAATACTTAGTAGTTTGGTTTTATGTCAGTGGATGAAACATGGGAGCTACATACATTCATCACCACACCTACCAACAGCAAGCCTCTCAATATATGTGTTTGTTTCACTTGGTTTCTATGAACTGTTTCCTCATTTTTCCAACCCATATTTATTGGAGACTTTCCTAGTGTGCACAGAGAAATGGGATGCTACATGAACTGGGAAATAAAGATGAGCAACAAACATTCCCTGTTGTTATAAAAGTCATAAGGTAGTGATGCCTCTTGTGCTTTCCTGTTTTAAAATTCACAGCTTTTCATAAAAGAGCTCTGTAACCTGCACATAGCTTTGTTATCAATTTTCTTTTTTGAGATGATACAAAAGAGAGGTGACATAAGTTCTGTGTGTATTAAGGTTACTTTCAATTGCTGTAAGAGGTTTCTCTTTTACATAACAGGGTGGCTGTGACCAGTTTGAGGATGATAGTGTCTCCACTGTGTCATGGACCCAAGCATCTCTTATCTGATTACTGCATCATTATTTGATTACTTTTCCATCTTCAAAATTTAGCATCTATTTTTTTTTAATCTAAGATTGCTGCTCCAATTGTTTACATTACATCTGAATTTCATCTAAGGAAGGGGAAAGTAGGATTGTTCTTCTTAAGAAAGCAATCTGAAAATTGTACATTCATGTTTGTTTACATGCCATACCATAACACAGACTAGTCTGTGGTTATGTCTGGCTTCAAGGAGGTTGGGGAATATGGTCCTTAAAATAATTGGATTGGTGGTTCCATCGTTCAGTTTTCTCATAGTAACTCCTGGTTTGTCATTTTTCTACTTTACTTTTTTCAAAATCACCAAAAATATGTATTCAAGGAAGTCTTTTTAAATAAGTGTACATCATCGTTAAATGATGTTAATAGAAGAACTGCAGAGAAAAAAAAATGAACATCAGTAGAATCATTGCCTGGCAGCTGTTTGATAAACACTTTAAACTTGTAGTATTCTTCAAATACCAACTTTTAGTCCTACTCCTTCCTTTAATTGTGTGATTTCAGATGTCGCTTGACATTTGTGTCTTGGTTTCTTCATCTATAAAAGAGAATAATATTGTCTAATTCTCCAGGTTATTCTCATGATTAAATGAATTCATGGATATGAAAGTGTTTTTGAAAACTGGCAAGCACAATACAGATATACAATGAGTGGTATTGCTTTTCTTGTTGCATACTGCACAATGCCTTGTATTGAAGCATAGACTTCCACTGATGAAATCTTGGGGTGTTGTTGTTCTGGAGCAGTTACCTTGATCCTATTTCTAGACTCCAGGGACAGGCTGGTGCTTCACTGCCTCCACCAGAATCTTCCAGCTGGGGATGGGTTCCCTGGCTAACTACAGATCCAGAAGGCAGGTCAGGTTATTCTGTATATTTCTTAACTGCCTGTTAAGCAAGCATGGAGTCCTTTTGGTTTTTCTTAGTTTTCTAATACTAATACTCATTAGAGGTATTAGCAACACAAATTTAGAATTACAAGTTCATTTTCCAAAGCTCACACAGCAAAGGTCTCTGTACTTTCATTGAATTACAGATTTATTTCCCACTGAGTTTCCATGTCTTCAATTATGCTCTCTGCATTCATTCATTCATTCAGCATTTATCCAGGCCCTACTATGTTCCAGGCACTGGGAACTGAAGGTGAAGAAGCTTTTTCTTTTTTCAGGTGAATGAAGTGTAATGATGTACCTGGCACTTAGTAGGCTTTCAGTAGAAGCTTGTTATCCCTTCCTGCCCCTCATGCCAATTAACCCACCTCATGAATCTTTGACCATGTGAATGTCCAGAAGAGATGGGAGGTGTCATGCACTCAGAACATCCACAGCATAGATTGTTTTTCACTGGGCTCAGCACAGACCTATAAACTTCACATTGGTTTCATCGTGTAAAAATGCTTCCCAGCTCTGGCTTCATACATAAACCACAATGATGGTTTCTATCCTTCCTTTCCTTGAGCCATCCTTCACCAAAGCACGTTAAAGTTAAGTAACGAAGCATGGGGAATGAGACAAAGATCATCCTAACTTCCCCTTGCCACCTCTCGAACTCGAATTTTCAAGAGGCATTATTGGAGTGTTTTGGTGACAATACACCAGTTTTGAAGTCTTCTCCTTTTGTTACCTTCCTCTTCTCTAACATTCATTTAACTTTCCTTCCTTTTGTAGGCCGGCAGCCAAATGAAACAGCAAAAATACTCAATGAAAATCTCCTTCAGTTCACAAGAGATACCTTTAGCACCATCTTCATACCATTCAACAGATGCAGACTTCACAGGCTATGGTATGAGTCTCTGAGCAGACTTGAATTGATGCATCAAACCTTAGAAAAGGAAAGGATTGTGTTGTCCCGAAGAGAGCACTGGATTAGGGGTCAGGAAGCCTGGCTGGCATCCTTGCTCTACTTCCTGAGCTTTGGGACTTGGATTGGTTACTTGATTTCCAACATCTTTTTCCTCATCTCCACCAGTGGGATTGCTTATTGCTTATTGAATATAAAAGTACTAGAATAAAAAAGGCCCTCAATATATGCTACTTGAATCTGAGGCTTCTGGATTATTATCTAATCATGCTAAAGCATTATATACAGTTCACAAGTAGTATATATTAAAAATCACATTGAACCAAATTGTAGACTTGCATATGTTGATATGAGCTATTTATAGACTTAATTTTCAGTGCTTAAAGAAATAAGTATTTACTTTATCTCTGAATTGCTAGTTTGGATTGTGCTGACTAATGGTTGACAATTGAACTTCAAAATGAATAATGAATATTTCCATCTGCTTTTATGCAATATAAATCATTTTTAAAAGAGGGACTATTTAAAGTACCTTGCTCACCAGTGTTAAAGCATGACCCTGTGTGAATTTAGGAGACCTGACACCTTTATGGTATTTGCCTTTTACCTATTTTTTTTTTCATGAATATTAACTCTTAAAAATTTTACAAGGCAGGTATTATTCTAAAGCACTAGATTTTTACTAAAATACTTAATGAATGTGGTCAGCAAACTATGACCCCTGGGTCACACTTGGCCCACCATCTGTTTTTATATGGTCCTGAAGCTAATAATGGTTTTCACATTTTTAAAAGGTTAGAAAAGAATCAAAAGACTGTTTCATGAAAATTGTATGAAATTCAGATCTCAGTGTCCATAAATAAAATTTTATGGAAATACTGGTTTGTTTACGTGTTTTCTATGGCTGCTTTCACACTATAAAGAGAGATTTGAGTAGCTGCACCAGAGCTAGTACGACATGTAAAGCCCCAGATATTTACCACCTGGCCTTTTACCAAAGATGTGTGATGACCCCTACGTAGACCAATGGAATCTTGATAATAAATATTCCATACTTTTGCCTCGTTAACAGAAATTAATCATCACACAGTTTAATCTGTGGAAATTATATTCATTCAGCCATCCACTTACCAAACATTGATTGGGGACTTGGTAGGAGTCAGGTCTTGGCCTGGATTCTTTGAGAGAAATAAACACTGAGACTGACTTACAACTCGGCTAGGGTGAGGCTGAAGCCGAAGAGGGAAAGAAATGCCACCTCCAGAATCTCTGACAGTTTTCTCTCAGTCAAGAGACTAAACTAGTGATTTATGTAAGGAGCATAAACTTTTTAAAGCATTTGTGAAACTCTACTGCCATGGTACATTGTTTTTATTGTAAATTAGTAAAAAATATAGCATGGAATACATATGTTTTATAAATATCTAGAGTCAAATTAGGTTTACAATTTAATATTTGTTTAATATGGCATTTTAAAATTGTTAATGAGGCTATGTCACTAAATTTCTTACTGTTAAACAAGAGGCTATTAGATTTATAAATTCCATGTGGTCAGGAATGGCACCTATGTGAATGCTACACCTTGCCCGACCCTGGGCTGAGCCAGCACGTTATTTATTTGATCCCTTAAACACCCTCTTAGACAGCAATTACATACATTTTCTGATGACCAATGAGCCTCAGTTTCATCCACTATTCATTTCCTTAATTTCCTTGGAAACTCAAATCCATTTCTGCAGCACCTGGAAACCTGTGCCCTTTTGTCCCAGAGACAATGATTATTGCTGAGTCAGAGTAGAACCCCTACAGGCTTACCTGGAGTCTGTTTTCTTTTGTTTTCTAGGAAGGACTGGCAAACTTTCTGTAAGGAGTCAGGTAGTAAATATAAGGCTTGTGGGCCATGTGGTCTCTCTTGCAGCTACTCAGCTCTGCCATTAGCAGCTGTAGACTGGATGTAAATGAATTAGTAGAGCTGTATTCCAATAAAACTTTATTTACAGATATTAAAATTTAAATTTCTATACTTTTTACATGTGTTGAAATGTTATTTTTCTTTTGACTTTTTTTTTTAACCTTTTGAAGTAGAAGCCATTCTTGGTGCTAGGGCCATAGTCTACTGGCCCTTGCTTGAACAGAGGTTTGTGGATGTCAGCTTGGCCACTGTGCATTAGCTGCAGCTGACCAGCAGATGGGGCCCTTTATTATCAGTCCTTTAGCAAATTCTGTCACGAGGTAAGGATCCTTGTGGCACAGTGGAAGAGAATCCACCTGACAATGCAGGAGACGTGGGTTCAAACCCTGGGTTGGGAAGATGCCCTGGAGAAGCAAATGGCAACCCACTCCAATATTCTTTCCTGGGAAATCCCATGGACAGAGGAGCCTGGCAGGCTACAGTCCATGGGGTTGCAGAAGAGTCAGACACAACTTAGGGACTAAACAGCAACAAGAATCAGTATTCACAATGATCAAAATTAGTTATCAAAAAATATGAAGTTCTCTAGTAACTATTATAAGATTCTCTTGAAACTGTCATTTTGAATGTTTGGGTTTTTCAAAAATTTGAAAAATGTTTGAGTGACTTTTGACTGAAAATAGACATGTGTAAATATTTTTTCTCCCATTTTTTAGAAAAACTGGCCTAAAACAATGAATTTTAAAAGTAAAACCGCAATAACTCTTTTAACAAGCTTTTCATTTATGGACCCAGCAATTAATTCTACAGTGTATAACACAATTTTTTTACTATGTTTTTATTTGGGGATTATTTTCATTTGTCATACTTTATTGATTGGATCCTTTAACATCTTAATTCATATGATATGCTCTAACTGAAAGTATTTAAGTGGTATTTCTAATATTTTATAACTATAGCTCAAATTTTATATCATATATATCATTATTAATATATATAATTATGGCATTCACCTACATGTACTTAATTATTTAATCAACTTAAATTTTTCCATCCTAGTTTTCATGTATATTTCGAGATTTAAAAAATTGCAAGTACTGTGTAACTAAAGTGGTTGATGGTTTGGGTTGGTGGTAGCTATTGTCTTCATCTCAAAAGTGTCATAGGAATGTCATGTTTCATCCATGGCTGAATGGGGAGTGGTGACCCAGTGTTTCCCTTCATGACACTTGGCAGGAAAAGAGTGAAATGATAAACATGTGCAAACCCTGCACTCCCCGAGCAGTAGAGTGTACAAGCTGAGACGCGCCTCCTGCTTGCCAATCATTCTGTGTTCAATTCTTCTTCAGGTGGTTTCCAGGCTCCTCTGTCAGTGGACCCCGCCACATGTCCCATCATTCCTGGCCAGGAAATGATTATAGAAATATCCAAAGGGCGTTCGGGGCTTGGTCTCAGCATTGTGGGAGGAAAAGACACACCCTTGGTAAGTTTCTAGAAGTACCATATATCCACTGGCCCAGAGTTAAATACTGAGCCTTATTATGGCCCCGTGTCACTTCTATGAAAGACTTGGCTTTTTCTTGGCATGTAAGTATATGAATGATCATACTGCTATTATGATCATTATAATCATTACTATTTAGTGAACTGATACATAAAAGTGTACATCAGTTACTCCAATCCCAAAATTTAGGCTTGGCTTTATTTTGACCATCTACTCATTTTCACATCTACTCATAATTTTTTTTTTTTTATAATTTTTTAAAAAATTGGCCTCGAAGCTCAGTTTTTACTTGTATGATGGATCTTTCATTATTCAGTACATTTGACTGTCACTAATCGATGGAGTCATTGAAGTGTAAAACTCCTACCCCAACCCCAACCAGGGCCTCTCCCTAGAGAAAATCACTCTTATTAATGAATATGCTTTTAAATGAACATTTTAGTATTTCTTTTGTCCAGTTTATTTGGTAAGAAGTAAATTGTATATGGGTTTCCCAGGTGACTCGGTGGTAAAGAGTCCACCTGCCTGTGCAGGAGCTGCAGGAGACCCAGGTTCGATCCCTGGGTCAGGAAGATCTCCTAGAGGAGGAAATGGCAACCCACACCAGTATTCTTACCTGGAGAATCCCATAGAGGAGCCTGGTGGGCTACAGTCCATGGCATTGCAGAGTTGGACACAACTGAGCACACACGCAGCAAATTGTATATGCCAGATTTACAGATAGAACAAGTATAATATCAATAAAATTATTCTTTCCATTTTTGACAGGAATATAATATTTCTGTGTTTAGTACTGTTGTGGGGGGTGAGGAAAGATCCTGCTCTATTTTCCTGTAATGAATATTAGTTCCCTAAAGCACTAGGAAACTCAAGAACAACATATGTTGCAGAAACCAGGGTCTTACTGCCTTCTGTGTGTTTCTTGGTCATGCTTCTCTCTCCTGCTATCAGGCCTTATCTAGAGAACCCTAGTAGTTCATTTGACCCTACTAGTGAACCACCTGAACTTCAGTGTGCACAGAGGCTGGTGTTTATTTATTAAAGGATTTTATTTCCTTCAGCTTGATTAAAATATTGTTAAAACTTTTCTCCAGGGTTCCAGCTAATTATTTCCTGCATTACTCTCGCTTGGCCTGTGCCGTCAGGAACTGCTGTGTGTGGCTTCCCATGTCCACGGTGATGTTTTCGTCAGCCTGGGTAGAACTGGGAACACTTGGAGTTAGCCAGCTCAGCAGCCAGTTTTAGCTCCCAGCTTTTTCATGGGTCTTTGGCTCTTTAAGGACCCAGGACTTTTCTACTTTTTTGTGGTCTGGCTTGGAATGCTCCCTGTTCAGCATTAGTTATTGAAGAAAAAAGTGAACTCTTCCTTAGAAGAGTTCCCTTTGCGTATTTTGGTCTAGGTTACATTTTCAAATTGTGTTTTTAATAATGCCTTCTAGTTATATGTGATCTGGCCTTTGAATAGTCCACAGAAACACTTTGGCTATCCCTCCAACCACCAGTGAGCTCTTGCTGTACCCAGGAGGTTACACACCACCAACAAAGGACCAGTACAGTTATCCAGATCCACATATGCATTCCAGCCTCTCAGCCTCTGCTCACCTCCCCTCAACCTGCTTTCTTTCTATACCTTCCTGCTTCTTCCTCAAGAGTCTGTACCTCCTCCAGTCCCCGATACAAGGCTTCCCTGGCTTCTCCAACTTCCATGATCTCTCCTGAGCTGATCTTGGAGCTGACAGTCGACCATCCACATATATATCATATACTAAGATTATTGGGGTGGTTTTCAGAAATTCTTGGTTGACCATGAACATTAGGAATGTCTGCTTTTCATAGTCTATTGACTCATTTTCCCAAACAGATGTTCTTGAGTAGGAAATAAATTGAAATTGGTATAAAGTTATATTTGAAATGAACCAGAGAAATTACATTTTAAGGAAATTCTTCAGTGAATTCTTTCATAAAGAAAAATTAGCCCTCTGATTTATTTTTTGTAAATATGAATCTCTTAATAACTGCTTAAAATAAGACAGAAACGATTTCCCAGAAGAAGTTAGAAGACTTTAATCAGCATATCTGACCTAACTGAATGAGTTTATTGGCTGATTTGTTTTTATTTTCCTTCTTCTTTTGTTGTTATCAATTTGATCTTTTGCTTTGTGAGGGTTGGTTAGATATACCTGTCTGCTCTTGGATCTTAAATACCGTGTATGTTTGTGCTGTTGGTCACAAGCTCGAGGGTTTCCACTGCTTGACAGCACCTCCTGCATCCTGGTTGGGAGGCTGTTTGAGAAATACTATTCTCTGCTTCTCTTGCCACCATGAGGCAACCAAAAAAAAAAATTCTTTAAGAGCATCTTGAGGTTCATAATATATGGTTCTGCCTTTTGAGACTGTAAATCCCATTGTCCTTGGAAGGATAAGCACCACTTAAAAATGAGAAATGAGACACAGTTTTTATTTCCTAACCTCAGGTACCTCATCAAAAGCTGTAAGTTTGACTCACAAGTAATATATAGGCATGTTATTTTGGTGAGGCTGAACAGCAAGGGGGTGGAAGGTGCTTTAACAAAGAAACCCAGTGTTTACCACAACAAGTATCTTTCTTTTTTCCTTTCCCCACTTCCAAATTTTGACATAGGTCACGTGGGATATACCAGCTAATTAACACTCCAGGTCACTTTATCCAATCAGGTCCTAGAAGTGCGTCCAGCCAGCAGGCAGTCAGCAAATAAAAAGGAGACCGTATAAAAGGAATCAAGGACAATGCTGAGATCTGCTGACGGAAGTTCTTGCCTTTGGACTTTTCATTATGTGACACATCCTTATTTCAGCTCTGGTGCTAGCATATTCTAAGGGGTGGTGATCTTTCTTAAGGCTTTGCCCCAGCCCTCCCAATTAAGGTTTCTGTGCCCTCTTTATTGTGTATCCAACAGATATTTTTTGCCATCTTTAGAGGTATTAAGCGTCTGGGACTTGGTCTTGACACCACATCAGTTCTATCTGCTATAAATAGTTTATCTGGAGCCAAGACAAATGGTTTCTGAGATCACAGAGAGAGAGCTCACTTAGCATCCCATTGTATTTGCAGCCAGCCATCTAAATAGACCTCTTAAAATACCAGGGTAATGCTGAAGGTGACCCCTTTGGGAAGGTTTATGAGCACACCTGGACCCAATCCTCCTTGACAACCCTTGTCTCTGTTGTTTGAACCATATGATGGGCTCCCAGGTCCACTTTTGGGGAGTGTGGCTCTTGTGTGATAGGAAGCATGTGTGTGCTCAGAGGCTGGCCATTGCTTACTGCTGAGGCGACAAAGCTGAGTGGAGCAACCCTGCCCTTAAAGAGCTCACACACTCGTTCAAGTTGATTCTACTGCCTTTAATGTTTTTAATGAAAAACCCTAACAGGGACTATTAAAACAGGGAATTTCTCTGGAAAGTAGAAGAAAGTAAACCTGTTGCATGAACTTTCTAGATTCAATCAATATAGGCTAGTTTTTATGTGTGTTTCTCATAAGCAGGTGTCGTTAGTCTGTTCAGGCTGCTGTCACAAAACATCGTAGACTGGGTGGTTTAAAAACAACAGAAATTTATTTCTCATAGTTCTGGCAGCTAGAAGTCTGGGTGCTAGCACAGTAGGATGAGGGCCTTCTTCTGGGCTGCAGGTTTCTCCTATCTTTCCATGGAGGAAGGAGCAAGTGAGTTCTGTGGGGCCTCTTTTATTAGGGCACTCATCCTCGAGGACTTTGCCCTCGTGACCTTATTTCAGTTCAGTTGCTCAGTTGTGTCCGACTCTTTGCAACCCCATGAACCGCAGCACGCCAGGCCTCCCTGTCCATCACCAACTCCCAGAATTCATCCAAACCCATGTCCATCAAGTTGGTGATGCCATCCAACCATCTCATCCTCTGTAGTCACCTTCTGCTGCCCTCAATCTTTCCCAGCATCAGGGTCTTTTCAAATGAGTCAGCTCTTCGCATCACGTGGCCAAAGTACTGGAGTTTCAGCTTCAACATCAATCCTTCCAAGGAACACCCAGGACTGATCTCCTTTAGGATGGACTGGTTGGATCTCCTTACAGTCCAAGGGACTGTCAAGAATCTTCTCCAACACCATAGTTCAAAAGCATCAATTCTTCAGCACTCAGTTCTCTTAAGAGGAGGGGCACTAAGATTTCAACATAAGAATATGAGGGAGACATGCAACCAGGAAGCTATTACATAAAAAAGACAGTATATTAATTCCTATTTTTAAAATTTACCTCCATTCATCTTATCTAGCCATCCTTTCATCCTGTCTCTCTCACACCCCCTTTTTGGTCTTGGAGTAGCAAATATGCATGAAATCTTGTGGCTCAGAGACTTGGCATATTCTTCCAAATGAAAGACCAAGGACTCTTACTTCTTATGATACTTGCCTCGTATTGCTAACACCTATCCCTGAATCTCTTGGGTATCAGAAATGTTTGCTCACTAATTAGAAGTTTTATTTGCATTGTCCTATAAAAACTAAAATATAGCTCTCCAGTGTGATTAATTGGGCTTATTTTATTATCAGCCTTGGGAATTCTAGAGAAGAGAAAGAAAAATATATTAGAGTATTGGCAATTTAAAAAAAAAAGAAAGTCCTTCCCCTTCCTTAGCTATTGGGACTTCCTTGGCAGTCCAGTAGTTAAGCCACACTTCCACTGCAGGGAGCTAAGAACCTGCATGCCCCATAGCACAGCCAGAGGAGGGATAAAAAAAGGGTATTGGCAGACTTGAACTATGTTTTGGGGATTGAGCAAGTGAAGTGAAATGCAGGTAAGTTTCTCCAGGACCCTCACTCTCTATTTTTCTTTCTCTGAGTACCATTGTTAAAGGTCCCAGACTATACACAATGTTTCTAGTAAACCTAACAGGAAGCAGAGCAGGGTGATGATGCTAATTCTACAGTATCAGAATCCCAGATCTTTAACTGTGGGACCTTGGACAAGAGAAAGTTTCTAAGTTAAATCTGCTTCTTCCTTTGTAAAATAGTGGTGATGACCAAATCTACCTCTTAAGGCTGGTATGGAGATTAATTAACATAAAGAATATAAAGAAATTTTCCTAGTGCCCATCTACATTGAGTTCAGCAATTATTATTATTAAACATATTATCAAGTAGATCCTTTGCTCCCTTCATCTGTCTGTCTTTGGTACGTTACCTGAACACTGAGAAACTCTTTCCAGATAATTAGTTATTTGTTTTTCAGCATCAAGCTTTTAAAAAATGATCCCAGCACTGTTCTTAATATATAATTAATAAATATCATCTCATTTACTCTTCACAACAACCCTATAGGAGAAGTAGTAGCATCATCCCTATTTTATAGGCGAGGAAACCAAGATACAGATAAGTTAGGTAACTTCCAGTTGGAGTTTAATCAGATGATCTGACTCAAAAGCCATAGTATTTGGGCCCGTTTCCTAGCCCTACCACTCTGTGTCATTAACCTCCATCTGAAAAAGGGAGTTATCCATCTCACCCACCAGACTCTGAGCTCCTGGAGAACAGGGCTGCTCTATTTTATTTTGTATCTTTAGTACCACCTTATATTGCCTTGTGCACTTAAAAAGGTGACTCCACCCGGCCTCCTCATGCTCCCTGTGAAGTCCGGCCATGTCAGCTTCATTTAGTTCCTTTAATGAGTCTTGTTCCCTCTTGATGCAAAGCTTTTGCACATACTGTTACATCTGTCTGGAGTGCTTCTCTGACCAGTTTTAACTATAAGCTAGAGTATTCTGTTCATTTGGTGGCATAATTATGTGGTTCACAAGAATATTGTTGAAACCACATTATCTCAGGAATAATTGAACAGACTGCAAAAGGGAAGACCAGAAAGGACAATGATGATTTTCTGCAAACACATAAGGTTATCTTCTTGTGGATGAAGGATGAGAACAATTCAGATGCTCCCAAGGGACTCAGTGAAAAACAGGCTTCACATTATTTTAAGGACGAACTTTCTAAGCATCAGCTGATCAAAGATGAAATGAATTTTCTGGGAATAGTGAGTACCCCATCTCAGGGAATATTTTGACAAACGCAGGTGGCCACTCTGCAAGAATATTAGTATTATTAGGCTTTTTTGTTTGTTTTTTGCTTTTTAAGATGTATTTATTTTATTTATTTGGCTGTGCCAGGTCTTAGCTGTGGCATGTGTGTTCTAGTTCCCTGACCAGGGATCAAACCTTGGCCCCTTGCATTGGGAATGTGGAGTCTTAGCCACTGGACCACCAGGGAAATTCCAGGCTTTGGTTTTTAATCAGGGTGGAACATTTACCATTTTAACTCTCTTTTTCAAAATGATGACAATATAAGAAAATGCATTCTTCTCCCACCCTTTGCATTCCTATCTCACAAATTTCTTAAAACTTTGGAGTCTTAAGTTTTTTAAACCAGAGAATAAGGTTCTATAATTATTGTGCTGTTGTTTTGTTTTAGGGAAACTGGTAATTGTTATCACTTTTGCAAAGGAACGTTCATAAATATAAGTCCGAGTTGCTTTACTGGTATTCTTCTGGGTCTGGAGGTAGCTTATCTCTTTGCAAGAAGAATATGATTAGACTAGAGCAGTTGTTTTATCTTTATATTCTTGGTACCATCCTGTTGTAAATGAGGTCAGTGGATTCCCAGGATAGATTGTAAAATTTAGGTATTCTTAAACAACAGCAGTCTTTCTTGGACCTCCCAGGTGGTTCAGTAGTAAAGAATATGCCTGGCAATGCAGGAGATGTGGGTTTGATCCCTGGGTCAGGAAGATCCCCTGGAGGAGGGCATGGTAACCCACTCCAGTATTTTTGCCTAGAAAATCCCATGGATAGAGGAGCCTGATGGGCTACAGCCCGTGAGGTGACAAAGGAGTCAAACACAACTTAGCAATCAAACAATGACAAAAAAGACTAATGTCATGTTCAGAATCTTGTAATTTCTCTCCTACACCTGTATTTTTTTTTCGCATCCTGATTTAGTACCAATTTAATTCATTCTTATTGAATGTAAGTTCTCTAGGGCAGAGATACATTAGCAAGAAGCATCATGGTAGAAGAACTCTCCCATTTGGATACTATGTGGTAAAGTTCTTCCATCTAGAAACTGAAGTGAAGAATATCTGTCCTTTATCTGAAACCATGTGTCAGGTTCGGAAGTGACCTGGTTTAAGACTTCAGCATGTCACTTGCCATTGTTTAACTGTTACAGCTTCTGACTGTTAACTGTAGGACTGTGGCAACTTGAAGCACTAGATATTTGTTAAAGTAAGCAGAGTAAAAAGCTATTTTATATTTGATTAAGTGTTTTATTTTGCTATTCCCCTTCAAATGAACTTTGCACAGTCTATTTCATGAGGAGTGTGGTTTGCTTTGGCGTGTAATCCCCTAAAGCCAAGTTCCTTTTATTGTTATTGCTTAAGTCATATATTTTTATACAAAACATCTTATTACCTTAGTTTTATTTTAAATCAAAGCAAAGTTTGCAAAATGTCTATGAATCACACTGAAAGAATGTTAACGAATAGGGCCTCTGAATTTCCAGATTTGGGCATTTCTGATCTTAAAGAATATGACCATAAGCAAAAATATTATGCAAGCTGAGTAAAATTTAGATAAATAAGTACCAGATGGAACTATAGGGACTTACAAACTTTAATGCAAATATTATACCATTTCCTTAAACCTGTATTTCAGTATGAAAAATTATATTCATATTGATGAGTATCAACTTTTTGTTAAATCAGACTTGGCAAAGGAACTCCATTTTAAGTAAATATAAAGCAGTTTCTTTTCTGAGCTTGAAGAGAAAGCTTTTCAAAGTCTTAAAATGTGAAACATTTTTATATATTCAGAGAAATTCTGTTAGCTATTTTATTGCTGTGATTTTCATTCCACATTTTAGTTATCTGTAAATAGTGTGCAAGAATTTGCAATCCTTGAGTTTGAGCTTTAGGATAGCTTACCTAGTCCATTGCTTTAACACACACACACACACACACACACACACACACTTACCTAGTCCATTGCTTTAACACACACACACACACACACACACACACACATACACGACTGGTGTTATTGCTTGCTGTGTAACTGGTCATTTAATCCTTACTCTTGCTTTTTATGTCAGAAGAACCTCACACACACACACACACACACACACACACACACACACACACACACGACTGGTGTTATTGCTTGCTGTATAACTGGTCATTTAATCCTTACTCTTGCTTTTTATGTCAGAAGAACCTCTATCTCTATTGCTGATTTAATGATTATTTTTGTTGTCTATAGTTTATTATCTGAGAATATATCCGTGTTCCAAAGTAACAGGTACTGATCACCGTGATCTATTTTCCTTCACTTTGAAGGAAAGGTTTGATAGGTACAAACCTTCATACCCTACCGCAAGCACATTAGAATTGATGAATAAATTGAGGTTAGGATGTAAATAGACTCTTCGTTCCTTTTGTAGCAGTTTTATGGAGACTGTTCTGAGATTCTTGGAAATCTGTGTAGTGAATTCTTTTTAAAAGTGAGCAGAATAGAGAATCCAGGTTTTAAAAACTATGATTCCAAGAATGATAGATAAGTTTCTTTGACTCTTGCTGGCTTCCCCTGTATAACTATAACCCTCTCGGATTCTCTGAACAGAAACTATTATATAGTCACTCTTCGAAGTTAGCAAGCAAAACTGCATCAATTTGAAAAACACTATACTTCTTCGTAAATAATAATCTTATTGTATCCATGGTGGGAAAGCAGGATATTAAATGTATGCCAAATTATAAAATGGTTAAGTAACATGGAAAAAAAATTGTCTTAAAGGAACTATGACAATTATTGACCATATTCTGCCTTGGGTCCTGAATGGCCTTATGAGATGTTGAAAGTAACCGCCTTACATTTTGCTTCTTATGAATCAATGAGGGCATGTCAAATACTTTTTGCATCAAAGAAGGGGAAAAATTCTTGGTCAGTTGAAAGTGGGGAAGATTAGTTACTTTTCAACTTGTTTTGAATCATCTTTGCATTTTACCTTTGTAATTGGTTCAAAAAATATAGATCCACAAAACACACTGAGTATAAGCATAATAATACATGCCACAGCCTAAGAAAAGTGCATTAATTCTTCCAACCTTGGATTACAACCCACTGCCTCAGTGTAGCAAGAACAGCAGAAGACTGCCTTTGCCCACGTGAGTTCTGCCATCTCTATTGTAGATGGCATTTGTCCAACTTTCTACTCTTAATCAGGTTTCACGTTAGGCTTCTCAGCTTTGATGTAGTGAAGCATCACCAGGGAAAAGGAGGAAATACAGTCAATTCTTATTATTCATGGTAATTATGGTGTATAAAGACGCAGCAAACACTGAATTAATGAATACTAAACCATTACTTCTAGAGGAAAGATAGGGTTACATTCCTCCTCCAACCTCTGGTCACAACATTTTTAACAGATGAGAAATATATAACTTTGTTTTATATGTGTTTCTGATTAAAGATACTTTATTCACTACATATTGTTGATTCATTAACATTGAATGGCAAACAGCTCTATAACTCATAATTGAACGAAGGTTGTCTAACATATGTATTTTCTTGGTCAGGCCCATAGCAGCACAAAAATGCAAAACATATGGCGCTAAAAAAGACTATTTAAAGGAAGCTTGTTTCCGGTCTGAGAGCTGAAACAAGAAAGCATAATGTTGCCTTGTTATACCTCAGCTGTGAACAAATGAATCTAGCAACTAAAATGTTTCACCACTCTGCTTATGTCCACAAATTACCACAAGTGTGCCTAGAGTATGTATTTGGGGAAGTAGGGGAATTTGCAAACATGGAATCCACACAAAATATGTTTCAACTTGATTGAAATAGAAAAAATAAAAATATTTAGGAACAGGACTCTTATAAAATCACTGTAGATGCTGATTGCAGCCATGAAATTAAAAGACGCTTACTCCTTGGAAGGAAAGTTATGACCAACCTAGATAGCATATTAAAAAGCAGAGACGTTACTTTGCCAACCAAGGTCCGTTTAGTCAAGGCTATGGTTTTTCCAGTGGTCATGTATGGATGTGAGAGTTGGACTGTGAAGAAAGGTGAGCACTGAAGAATTGATGCTTTTGAACTGTGGTGCTGGAGAAGACTCTTGAGAGTCCCTTGGTCTGCAAGGATATCCAACCAGTCCATTATAAAGGAGATCAGTCCTGGGTGTTCATTGGAAGGACTGATGCTAAAGCTGAAACTCCAATACTTTGGCCACCTCATGCGACGAGTTGACTCACTGGAAAAGACTCTGATGTTGGGAAGGATTGGGGGCAGGAAGAGAAGGGGATGACAGAGAATGAGATGGCTGGATGGCATCACCGACTCGATGGACATGAGTTTGAGTGAACTCTGGGAGTTGGTGATGGACAGGGAGGCCTGGCGTGCTGTGATTCATGGGGTCGCAAAGAGTCAGACATGACTGAGCAACTGAACTGAACTGAACTGAATCTGGTTTATATCTTATTGGCATTTGGATGGTCCACCGAACTTAGCCCTGAATGGTCCATGACTTGAGAAAAAAATAACCTAAAATATCCTTGTTGCATAATCTTTCTTGGAAAAGAAACAATCAGTTATCTTCTAGGATTACCAATATAACAGAAAAATTAGAAATTTAAAAAAATGGGCAAAGACTGGTGTCATTCATCGTTAGAGTCATGAATTTTGACCACTCTGACATATATGTATTTTGTCCTTCATATTGTGCCTCTTAAATCTTACACATATATGCACCGGGAGCCCTCATTAGCAGTTATTTAACATCTATGTGGCTGACACTTTGTTTGACATTATTGTTCAGGTCACTAAGTTGTGTTCAACACTTTGTGACCTCAGGTACATATATAATCTTATTTCATCCTCAAACACTAGCAGGTAGGATTTGAGTTCTATTTTACAGAGATTAAAAACACTGGTCCAGAAAGGTTAACTAACTTAATAGAAATACCACAAAGTTATGATAAGTGGCAGAGCTAAAATCTGAACACAGGTTTTTATGGCCATAGCTAGGACCACTCCACCATATGTTGCTGCCTGGTGGCTCAGAGGATAAAGCGTCTGTCTGCCTGCAATGCCGAAGACCTGGGTTCATTCCCCGGGTTGGGAAGATCCCCTGGAGAAGGAAATGGCAACCGACTCCAGTACTTTTGCCTGGAAAATTCCATGGATGGAGGAGCCTGGTAGGCTACAGTCCATGGGATCACAAAGAGTAGTGCATGGCTGTGCAACCTCACTTCCATTGTTTAGAGGCTGGAAGAGTCCTCTGGTCAACTTGATTAAGTCTGTAGTAGATAAAATTGACCAGAAATTTTGTGCAGCACTTTACAGGTTGAATTTGAGCTGACCAATTGACTTGCTTTGGCCAATAGTAGTGAAAGTGGCATTTTGTGGCTTCCAGGTGGTTTTGAGAGGCTTTGCTGCTTAGCTCTTGTCCTCTTAAAATACTGCCACCTTGAGAACAAGCCTGGACTGGCTTCCGGGAGGAAGACATACCATATGGAGACAGCACTCGGAGGAAGGGTAACCCAGCCATCTCAACTGAGGCCCCATCCAACCTAACTACAAACTCACAGGAGAGCCCAACTAACACAGTATAGAGCAGAGCTGTCCAGCGGAGCTCAGCCCTAAGTTTCACCCTACAGAATTATGAACAAACAAATGGTTAGCTTTCATTTTAAGCCACTAATACACTGTGATCCAGCTCCCATCTTTCTAATCTCTCTTAGCCTATAAGATTTGGGATTCTTCTGGTCTATTAGTTAGAAGGAGTTCTTATTCCTAGGCAAAGCCTAAGCATCTGTGTAAAACAAAGACTTTCTCTGCTTTGCTGGGTTCATCAAGGTCTAAAGTTTTAGAGCTGGAATGACTTTGAAAGTCATGTAGCTCAGCTCTGTGCCTTAGTGATAATGATGTGTCATGAACAAAGTGGTTCTTGTAGAATTGGCTACTGCAGAGCTGTCAGAAAATTTGACTCATTTTATTTCTGGGTCCTTCTTCCATAATCTACTGCCTTTTCTTTTTTTTTAATCTCTCTTTGCATCAAAGCTCAAATCACATTCTAATTGAAATATAATAGGAAAGCTTGGTTTTTAAAGAATATGGTCACAAAGAATTTATAATAGAAAAGAATCATGTTCTTAAACATTCCTCCATGTATTTATATTAATAACAGTTTTCTGCCTATGGACTTTGCTCAAAGTGAGATATACTTTAGCAGTTTCAACCCACACTTTCTTTTTGAACTCTGTAATGGCCATACTGCTAAGTCACTTCAGTCGTGTCCGACTCTGTGTGACCCCATAGACGGAAGCCCACCAGGCTCCCCCGTCCCTGGGACTCTCCAGGCAAGAACACTGGAGTGGGTTGCCATTTCCTTCTCCAGTAATGGCCATAGACATCACAAATTAGTAACTTAATACTTCTACATGTGTTTTTCAGTATAGAGTTTAATGTAGTTCGGGTTTACACCTTTTACTACCCATTGATTTGACTTTCCTGCTGAGAAGGTGGTCTGTAGTATAGAAGACATGTCTGTATGATTTCTGAACTTTGACAGCCATAGAGGGGAACTTTATTAAATGATGTTTAAACAGAGTATTACTCCTCTAAGGCGGCAGATATGAATGAACCATCACTTCTGCCAAAGGAACAAAAATGCCCGTTTTATACATAACATTTTAAATTATTCTTTTAGTCTTCATAGATCTTTCTTATTAGGAGGGATTTTTTTCCCATAAAGCAGGAAAAAAGGACATAACATTTTTATGGATTATTGGTAAATATATTTTCCACCTAAATGTGAAGTTTAATATGAAACTTTCCTGTAGTTAAAATTTCCCTTAGGAGTGGATATGGGGACTTTTATGAGTATGACAAAGTTTGAGTTTAATTCCAGAGTGATCAAAATTAAGTAAAATGTGCCTTCAAGTAGTAAAATTAAGCCATAGTATATACAATTGTTTATATTGAGTTGACCAATTTGTTCAGTGAATATGTTGTTCAATAAAGTCCTTGGTAAAAATGGAAAATGTGTCTTATTAATACTTAAACCTGAATGAACTTTTGGCCAACCCAATAATAATATCTGTTATACAATTCTTTATCAAAGTTTCATCCTAAAATGCTTGTTAAAACAATCCACCGAATATCTAGAAATGAAAACTGTAAAATATCATTCTGTGGAAATATTTCACCCATACAAAGGAGCTTCAGTTCATAGGAGATCCTTAATTTTTCTAACACATGGCTTCTTTAAGTGTTATAGGCCTATTGTGACAACAGTAAAATTTTCTTTTGCTAGAATGATTGGTGTGTTTATGAGTTACTTTATCTACTTGTTGGCAGCTTACACAGTAAAGAAAATGGTGATTGATGGGCTGAAATGTCTGATGACTCTGACTCTCTTCAAGAATATGTTACTGCGTGCTGTGAAATTCTTTTCCAGCAATTCAGTTTAAATCCCCCTGGAGGTGTTTGTGATTTTTGTGGGGCTCTGTGATAATTAAGTCCCCCATACTTGGCTTTGTAAAATTGCTCTCCAAGCTGAAGTAAATCTTCTGGAAATTCAGATGGATTTAATATCCATTTGTGATGGATATTTTGATTGTGTATCACTTTTACCATCAGAAATTTGTTTAGGTTAGAGTAAGATTATGACATGCTAACCCTGCTAGCCCCTTCTTTCTGGGTCATTTTGATGCCTTTTTCTGTCTACAACTAACTTCTTGATAATCATTTAGCAAGCATTTATTGAAGGCTTACTCTGGGCTCAGCACCAGGATATAGAGAGGAGTTGGTAACAGTTCCCATCTGGAAGGGTTCCACTGAGGGTAGGAGGTGGTACAGGATCTAGGTCTATGAACAAGCCATCACGATACCGTAATTTCAGTAATACTAAGTTGTAGTAGTGACCACCAGACAGGTTGATCCACTTAACCAGGCAAGAGAGTCAGAGAAAGTTTCAAAGAAGAGGTGACTCTTGGCTGGCTCTAGAATTTCATGAAACAAAGGAGGGAGCTTAAAGAGGGTACCACCTTCAAGCATTTTGTGCCGTTAGTTCTTTCCAAATATAGATATATAGAATAACTGTAAAAATATACAGGAAACTTATTACTGTATGTTTCTGGTTAGGGAAATTGAATGAAGTACAGATGCTGGAGAGAAACTTCTCAGTGTATATTATTTTGGGTCTAATACCATGTACGAATTTTCTTTTTATTTTTAAATAAATAAATACTATTCTTTTAGGAATGGAGACGTTAGGACAGTGGTTCCTTAAACAATGTGATGAATCCCCTAACCAGCTCTTTCTTTCTGGCTGTCTGTTTTTTTAATGTTATCCCTAATTGTGGAATAAAGCCTTTTTTTTTTTTTTCAAGTTAGACATGTCTCAGATACAAGCTGGTGGCAGAGAAGTTTTTATGCAGAAGATTTTCCTATGTCTCTGAAATCTTGCCTTTCCCTTCTGTTTGGGGGAAACCCATTATTTGAGAGGCTCTTCAACTCACTGTTTCAGATTCTCTGGCTCTAGAGTTGGCAAGTCAAATGGGTAATTTAGAGTATCCAGGGGAAACTATTGGTCTTATCTCAGGCAGTAAGTAAACAGGCCATCTTACTTAAATTCCTATTGTCCCAATGAAAGTCACACAACTGCCAAGAGGAAATTAGTTTATATATATATATATATATATATATATATATATATATCAATCTTCAGTTCAGTTCAGTTCAGATGATTCTCAAGTCTGCCACTGGTTAGGAGAAATTAATCTGTTGTCTTGGATTGAACCCTTTTTATTTTAAACATTGATTTATCACTTGTATATAATGTGATACATTTTATATAATGTGATACATTATATAGAAATTACTATTTCTATAGTAATTATTCAGTGAATAATACAGATACACAGAAAGAGGATTGAAAGGTGAAGGAAGGAAGGAGACAAGTATTTCAACAGAACTGATGCCATATGGAAAACCCCAAGTTCATTTTCAGGCAAATACAAAATAAAATGTTTAAAGCAGATGAGAAGCTTTCAATAGTGGTAAGAACACAGGCTTTGGTGTTAAACAGTCACCCCAAATTGCAATTTCACCTTTCCTCCTTAGAAGCTGCAAAGACCTGGTCAGGTCTGACCCTTCTGAGCCTTCTTTTCCCTAACTGTACATGAGACTGATAATACTGAACTTGCTTAGTTGTTATAAGGACTAAATGGCACAAATGGAAAGTGTGTGACCTCTTTGGCACAGATGTTATGTAAGTGAGCTGTTACCACTTCTTCACTGTGTGCCGGCATTGTCCGTGAAGCTTTATGTGGAGGTAATACTGTTTAAACCATATAAAATGAGAAAGCTGAGAGGTTAACAGTTTTTCTGTGGCCAGAAGTCGCAGGACCAGGATTTGGACTAAGTTTGACTCCAGAGGCCTAGCTCATAATCATTTGTTTCTACAGCTTCTTTCAGCAAAAGCCAGCAACCCACCCACAGGGAAATGATTAATAGGTTGCTTCGGTGGTAGGGAGGTCTAAGAAGGAGGGGCTATATGTGTACATATAGTGATTGACTTCCCTGTACAGTGGAAACTAACACAACAGTAGACAGCAATTATACTCCAATAATATATGTATATATATATGAACACAGAGAGCTCAATAACAAAAAATAAGCAATACAATTTAAAAGAAGTCATTGGTACTGGTAGATAGAATCACTGAGCCAGTGATGCTGGCTGCTGAATCAGGAAGCAGACAGTGAATCAGACAAAACAATGGCAGGTTATCAGGTGACTCAGTCCAGGTGAGGAACAAATTACTTCTGGGAAAGGACTGATGCCTACCTGAGCATGGTGTGAATCTGCCATTCTGCACAGCCTGCCGTTGGACTCATGTCCTGCATAACCAAAATCTTCACTGCAACAAGTTCAGGATGTAACAAGTTGTCAGGTTCCTCTTGGTAAATATATAAAATGTGTGGAGCCAATTCTCTGACAAAAGCTCATGAGTTCAATTTTCTTCAGTTATTGCTGCTCCCAGATTTTTTTTTTCTCAACATATTCTAAATGAATTAGGTCTGAAGAATGTCACTTACCAGCCATAGTCACAACATCGTGGGTAAGTGTTTAGATGAGTACATAAGTTAAACATAACATTGATGTCCAAAGTTCTTTAGTATAGCTGACATGGAATGTTATTTAAATACGCAAAGATAGGAAGTGGGGGGAGGTGCACAGCTGGTGGGGGAGAAGGCACTCAGAACTGTGCCAAATGAACCGTTTTGCTTGAATAGCTCAAGATCATTAAAATTAGGAGAATACAATGAGCAGATAAGAATCATGTGTATAATCAACTCCAAATTTTCATTTGACATAATAAAGGTCAATCTTTCATCAGTGACCCACTATTTCATCTAATCATACTTTTTTTAAAGCAATAAGTAAAATTTTAATATAGCCTTGTCAAACAGATGCCTAAAATATCCCAAACTAATATCTATTTTACTATTCTGCTCTGTGCTATGAACTGTATAAGTTTTGAAAAAGAAATCCTTTTTTTTTTTCCAATTCGCTAGCCCACATTTGTAACTGAGCTGTTAATCTCTGCCTCTCACTTCTGTCACCCCCAGTTAACACAACTATTGGGAACCACAGCTTCAGAGAGCACTTTGGGTACACAAGGGCACGTGGTAAGAAAAGTGACCTTCTTCTGTCATCAGGTCAGAGTGTCTCACATTTTCTTGTGTTTTCACTGATGAATTTAAAACCTCAGCTGTAGTCAAGTTGATAGAAAGAAAGAGAATTGTCAACCCAGAAAGACTCATGGACCAAAAACAGATCATTGAAAGTAATTTTAGCACTTATTTGAGCCTATTTACAGTATATTTGTTTTATGTATGACAGTTCATTGAGCACCCAGAAAGAATCTCAGAATTTTGGATTCAGGCTACTTTTACTGTATAAAAGCTCCAGTGGGTCTTTTTCTTCTTTTTGAGTATGAACAGAGAGAAATTTCACATTTGGCTTTTGTAATGTTCTAAGATCAAAGGAGTTTATACTGAAAATTCAGCTCTATAAAAGCCATGTGTAGCATGAATTCAGTCTGATTCTCCCAAATCCAGTGAAAATGGGGTGTTTGGCCATCAAGCTTTGAAAACCAGCATTACACAGGGTATAACTAGGACCCTGCATTAGTTTCTACCTTCATGGAAATGGTCCCTTAGTGTCGTCTTGGCTGTGTTGTTGGGATGGCCTGAAGCCACTGACCTAGCGAATTTCCTCAAAATTGTTCCCCTGAAACTTCAGAGAAGCAAACTCTTGGCGGTACAAATGCTCCCTGGGTCTGGAAATTTCATAAGTCAGAGTTAAAACAAAGATTGGTCTAAAGTCTTTTGCTGGTGCAGAGTCTGAAATATAATTTGTCTGAAGCAAGGAACCTTTCCTAGCTCTTTGGCGCTGCCTCTCTAACTGTTATAATAATAAAAAATGTTTTCAGAACTGTGTGGTGATAAAATGAAAGCCTTTAATATTGGAAAGATAGTTGGAATCTAGATTGGTCATCTGGTTCAAGTCCTCTGGTTTTCTTTTACTGCTTCTCCAGCATTTTTATAGGAAACTCATTTTTGTTTTTTGGTTTTTTTTGAAAATCAAATTTCATTCTTATTCAGTCACTAAGTCACGTCGGACTCTTTGCCACCCCATGGACTGCAGCACACAAGGCTTCCCTGTCCACCGTCTGCCGGAGCTTGCTCAAACTCATGTCCATTGAGTCAGTGATGCCATCTAACAATCTTATCCTTTGTTGTCCTCTTCTCCTCCTGCCCTCAATCTTTTCCAGCCTCAGGATCTTTTCCAGTGAGCTGGCTCTTTGCCTCAGGTGGCTGAAGTATTGGAGTGTCAACTTCAGCATCAGTCCTTCCAATGAATATTCAGGGTTGATTTCCTTTAGAATTGACTGGTTTGATCTCTTTGCCGTCCATTTGGAGGTTTTTCCTACCTTACATATTTTGTAAGAAATATTTCATTCATTTACTTCAAGTCAATTTAATTCTAATTCTGAGTCTCTATACTTCTGGACTGAAGCAGTATCATTGTCAGTCCTTTTGGAGGCCCATTAGCTGTTAGGGTTCTGGTTCTGTCACAGAGCTCCCCGACACTGGGGACCCTTGGTCATGGTCATCAGTTCACCCTGGTAATCACCAAGCCATGTTTGCCCTAGCCTGATGATCTCTTCAGAAGTCCTTCCACTTCTAGGCCCTGATCCTTGGGACTCAGGACTTCTTTCAAGGTGGGATACATGACATCTAGAGTCCGCTGCCCTTGACCATTGTGTGCAGGTTCTTGCAACTTGTGTGTGGGTGGGTGTGGCAGGGAATGGGAGGACACTGGACAGTGCAGGGCTCATTTGTATGTCCCCTCAGTTCTCAGGGGACACACAAATCTCCGTTTCTAGTCTCCATTCAAAAGCGTTTTTCTGCATTTCTCTAATAATTAATGGTGTTTAGCTTCTTTTCATGTGCCTTTTGGCTATCTATATGTCTTCTTTGGAGAAATGCCTCTTTAGGTCTTCTGCTCATTTTTTGATTGGATTGTTTGGGTTTTTTTGTTATTGAGCTGCATGAGCTGTTAGATTTTGGAGATGAATCCCTTCTCAGTTGCTTCGTTTGCAAATATTTATGTGAATCAGTCGCTCAGTCATGTCCGACTGTTTGCTACCCCATGAACTGCAGCACACCAGGTCTCCCTGTCCATGACCAACTCCCGGAGTCCACCCAAACCCATGTCCATTAAGTCGGTGATGCCATCCAACCATCTCATCCTCTGTCATCACTTCTCCTCCTGCCCTCAATCTTTCCCAGCATCAGGGTCTTTTCAAATGAGTCAGTTCTTTGCATCAGGTGGCCAAAGTATTGGAGTTTCAGCCTCAACATCAGTCTTTCCAATGAACACCCAGGATTGATCTCCTTTAGGATGGACTGGTTGGATCTCCTTGAAGTTCAAGGGACTCGCAAGAGTCTTCTCCAACACTACAGTTTAAAAGCATCAATTCCTTGGCGCTCAGTTTTCTTCACAGTCCAACTCTCACATCCATACGTGACCACTGGAAAAACCATAGCTTTGACTAGATGGACCTTTGTTGACAAAGTAATGTCTCTGCTTTTTAATATGCTGTCTAGGTTGGTCATAACTTTCCTTCCAAGGAATAAGCATCTTTTAATTTCATGGCTTTAGTCACCATCTGCAGTGATTTTGGAGCCCAGAAAAATAAAGTCAGCCACTATTTCCCTATCTATTTGCCATGAAGTGATAGGACCAGATTCCATGATTTAGTTTTCTGAATGTTGAGCTTTAAGCCAAGTTTTTCACTCTCCTCTTTCACATTCATCAAGAGGCTCTTTAGTTCTTCTTCACTTTCTGCCATAAGGGTGGTGTCATCTGCGTATATGAGGTTATTGATATTTTTCCTGGCAATCTTGATTCCAGCTTGTGCTTCCTCCAGCCCAGCATTTCTCATGATGTACTATGCATGTAAGTTAAATAAGCAGGGTGACAATATACAGCCTTGACGTACTCCTTTACCTATTTGGAACCAGACTGTTGTTCCATGTCCAGTTCTAACTGTTGCTTGCTGGCCTGCATACAGGTTTCTCAAGAGGCAGGTCAGGTGGTCTGGTATTCCCATCTCTTTCAGATGAACCTATTTATATGGCAGGAATAGAGATGTAGACATAGAGAATGGACATCTGGACCTGGGAATGGGAGGAGGGGGTGGGGTGAATTGAAGAGTAGCATTGACATGTATACACTACCATATGTAAAACAGATAGCTGGTGGGAACTTGCTGTATCATGCAGGGGCTCAGCTTCATGCTCTGTGGTGACCTAGATGGGTGGGATGGCGGAGAGGGAGACCCAAGAGGGAGGGGTATATGTATACACACAGGTGATGTACTTCGTTGAACAGCAGAAATTGTACAGCATTGTAAAACAACTGTACCCCCAACAAAAACAAAGTCACCCAGAAAAGCACACACGAGAAAGTGCTTTTCCTTTCCCAATGGTCTGCCAGGACACCTAGCACCTGCATTACCATCGTCTTTTCAGTGCCCTTCATTTCAGTTTTATAAGTAGCAGAAAGAACCAGTGACTTCTAGTATATTCAGTTTTCAGAAACTGAAACACCACAAAAATCCCTGAGGCAAGGAATTGCAAAGCTTGACTTCTTGATCAGTGTGAGGGGGGAAAGGGGGGTAAATTGTATGAACATAGCAGTTGAACATTTTTTAAATAGCCTTCAGTTCAGTTCAGTCACTCAGTCGTGTCCGACTCTCTGCGACCCCATGAATCACAGCACGCCAGGCCTCCCTGTCCATCACCAACTCCCTGAGTACACTCAAACTCATGTCCACAGAGTCGGTGATGCCATCCAGCCATCTCATTCTCCGTCGTCCCCTTCTCCTCCCGCCCCCAACCTTTCCCAGCATCAGAGTCTTTTCCAGTGAGTCAACTCGTCGCATGAGGTGGCCAAAGTATTGCAGTTTCAGCTTTAGCATCAGTCCCTCCAATGAACATCCAGGATCGGTCTCCTTTAGAATGGACTGGTTGGATCTCCTTGCAGTATAAGGGACTCTCAAGAGTCTTCTCCAACACCACAGTTTAAAAAGCATCGATTCTTCGGCGATCAGCTTTCTTCACAGTCCAACTCTCACATCCATACATGACCACAGGAAAAACCATTGCCTTGACTAGACGGACCTTGGTTGGCAAAGTAATGTCTCTGCTTTTTAATATACTATCAAGGTTGGTCATAACTTTCCTTCCAAGGAGCAAGCGTCTTTTAATTTCATGGCTGCAATCAGCATCTGCAGTGATTTTGGACCCCAAAAAATAAAGTCTGACACTGTTTCCACTGTTTTTCCATCTATTTCCCATGAAGTGATGGGACCAGGTGCCATGATCTTTGTTTTCTGAATGTTGAGCTTCAAGCCAACCTTTTCACTCTCCTCTTTCACTTTCATCAAGAGGCTTTTGAGCCTTACCAAAACATATAAATAATTGGGTGCTCAGTCAGCTCAGTCATGTCTGACTCTTCGTGATGCCTATGGACTGCAGCCCACCAGGTTCCTCTGTCCATGGAATTTTCCAGCCTAGTATATGATATACAGGTACACATTCATCTGGAAGTATCCTTAGGAAACTGAGATAGTTGATGGTGGTTGTTTCTGGCGAGCCAGACTGAGGGCCAGGTGCAGAAAGCAGTCCCTTTCTAGTTCTCCATACCCTGTCATTTTGCTTGAGTCCTGTATGTTGGTACTTTGTATATGTTATTTTTATGATGATAAAAAATTTAAGGTTATTAATTCAAAGAAAAATATTTTTTCATTCATTAACCGTGAGACACTTTCCTCAACCAAGCCTTACCTATGTTAACTAATTGTCCTGATTCTCTGGCTCAGAATCCTGAGTTCAGGAGTTAAGTTGCCCAAGATGACACGATGCCCAAGAATCAGGATCTGAGCCCACATCTATTTTACACATCGATCTGTGAATGCCCTTTCCCCCACCCCATGCTCTGTCCTCCAGGGCTAGTTCACTCCACTAAGGTCTTGTCTTTCACTGCCCAAGTAATGAGGCCTGACAGACCCCCTTCATCAGGCCACACGGTTATGTCAAATCCTTAAATACCAATAAATACCTGAAACCATGTTTCAAAATATACCATAAAATGTAAATAAGAATGACACATAGTTCACATCAAGTTTATACACAGCAGCAGCAGTACAGAGTTAACAGTAAAGCACATGGGGGAAGTTTAACTTGAAATGTTAGGCAAAACCAGTCCTAAAAGAATGAAATAATAAACTTAGGAAAAATTAATTATACCTCTGAATATACCATAAATGTGTATTTTGTTTAAGTCAAATAAAAATAGCTTTATTAGCAAATCGCAAATTTTGAATTGCTGCCTATAGTTCCATTGTTGGCTTAAGGAAACATTTCTGGTTATTAAAAATTAATAAGCATTTGTTTTTTATAGGATGCTATAGTTATACATGAAGTCTATGAAGAAGGGGCAGCAGCCCGAGATGGAAGACTTTGGGCTGGTGACCAGATATTAGAGGTATGTGATTATGCATTCTGGTTTATACCAGCAAGTACGGTTCCTAATTTAGTGACCTTGATCCACAGTCAGTGGACTGATTCACTGGCTTCTACTCAATTTTGTTGTAGTCACCAAGTTGTGTCCGACTCTTGTGACCCCCATGGACTGTAGCCCATCAGGTTCCTCTGTCCATGGGATTTCCCAGGCAAGAATACTGAAGCAAGTTGCCATTTTCTTCTCCAGAGGATCTTCCTGACTCAGGGATTGAACCCATGTCTCCTGTACTGACAGGCAGATTCTTTACCACCGAGACACCTGGGAAGCTCCTGCTCAATTATATCCTCACTTGTTTCTTTCTCAGTATGACAAAACATGTACTTTATTCTTTTTTCTTTTTTTGATGTATATCAAATAACTGTCAGTAGAATCATGACAGATTATCAATCTAAATCTGTCTGTGAAAACTTTTTTTTTAAATAAGTACAACTAAACATTCTATAATCAAATGAAACTATAACTTCACAATTTCATTTTTTTTGCTTCCCTACTGCTGCTGCTGCTGCTGCTAAGTCACTTTAGTCGTGTCCGACTCTATGTGATCCCATAGACAGCAGGCCACCAGGCTCCCCTGTCCCTGGGATTCTCCAGGCAAGAACAATGGAATGGGTTGCCATTTCCTTCTCCAATGTGTGAAAGTGAAAAGTGAAAGTGAAGTTGCTCAGTTGTGTCCGACCCTTAGCGACCCCACGGACTGCAGCCTACAGGCTCCTCCATCCGTGGGATTTTCCAGGCAAGAGTACTGGAGTGGCTTGCCATTGCCTTCTCCTACTATACCTTACTAAATTCCCTTCTAAAAACACATACATATAGATGTACACATAAACATGCACATCTGGTATTTTAAAAAACTTTATTGCAGCTTTAAGTATTAATATTATTTTCTTATTCCTAGTAAGTATTTGCATCAAATGGAGGTCCCTGCCCTGGCACCTTTGTTTCCTAGCTGATGAAAATGTAGAATCCTCTCCCTTTAGGTGGTATATGGTACTTATTAAAAATTGAAATGCTTAACTTGCCTCTTTTTAAAGGACTCTCATTTAGCAAAGGTGTTAAAGCCTTTTAAAAAGAGCTGAGGCTGGCAACGTCTAAACTAGGGAATGGATGAATGGAAAGTTAATGCCAGGCATTCTGGTAGGTGAAACTAAAGAGCTTTTTCAATGGTGTGAAACTTTTAGGCAACATTTCTTTCTTTCATTGGATGAATTTAATTGAATAGTTAACATTTTATGGTGGATATGTGCATTTTTGCTTTGCAACTTTAATATAGCACATTATGAATGACATCATAGAATTTTATTTTTCCCTTTGGTGGTTCAAGTCTGCCTCCCAAGATGAAACCAGAGATATAATTAAGGGTTGAAAACATAGGCAAGAAGGAGTTAAAAGAGAGACCAGGCTGACTGCATATTAAATTCAGGGCAGGTTATAGGGTTTCTCTGCAGGCCTTTACTGTGCTTCATCATTGGATTAGGACATATTCCCAGTGCATTCATTAAGGTGCAAGTGTATGAGGTTAGAAAAATAAATGTAGCCTCTTTGGGAATTGACGTGACTGCTTTAGCATACAGCACCATTTTTTGATGGTCAGGAGTTTTGAGGGGTTTTTTTCCCCCTCTGCAGATTTTCTAATTAACTGGTACTATCATAATTGGCTTTATAAGAGGAATAGATTGAATATTCAAAAGAGTACAGATACATACAGGCCTTGATACTTAACATGATTTGTAAGCCCACAGATTTTTCTGTGATAGTCATGTGGAGCTAAATCTAATATGTGCATTGCTTTATTGTGGCAATGGTTGCACAGGTATAAATTCACAGTATAAATTGTATATTTTAAATATGTATAGTTTATCTTATAGCAGTTATACCTCAATAAAAGAAAAAAAATTTAATTTATCTACTTGTTTTGAATAGACCCTCAGCTGTAGCCATTCTCTTTCATAAAATATATTCATGTACAAGTGAACACTCAGGATAGATTCGCATGAAGAAAGCAAATGTGTTTTAAGTGCAAGGAGAATTTGAAAGGTCAGCTAAACCATTTCCTGGCATCTGGCCGAATTATATTACCCAGTGCAGTGTGGATGGATGGTCTACACTTCTCATTAAAGATAGCCAGACAGGCTCTTCTCTTACACCAGGCAGGATCTTGTCCACAAAAGCATATTGTGTGTTTAGTTAAGAAATGTACCTCTCAGTTTGGTCAAGGAACATGTTTCCTTCCTAAGTAGCCGTAGATGCCACATTTGAACTTGATCTAATTGTGGTTGCTGTGTATGGATGCATAATGAGGCCTAATCAGCCTGGGGTCTGCAGGTTGCCTCAAGAAGACAGGCAAACTTTGGTGATGTATTTCCGAACAATGGCCTTTCGCTCTTCAGAGTTCTCTGCATGGTGCAGCCTGGCCTTCATGAAAAGTGAAAGTGAAGGTGAAAGTTGCTGTCGTGTCTGACTCTTTGTAACAGCATGGACTATACAGCCCATGGAATTCTTCAGGCCAGAATACTGGAGTGGGCAGCCTTTCCCTTTTCCAGGGGATCTTCCCAACCCAAGGTTCAAACCCAGGTCTCCTGCATTGCGGGCGATTTATACCAGCTGAACCACAAGGGAAGCCCAAAAATACTAGAGTGGGTCGCCTATCCCTTCTCCAGAAGATCTTCCCAACCTAGTAATCGAACCAGGGTCTCCTGCATTGCATGTGGATTCTTTACCAACTGATTGCTCAACCCCTGATAGTTCAGTTGACCTTCCATGGTTTTATACTATTGTTTTATGTTAAATTAGGACAAGCCAGATTTTACTTACAAATATATAGTGAAATAATATTTTAGCCTGCAAGATTTTTGATTCTGTGATTAACATGGGCTGTTTTCTTTCTGGTTCTTTTTTTAAAGGTCAGTCCCTCCTCTTACCCTTCCTCTATTCCCATTATCCTCTTCTATTTTTGTGCAAGTGGGAGCAGAAAGAATGGAGAGCTAATACCTGGTTTTCCCTGTGGAATAAAATACTGAGGAGCTGCTGCTCTAGTTTGGTTATTCTTTCCTTCCAAAGCAGCAACTCACCCATTTCCCCACATACCTTTCCTCCCCCAGGAACATGATAGACCCCCATTGACAAATGGGGCTCCCTATGATCCTTCTCAAACAAAAAGCCCTGCTGTTACCACTCCTCATCCTTTACAATCAATGTTCTAAATAATGCATCTGGGGCTTATGTAAGGCACTTAATACATCACTGCACCATATTCTCACCACTCAGCAATGTTTCTCTTACAATTATTGGTGCATTTAGTGGTGTTTCTTGGTGGCTCAGTGGTAAAGAATTTGCCAGCCAATGCAGGAGACATGAGTTTGATTCCTGGATCAGGAAGATCTCCTGGAGAAGGAAATGGCAACCCGATCTAGTATTCATGGCATTCCACTCCAGCATTCTTGCCTGGGAAATCCCAAGGATTGAGGAGCCTGGCGGGGTACAGTCGATGACATCACAAAGAGTCAGACAGGATTGAGCAACTAAACAACGACAACTTGATTCACAGATGAGAAAATGAAAACTTTGAACTTGCAACAGATCACTTTGATTTGAACAGACATCTTGATGCTGGTATTTAGAGTGAATTGCTCTTGTAATATTAGAGTTTAATGACAGTGCTTTTAATTAAAAGCATAATTGTTAAGGCCTTTCAAAGGGTATTTTAGAGGCTTAGAGAATTCACCTTCAATCCATGGAGGTAACTATTTTTCAGTTGAGTAGCATAAGTGGTCTTGTGTGCCATCTGTTGGAATACAGGAAAATAATCAGTTCAGACCACATTTTCTGGAGACATTGTTTTCCCCTTTGTCTGTGGGTTTACCTTGTAAACAAAGGAAGTGCGATCATGGCCCTCAAGTAACAGCGAATGCTGTCACTGAGCACTAGCCCTGACTGTAGTTGCCTCAGTTCCTTGTAAATACGTTTCTATTTTCTGTCAACCACGTGTCAAGCCCTGTGCCAAACGTACTACAGGGTTTATTGCATTTAATCCTCACAACAAAGTACATAGATACTATAATGATTGTTGTTACTATTATCTCTAATTCGTGGAAGGCAGACTTGAAACACGTCTTGAGTTATCTCTTTAAGTTTTCACATAGTAAGTTGAAATCGGCACTCAAAGCGAATTCCATCTATACCTAAAACCTACACTTACCTATTGTTATTCTGGGTGTTGTTGATCTAAGTAATTCACAAACCCACCAAGATATATCAGAAAAGAAAAACAGCTTGAAAATTAGGCTTTTAAATATTTTCTTGACTCACAGCATCAACTTTAAATAATCACTCAAAACTCACTTTTTCCAGGAAGGGCTCATTCCTCTTTTCTCCCATCTATATAATCATTCTTTAAGCACAAGTAGTGAGTCTTTGGAATGTTAGAAATGGAAAAGCCTTAGCCCAGCCCCTCATTGTATAGATGAAGGAATAGTGGTCCAGAGATAGATGGGACATGCCCAAGCCACACAGACTGAGACCAACATCTTGAGAGAAACTGGCCATGGCCTGGGCCTATCCTTCCCTTGGTTGGCTCTTTTCGTAACTATGACCTTGAAGAAGGGACCTACGGCTCCCTTCTTCTGAGTCTGGGTTACTGTGTCCATCAGTTTGGCCCATGTGTCAAATTGACTTAGCAACACCCATACTAGACTTTCTCTGTGGCTGGGGAAAGTCTAAGAGTGAGATGAGCAGCATGGTATAGAGACTATGGCTGGAAAGATAGCCTGGGTTCATTTTATGGCCCCTCCATGTGATAGCTGTGCAACCTTGCTCAGGTCACTTAACCTCTGCCTGCCTCAGTTTCCTCATCTGTAAAATGGTAGTAGTATCAGAGAGTTCATGTAAATGCTCATAAAGGGCTAATTTAATTTCAATCTCCGGATCAGGAAGGTCTCCTGGGAAAGGAAATGACAATCCACTCCAGTATTCTTGCCCGGGAAATCCCATGGACTGAAGAGCCTGGTGTTCTGTTCAGCCCCATGAACAGAACAGTCCGTGGGGTCACTAAAGAGTTGGACACAACTTAGTAACTAAACAACAACAACACAACCATTTGTTAAGTGAAAAATAGGTTGGCTATGATTTCCATTGAACAGACGAGGGAAATGGACCTTCACTGAGGTTACGTGACTTGCCCAGATTTACATGACCGACTAGAAGCAGGGCCTCAGTTTCACCCAGTGCTGTTTCCAGTATCTTTACTGTTTAATGCATGGCCCTGTCTACACTCACTTAGATCCAGATTCAAATCAGTGGACTTCAGAAAGTATTTGACCATGTCAGAAATACCAGCCCCTCATTTCCTCCTGGCCTGAAGTAGTCGTGATATTAGCAGTTAAGAGTGAGGATGTCAAATTCAATCAGCAAACTGAATCCAAAAAATGCTGACCAAATACTAATATTTATTTCCCCTTAATATTTATTTCCTCAATTGAATGAGCCAAGTAGTCTCTTCTGTCTCGTGTTGAGCCCATAGTAAAAGTCACAGCTACCTAAAATTGCATTATTATGTGACTAACCAGAAGACTCTTGAGAGTCCCTTGTACCGCAAGGAGATCCAACCAGTCCATTCTAAGGGAGATAGATCCTGGGTGTTCATTGGAAGGACTGATGCTAAAGCTGAAACTGCAATACTTTGGCCACCTCATGCGACGAGTTGATTCACTAGAAAAGACTCTGATGCTGGGAAGGGTTGGGGGCGGGAGGAGAAGGGGACGACCAAGAATGAGATGGCTGGATGGCATCACCAACTCTGTGGACATGAGTTTGAGTGAACTCTGGGAGTTGGTGATGGACAGGGAGGCCTGGCGTGCTGTGATTCATGGGGTCATGGAGAGTCGGACACGACTGAGCGACTGAACTGAACTGAACTGAACCCACCCTCTGTAATTACTTGGGGCAGGGGAGTGTAAGGGTCACATCCACTGTACTTGAAGCAGCTATGACTGCTAGTGGGCACTCCCTGTGTGCTTTGGGACTGGCTGGAAGTTTCTGGAGGTTTTTCACTGATTGGGTCAAGGAGCTGCTGAAGGCAGAGAGGTCTCTGCTATTGCATCCCTGTCTCAGATGCCTGTTGTTACAGGTTAATGGGATTGACCTGCGGAGCGCCAGCCATGAAGAAGCCATCACAGCCCTAAGGCAGACCCCCCAGAAGGTGCGACTGGTGGTGTATAGAGATGAAGCACACTACAGGGATGAGGAGAACTTGGAGATTTTCCCCGTGGATCTGCAGAAGAAGGCTGGTCGAGGACTGGGCTTGAGCATCGTTGGAAAACGGTAAGGAAATGGTGTCAGAGTCAGGATTGATCAGCCTTGTTCCTTCAGAGTTCTAGGGACTAAAGCCAATAAACACTGAAAGATAAAGCCATGTATAAACTAATGATGTGGTCTCTAAAATTATCATTTTTATGACTAATTGAACGAGATAGGTCATGTTATTAAGCAAGACCTTAGCCAAAAAACATGTCATATAAAGATAAAACTCTAACCCAAATCAACCCAGACTGTTCCAACTTTTTTCCTCATAAAGAGTAAAAGCAGAGTCAGCAAGGTTCTTTCTACTTGGAGTCACTTATATCTAAGGCTGGCAGGTGTTGATTAAAGCGACCATACCTAAGAAACAGCTGGTATCAAGAAAGAGATTTACATACACAGTGTTGGGTTAGGAAAATTACTCTACCATGGAGTGCCATGTTAATTTCATACTCTGTTAAACCAGTTGAGGAGTTCCTGAAACCAGCTGAGTTGACATGGTCAAGAGACATTGAGTCTTCATGACAGTAGTCTTCTATTAAGAAAGATATCCTGCAAATAATAGCTTGCACCAAAAATAGATCCTGGTGACCAGGCTACTCTTTTGAAATCTATGCTCCTTACCCATGTGATAGGAATTGCAGTAATTATTTCAGAACAGTATTAGTAGACTAGAGAAATCAGTAAGATCTTGAAACTCTAGTTCCAGCTTCCACAGTTTACTGGCTTTAGATATCTAGTGTGTATTTATTCCAGCAGGGCTGCAGGATTTTCATGTGATGCCCCAATATAGCCATAAATGGCATCAACCATATTCTTAGGAAGAATCAAAGTTGGTTTTATATATTGTGTCACGTACCGCCACTGACCTCTGTTGACTAGCCTAGTGCTTTGTTCCAAATGGTCTGGTCTGTTATTAAGATATTAGCTACCATTTTTGAGCACTGGTTTTGTGCCATCTACTGTGTGCTCATGATCTTATATTTTAGCACCATAAAACCATCACTTTGGAAATGTCTTACAAAACAAAAGAGCTAAGACTCATATTTATAAGCATACTCAGTACACCTGTGGGTGCAGAATAACTGACAGAGCCCAAGCTGAAGCTTGCTTTCTTCTTGTGATCATACACGTGCCTGGAGAGAGTCCTTTTAGAGTAATATTTTTTTCTTTATTGTCTCATAGTGGATTGATGAAATAATCTTCATACAACATGAGCACTTTAGATTGAGTTTGTGAGGAACATTTACATTCTTAGCACAAAAGGTTTTATTGTAGAAGATCAGATGTATAAGCTCTCAAAATTCTTTGCCTAGCAATTCCACAACTAGGAATTTATCCTAAATACAGGCTTGTAGATATGTTATTCACTGCACATTGCTTACAGTAGCTAGAGAAGTAAATAACCTATATTTCCATCAACTGTTTACTAATAAATGAATTTAATGAATAGTATAGTTCCTCAAAACATTGGGTAAGCTCCAAGTGGTAATTAAGACCAATTGCCAAAGTGTGTTAAATGAAAGAAAGAAAGTTAAAAGAAACAAAGCTGGAGGGAAAAAAAGACTATATGTTCTATTATATCCATTTACACACATATGTACTATACACACATGCATTGCTTATGTATCCACAGAATATTGGTCTTCCCAGGGGGCTCAGTGGTAAGGAATCCAGCTTCCAATGCAGGAGACATGGGTTCAATCCCTGTGTTCAGGAAGATCCCCTGGAGGAGAAAATGACAACCCCCTCTAATATTCTTACCTAGGAAATGCCATGGACAGAGGAGCCTGGCAGGCTATAGTCCATGGGGGTCACAAAGAGTTGAACACAGCTGAGTGACTGAGCACACATGCACACAGAATGTCTCTTGGAGATAATAAAGGAATAGGAAACATTGGTTATTTCTGAGAAGGGAATTTGGGGACGGGGAACAGAGACGAGAGGGGAAATTTTCAAGGTCACCCCTTTTTAACCTCTTGAATTTTGAGACATACACTTATTTATTCATCAAATAAATGTAATTAAAACCTTAAAGTAATAAAGACAGGGAAAGAGAGGAAGAGTGAGAAAGACACTAGAAACAGATGAGATGATGATAATTGAGCTAATTGCTAAAGAAATAATGTGTCTAACAGTACTTAGCTGTTTTTTTAAAGTGAATTTCCATTTCATTTCACTAAAATTATCCTCTTGCAGAAATTATGCCCTTGGGCCAGTGAAAGTGAATAATGCAATAGGCAACATAAATAGATATAAGCTATTTAAAGGGTGAGCATTCTGAGGCTTATCATTTGGGAAGACTGTCTGTAATCTCAGGTTTAATGTAGAGATATTGGGTTGTGCCATTACTCTGCTTTATGGTATTCACAGAAATGGAAATGGAGTGTTTATTTCTGACATCGTGAAAGGTGGAGCCGCAGACCTTGATGGGAGGTTAATTCAGGGAGATCAAATCTTATCTGTGAATGGGGAGGACATGAGAAGTGCTTCCCAGGAGACGGTGGCCACTATCCTCAAGGTGAGTCCGTAGCTGCTTTCTGCCTGGCTGGTATAACTCAAGTCCAATGGGAGTGGTTCTAATTTAGCTTTTTTATAAATGTGTTGAATTTTATAAAATGCACTGATGCTAGTTTTTTACTAGAGACCTAATCTCTGATTATTTTAACCAATTAGGAATAGCTCCTAAAGAAAGCTATTGTATTGACTAACAGGATTGAAGGTAACCTTGTTTGGAGATTTAAGCTAGTTTTTCATACTTCTGAGAATTCCAAGTACCCGCAGTTGTCCTCTAAAATCATTCGATGGGATAGGTTCTCCTGGAGTCACAAAATGTATCCCTTTCCTTCTTGGGCTATATTATCAGGAATTCATCAAATCCAGCTTTTATTGCTTGAAGGAATATTAAAGATGCTAAAAAACCGAATCCTCCATCTCACAGTGAAGTTCTGAGTGGCATGCCCAGAAACCAGAGCTGTGCTTGAGGAGTTTTTTCTGTCTCTCAAGCTGTTTCTCACTGAGGCTATAGAGTGACTGGGGCTCAAGATTCCCTTCCAACTGACTGTTTCTGCCACATGCACCCTACCTGCCTTGGAAAAAACTGGTGAATAAAAATTCTTGTAAATGGCCATTTAGCTCTCACCAGGTGTATCTTGCCTGGAGAATCCCAGGGACGGGGGAGCCTGGTGGGCTGCCGTCTATGGGGTCACACAGAGTTGGACACGACTGAAGTGACGCAGCAGCAGCAGCAGCAGCAGAGGTGTATCTTATTCTTTTTCACAAATAATAGTAGCTGTAGGAGCTTTTACAAAATAAATGAATTCTGTTTCTTTTAAAATCCTGATTTTCTAAAATAGTTAACTATCAGTTATTATTCAGGAGAGGACTTCTATCAGATTACCCGCCTGTTATCTCAGTGTTTGATTTTTCCTCCTTTTCACCACTTTTTCTTCATCATTTCACCATTCACAAATACTTTCATCAGAAGGGGAAAGAAAGAGAAAGGAGGTGAATTGAAATAGAATCTTTTTAACATGTTTGAAGAAGTCAGGAAATCGTGAGATGAGTAGCATTGAGTTGATAAATTTTTGTGACCTTACATGATTTTTTTGATAACTGAATTTCCTTTCTACCCGTGGCCTTCATCAGCCATTTATGTTCTTGGCTGCAGAGATTAGTGGAGGCACTACCATAATAATTTAGGACACAGATGCTGCTATTTTTCACCTGTTCTTTTCTTGTCTTCCCCAGTGTGCACAGGGACTCGTGCAGCTAGAGATTGGAAGACTCCGAGCTGGTTCCTGGACCTCCTCGAGGAAGACATCACAGAACAGTCAGGTTGTTGATGGCTGCCTGTTAGACTCACTCACTCACCTGTCCCAATTGGGAGAAATTTTCCCATTTCATAAATGATCATTTGGAAATAATATGTAATATATAGCATATCCATGACACTAAGTTTGGTGTTTGAAATAAAAAATGAAAGGTGGGATGGAAACTCATTAATCCCTATATTTTTCTCTCATTTATTGCTTGCAAATATTTTCTTAGAACCACTTTTCTCTCACTATTTTATATTGCCTAGGCATTGCATGTACACAGCTGTGTTTATTTTTAAAAAAAAGAAGCAACATCTGGTGGCAATTTGACCCTCATTAGCACAACATTGTTCTATTCATTCAATTAAATATTGCTATAAAGTTAACTTGTGAATAGCCACTCACACATGTTGAGGGCAGTTAATGGTATATTCCTGGGAGAGCAAAGTAAGAGGGTTTCTCCTGTAGGAGGGAGGCCTTAGTGGGTGATATTCTGTGGGATAGCAAACATCTCATGTTTATTTGCAACGCTGATGTAAATGCCACTTTTTTTTTTCTAACAAAGTATATTTCACTGTATTTTTTTTCACTGTGATGTCTGACAAAATCAAGATGGTAGACTATATGTTAAATCTTATTTCGTATATAATTAAACTATAGAAATGTACATGTGACCCCCTAATCCCTTTGTGGGTTATTAGATGGGCCTTAGTTTTGAGGTTAAAAGTATGATGACTTTTGGTCTCCTTCCTGATTTCCTTAGACTTAAAACCTCTCCAGGGCCTTTGTTTGGAAGGCATTCTGATTTTATGGTTAGCCCACAGGTGCTTCTGGAATCCTATTAGCTGCCCCTTTTGCCTCATTTATGTTAGGAAATGAGTGAAGAAAAATACCATTGTTCAGATAGAATCACAGGTTAGTTGGCTTGTCTTAGATAATTTTTAGGGCAAGCAAACCGACTAAACATCGTTAAGTTTTTTGGGCTTTTTGTTTTTGTATTTGCATTTCTGGCTTATGTAATGGGCAGCAAATATCATGTGTATTAAAAGACAGTGGTGCAGTAGGATTCTAGACATCAATAAATGGTGAAAATTCTGATCAGACTTGTATCAAAAGTGGGAACTTGAGATTCAAAATAATTGTCTTGGGGGCGTGGGCTCAATCGCTCTGTTGTGTCCAACTCTTTGCAACCCCATGGACTGTAGCCCACCAGGCGCCTCTGTCCATGGGATACTCCAGGCAAGAATACTGGAGTGGGTTGCCATTTCCTCCTCCAGGGGATCTTCCCAACCCAGTTGAACGATGTCTCCTTTGTCTCCTGCATTGCAGGCAAATTCTTTACTACTTGAGCCATTGGGGAAGCTACTCGTTGTCTTGGCTTCTTCCTTAATGGAAGATTCAACTTCCATTTAATCAAAGCCCCATTGTACATAGGGGTTAGAATATAGAATAGACAATACTGGAGATGAAATTCTTCTTCCTGTAGAGTCCATGAAGGTGACACAGAAGAAAAGGAGTTTGATAAACGGAAGAGAACGAGAAGGCCCCCCAGACAGAGGATGTAGCATAGGCAGAAGCACAAAGGGGTACAAGGAGCGCTGGTGTTTTAAAAAGAGTTTGAACTGACAGGTGAGGTTTGGGTAGAACTGGATTTCTGTCCTTGAAGAATGTATATATGCATCCAGGAGATTAATAAAGTTCATACTCAGGTGAGATACAAAGCTAACAAATTTAGAGACTCCACCATTAAATATCAAAAGCCCACCATTACCGTTTATCTGGTAGGTAAATGTGAGCTGTCATATTTTGGAAACCTGGGACGACGTACCAAATACTTTTCTCTAACCTCTTTACACAGAATTTTCATTTCAGAGAAGTTTAATTCAATATTAAGTAAAACAGCAACTATATTCTATCCTTACTTTATCCTTTAAAGTAAGACCCACGTGAAATGAGTCTGTACTGATAGGTAAGGAGGCCAGGAGCAGGCTGTGAAAAGGAAGTGCATCTTCATAAGCTGAAGACCAGCCCATGACCCAGATGGAGAAAAAGAACCTATTCCCAAACATTTCCCCTAATAAAGAAAATATAGTAAAATGTTAATTTTGGAATCTAGGTGCTATGTCTACTGTATCATTCAACTTTTCTATAAATTTTAAATTTTTCATATTTAAGGAACATTAAAATATTAAACAACTTGCATCATACTAAGGAAATGGATCAGATTATAATTTGTCAGGTGCTAATTGTAGTCTTAGATTTACTTTAAAATTTTGAGGCAATTAAGGCATAACCTTGAGAATTTAATAGAAAAAAGTATTTTATTCATTATTGATGTCATTGATTTGTGCATTGGGAAGATCCTTCACTGTGCATATGATTTTCATTAAATAGTCCCAGCCAAACATGACTGTAGATTATCTAAATTTATTTAAATAAACATTAGATTTATTTAAAAGGACAGTAATGAAGGTGGCACCAGTAGTAAAGAATCTGCCTGCCAGTGCTGGAGACATAAGAGACTTGGGTTCGATTCCTGGATTGGGAAGACCCCCTGGAGGACGAAGTGGCAACCCACTCCAGTATTCTTGCCTGGAGAATCCATGGACAGTGGAGTCTGATGGGCAATGGTCCACAGGGTCACAAAGAGTCAGACATGACTGAAGTGACTTAGCACAATGGAGGTATAGCAGATTGAGCTGAATTATTACCAACTCTAGGAAAATCTTTGAGAAAAAAAATTTTTTTAATATTCCTCAAATAACATGTTCCCTTGATATTTGCTGCTTTTTCTTACAGTTGAGCATTCTATATAATCAAGTTCCTGTTAATCTAGATTTTTAGTTCAGTTGCTCAGTCATGTCCGACTCTTTATGACTCCGTGGATGCAGCACGCCAGGCTTCCCTGTCCATCACCAATTCCCAGAGCTTGTTTTACCAAAATAGCTCATGTATTTGAGTAATAAAATAAATGTTAACTGCACCCCCAAATGACACTTAGTGTCATTAACTGATCAGATGCAAACACTGTGTAACACACTAGGAAAATGTTTCTGATTTCATGTGGCACACAAAAAGCTGAAATTACTGCATGCTTTCTGCCTTGATGATTGAAACCACGTATGCTGCTGCTAAGTCACTTCAGTCGTGTCCGACTCTGTGTGACCCCGTAGATGGAAGCCCACCAGGCTTCCCCATCCCTGAGATTCTCCAGGCAAGAACACTGGAGTGGGTTGCCATTTCCTTCTCCAATGTGTGAAAGTGAAAAGTGAAAGTGAAGTCGCTCAGTCATGTCCGACCCTTAGCGACCCCATGGACTGCAGCCTACCGGGCTCCTCCATCCATAGGATTTTCTAGGCAATAGTACTGGAGTAGCTTGCCATTGACTTCTCCAGAAACCACGTATAAAAGCACATATAATGGAGAAAGTAGTGGAGCAAATGTTAAACAGGGTTATTTAGGGTGATGAGAGAGGGAGTGTGAGTTTTCCTTTTTGTTTTCTTTTTTGGCCTCCACAGGATTTTCTATTACATGGTTATGGTTACTGCAGTAAGTAAAACAGTAATAATATGTATGAATTTCTAACACTGACCACTGAGTTTCCTTTTCAGGGGAGTCAGCATAGCACACACAGCAGCTTCCATCCTTCCCTGGCTCCTGTCATCACCAGCCTGCAAAACCTAGTTGGCACAAAACGAGCTTCAGATCCTTCTCCAAAAAATTCAGGTATTACTTCAGACACACCATCAGCAAAACCATCCTGTTACAAAATTAAAAAAAAAAAAAAATCTATTGGAGTATAGTTGATTTACAATGTTATGTTAGTTTCAGGTGTATAGCAAAAATGTTTTTAAACCTTTGAACACGGCCACATAAGCCCCAAACTTTCTGAAAGCCCTGTTCTAAAGGAAGGAAAGCTGTAGAGATCTGTGTTTGGAAGGTACCTTAAGTTTACACATGAAAAGGAGAAAAGCAGAAATCGAAAGTACTTCATAAAGTAAAATCATTTCCAAAGAGAAAAATTTAAAAATTATGGGTCACTCAAGGAAGGTCAGAGTGCATATCCCATCATGGGTGGGGCAGGGAAGGGGGTCTTTTTAAGTTTCTCCTTGGGTAAAGTTATCTTTGATTAAGGCAGAAAAATGTGCTGTGAGACACAAATGGCTCACCCTCCAAGCCATTTACTCACCATATTCCAGGCAGCTGCTGCTATAGTCCGTCAGCTTTTGTCAAACCAAATGATTACGGCCACATCTATCTCAAACAGAGAGGACTCGTGAAAAATAGAGGACATAACCCCTGATAGATGGTTGCCAGTTAGAATTTTGAGAAAGAATATAATGCCTTCTTGCCTCAGTATTCTCTCCTTAAAGACCTAGAAAATGAAGCCATTTTCATGGGACAATATTATATCCTAGATATGTTATCTCTTACTTTTAAAAAGTTAATTTGTTGCTTCTTTATAGAAACAGATGTGGGACCAAGGACCGTTGAGATAATCAGGGTAAGTCAATGATTTTTTGTTTTTTCTGATTTGTTTTGGATTTGCATAATATGCACATCGTCCCCTCAATGCAATGTATTGGATTGTTAGTGTGCTCTTTTAAGTTACTGAAGTAAATATATGGTCTATGTAACACAGACATACTTAGAAAAATAAAGCAAAGCACATTCATGACCACTGTGAAGTTTTTGGTGCATCCCATCCACTTCATTTTGTGTACCATGTTTAAGTTTTATAAAAACAAACAAAAAAAATGGTATCAATTAGACGTACTGTTGTAGCTTGCTTTTTTACTTTACAGCATGGCCTCTTAGTCATGCAAGTAAGTATTTCTTGACAGCATATGGCATGATTTTTGTCAGTTAACATAGTATTCCATTATATGAATGTGCTGTAATTTTTCTTAGCCAATGTCCTCTTATTAAACAAGTAGCATATTTCTCAACTTTTGCCATCTTTTATAGCAAAAAATGTCTTTGTATTTTCTTTTTGGCTCATATCATGGGTGTTTTCTTTAGGATTATTTCTTAAAATCCACACTTGTTTTTAAAAGGCGTTTATACATAATGCTAAACTGCTCTCCCGAGAAGACTGTGTAGGATGCGTTTCAGTTCATAAAGTCATCAAATCCTAATTTTCAGACTCCTGTGTGATATGCAGAGTGTTAGAAAGCACTTTTATTTTGCTCATGCTTATTATTAAATTTGGGATTCAAGAAGTAATGAAAAAAATTATGACTTTGTTGTATTCATAGTTCAGCTGTAATAAAGTGATATCCAGCTTAACTGGGTTCTCTGGAGTCAATTAAAGTTATGTTTAAAGACACTTTACCGTTTATTAGCTCTATGACCTTTGGCGAGTTACTTAAGCTCAATTTGCTCATCTGTAGATTGGGCTTATAACATCTCACAAGGTAAATCTTGTTGTTTGGATTAATGAGGTCATGCACACAGTGTACTTAGCAGAGTACCTAGTTCATCATGAATGTCCAGGAAGTGGAATCCTTTATCATTGGCTACAACTTTGACTAAATCCGCCTGATTATTCCAAGTATCTTTCCACCAGAGTGGCAACTCAAATGTTCCTTGGATGGGGAAGTTAAAATGTACCAATATGTGCATAATTATGGATAAATTAAAGAAACATCATAATGAATTTGAACATAACCAAATTATTCCATAAATTTCTCATTCCAAGATTTATAGCATATCATTTTCTGTTTTCTTAGTCATTTCAGCTGCTTGTTTTTACAGGCTTTTATAAAAAGGCCAGTTCCTACCCACCCTGTTTTTCTACATATAGTCAGAGCAGAAACTTTATAATGAAACGCATCTTGCCATTTGCATGTAGGGCTTTACTATTGATGCATTCAGATGCATATAGAAGCTGGGCACAAACTTTGAAAAACAGGGTGTTGAAGTTTTTTCATGTATGGTTTTTTTGTCATTCTGTTCTTTTTCCTTTTTTCCAACTTTACCAAGGTAAAATTGAAGCACACTGACCTATGTATATTTTTAAGTGATCAGGTAAAACTACAGAAGCCTTGCAACCTTGTCCGTCCTTTTTCCCAAACCACTCCCCTAACATGTATGTCCTTATTATCATATGTTCACAGCTGCATAATTTGAGAACCCTGCCAGACAATGGTATCATCTTGGCTTTAAACTGCCCTACATATTTGAAAGAACTTAAGAAAATTCATCACATTTCCCTGGTTCTTTGCATGTCAAGTAACTTGGGGTTTTCCTGACCCTGCTGAATGTTATGCTATATAGACCCTGAAGAATGTTGTTTATGTTTTAGCAGGTATCCACCCAGTTAGGCTCATATTGCAAGTTATGTTACCTTTGGTGAATGGTGGTTCAAATCTCAGTTCAGTTCCCGAATGTCAGTCTGTCTCTCCCAAGTGTGGCTTAGAGTTGAGCTTCAGAATTCTGTGGGTTCACAGGATCCCTCTCTCTGACTCTTTCTATTTTAGTTTTCTTCCTTCATTCTTCAGCCCTCAGGTCTCCTTTTCCTGTTTCCTCTGACCGGAAAGATGAGTTAACTTCAAAATTTTAACAATTTGCACCAACTTTATGGGGGCTTCCCAGGTGACACTAGAGGTAAAGAACCCACCTGCCAATGCAGGAGACACAAGAGACTTGGGTTCGTTCCCTGGATCAGGAAGATCCCCTGGAGGAGGAAGTGGCAACCCACTCCAGTATTCTTGTCTGGAAAATTCCATGGACAGATGAGCCTGGCGGGCTGCAGTCCATGGGGCTGCAAAGAGTTGGACACCACTGAGTAACTGAATACAACAACAACAGCCAATTTTGTAGCCCTTTGACTTCAGGACAAAGCTGTACAGAAAACAGCTGGAAAGTATACCCTCTGCTGTTGTTTCTCCAAATTTTAGCTCTCCACCACAGTTTGAGTTTCTTGACTTTTCAGAAGCCTCGGGTAGTTGTTCTCTAAGTTTTGGCAAGAGGTCTTCATTTTAATCAGTAGGAGAAAGATGCTATAGGGTATGTATGCCACCACATTGAAACTGGAACTTACCATTTGTTCTTTTAGTGATTTTTAAAATATTAACCCTGTGATATACATGTAAGAGAAACCTGGACAAAGGCCAGGGTCTCTTCAACAGGGTCAGAGTGAGCCAAGCAGTCTCACCTAATAACCTTAGGGAACATTTTCAGCCACGTGTTACTTCTCTCTCCAAACTCTGTAGTCACTGCAGTGGGCGTCCTTGAAGATCCTTTGTTCTAACTCAGTTCTGCAGCTCCTTCAGAGCCAAGTGTGTTTGTTCACACCCAGAAGAGCGTGATATGTGCGGTAATTTAATCATAAACACCATATGAGGATACACTTGCCAAGTCTGCATCAAAATTGGCCACTAAACAGCAGTAGCATAGGCTTTGCTTTTTTCTTTCTTTTTTTTTTTAATTTTTTACTCCTACTGTTGCATTTTATTGAGTTTTTTCTGTGGTCCAGGACTGTACTATATCACCTCATTTAATCCTCAGATCAACACTGTGAGGTAGGTGGTTTTCTTCCCACTTTATGAAGAGATGGAAGCTCTAAGAGGTCAAGGAACTTCCTAGGACACCACCCCCCATCCCCCCGTTCCAGCTAATTAAGTACTTCAGTTAATGAAGAGCTAAAACACTAGTCTTCCTGACTTCAAAAGCACTGAAATTAATTCCTATGTGCACCTGACCTCCTGCGTCACAGAGGAATTTTGTTCAGCAGCTCTCTGGGGACCATCAGGTTGTGACTCTTCCTTAAACATGTAAGCATTGTTTTTCTTCTTTTTTTTAGGAGCCCAGTGATGCCCTTGGAATCAGCATTGCTGGAGGAAAAGAAAGTCCCTTAGGAGATATCCCAATATTTATTGCCATGATTCAGGCCAGCGGTGTGGCTGCACGGACACAGAAGCTTAAAGTAAATGGAGCGGGTGGGGAAGTGCTCACTGCATGTGATGAGGTGGGGTGGGAGACGATGTGGTTGCCAGGGGCTGTGGTTTAAAATTGGAATTCCAGCAGCCATCAGAGACCCACACTGTGGGCAAAATGCATTGGAGACAGTTTGTACCTGAATTCATTATGTCCTAAGCATATAAAAATATTATTGTTTATATCAAAGCTTCTCAGTGAAAGATGAAATTGCAGCTCATTTGCAAAGCCTCCCATATTATTTTTAGCACCACTTTCCACCTGAAATTGATTTTCACCTGAGAAAGATTTGACCTTAGAATCTTCCTTCCACCAAAAGCATCAAGATTCTTATAATTTTTTTCCCCCATCAGGCCTTAATCTTAATTTAGGTAGAAAAAAATAAAGCAGAAAATATTTGACTTCCTCATTAGAGCTTCATTGAACAGGTAATTTGTGCACCCCACTATTACTAGCAAATGGATGTATGCAACACCACCATTACCCAGGTACAAAAGTGGCCTGCCGGGCCTTTTAATAATCAAATCTGACCCCCTTCTTGTTTCTCTGATTGGTCTGTATTTGGGCGAAAGCCATAAAAATTCCTCATGCTTTTGGAGCATGCATACACAGTAGAAACACACAATCTTCACAATAGCCACAAATGGGAAATATGACTTACAAAGAATTTTAAGCATTCTTCTCAAATTTAATTTTTCTTAATGATAGTGATTTTTCTCCTACTTTTGTACTTCCAGGTTGGAGATCGGATTGTCAGCATTAATGGGCAACCTTTGGATGGGCTGTCTCACGCAGACGTGGTTAATCTGCTGAAGAACGCCTACGGGCGCATTATCCTGCAGGTATTGCGATCAATGGAACGCGCAGCTGGGAGAGGCAGATAAGTGGCGAGCAAAAACGATTGAGCGTCACTGGCAGGAGGCATCACCGCCCAGCAGGGTACTTGCTGATGTGAATTATGAAGGTTGAAAGCAAGAAATTATTATTTTTATTCAGAAATTCTTTAATGCCACCCATACAGGCAGTGAGCATGATTATATGAAAGCATAACAAGGGGAGAAAAATTATTCTTTGCTTCACGTGATAAATCAACAAGGCTTTTAGCTTCTGGTGTTCTTTTGTAAATCAGAGTTTGCATGGAATAGGAAATGATTTCTTTTCTTATATCCCCAAACTGCGCCTGAACTACCCAAGTGCGGTTTCTTCCAGTCCTTTAAAGGACAGGAAAAGTAACAGTGCTTTTTTTCCTGTAGCATAAATGATTGCCGGCACTGCTAAATACTGCATAAAGTGAAAGTGAAGTCGCTCAGTCGTGTCCTACTCTTAGCAACCCCGTGGATTGCAGCCTACCAGGCTCCTCCATCCATGGGATTTTCCAGACAAGAGTAATGGAGTGGGGTGCCATTGCCTTAGTAGTCATCAGCTAAGGCAGACAATCATATTTCAGCGGTGGTCCCCAAGAGTATTCTTCAGAGGCACAGGGAAATATACCAGGAAGTAAAAACAAAGTGTGTTCTTAGTCACCCCTCCTTCTCTTTCAGCACTTCGAATCTCTCTGAGATTGATGTCATGCAGTGAGCTAGAGGCAGCGTACTGGCAGCCAGTTTCATTACTGAGCTCCCCCCAAAATCTATGAATATAAACACCATCCTTCTGCAGGGATAATATTAAATGGTCTATAAGTAAAAAGAATAAAACCCACCATTTAGTATCTCAGAGAAAGGGCTAACCAGCCCCTCTAATCATTCTAGTCTTTAAATAGTAAGTTCGAATTGAAAAACCATTACTTTGGGGAGGAACAGTTTATGGTGCTTAAGTCTCACCATCTCAGAGGTCTAAGCCGAAAGTGCCAAAACAGACATTTAACAAAAGTCAGTGGCTTTCGACACATAGGAAGGGAATTGTAAAATACTGCCAGGGGTTTCCAGGGAGTTTATGTGATAGGCAATGTATTATTCAATGATCTGGGTCCCCAAGTTTCTGTTGAACACAAATGGAAACAGTGTGGACTAGGTGTAGAGTCGTAGAGACAGCTTCCTCATGTCCTCATCCTCAGGGGTTACCTGTCGTTTTGCCTTCCACCCTCAGTCTTCCTCAGAGCCTGCAAATCCTGGCTTTTTCTCGTTTCCAGCTCTTGCCATTCCTTCGAGTTATGCTGCCCCCTAGAGGCCATGCAAGTGCAACTCTTCAATCACAGAGCTGTGGCCCACTAGTTACACAGGATTTTACCAAGAAGTTGTTTCAAAGGATGACTGTGTACAGGAGCGGGCTGGGGTTGGGGGAGGGAGTGGGGAAAGCGTTTCCCTTAGAGGAATCTAGTATTATTAACATTTTTATTTTCCAGTGTAATTTATTCAGCTCCATCTTCACAAAGAAATGAGAAGACACAATGTGAAAGTATAACATTCACTATGTAAAGTACCTTAAGTGGAAATGAGTTCATGGTCTCCCTATGCAGAATTTAATGCTCCATTCAGCCCAATTGCCACTATTAACATACTTCTGAAGGGATTCCCTATTTTTCCTATTTCTGCATTTTAAGAAAATGACTTTTGGTTTCAAAATGTTCTCTTGTGTTAATCACATTAGGTGATGGTGTTATTGTCTCACAGGTGCTGTTAAAAGCGTAATAGAATCCTTTGGGATTTTGACAGTTGTGATCTACCCAACTCTGTATGGGTATGGGGCACATGTGCTGCCAAAAGCTTTAGAGACAGAACTCGGGAAATTCTTACATCTTGTGTCAGACGCCTTTCAGTTGCGTAGTCATGTTCACTTTAATTGAAACAGTGTGCGTGGAGTGGTACCAGCAATACAGTATCACAGCTGACTTGTCAGTAGGTGACTATTTTCATTATCAGGTGAGTCAGCCCAGTGGTAGAGCAGTAGGAAGGTCAGATAATTGTGTCTGATCTTGTGGAAAATACTTCCCATTGGTGCACATGTGAAGCGATCAGCAACTGCTGATGGCACAGGGAAGATTAGGTCTGGGTCAGCAGACCACGGGGTGGAGAAGAGGAAGAGAGTGGAGGAGACCACCAGCACTTCTGGAAGCTTCTTCCCATAGTTTAAACTGCTAGTGCTAGGTATAGTAAAGAAGCATTATTTCTGCCCTTGAAGTCTGATGGTATCTTATTGTCAAATAAAAATTGGTCAGTGGGAATTGATTTGGATGTAGGGGTCATTTTAAATATTCTCAACTATATTTGGAGGTATAGTTTGCCTGGTTCTGCCTGGTTTTGAAAGTTTGCCTGGGTTAGCGATTTTGCCTGTGAATTACCATACAAACTTTTTTGGACAAAGCCAGGTAACCCAGACTCTTATAGAAATTTTTGTTTGTTTTTACCTCTTTCTTTGAGAACACAGAGGATAAAATGAGTGTTTCAGGGATTTTTGTCACTACAGGAGCCTGTGGGGCTTTCTCTGGATCCAGACTTTTTAGCGTATAGAATGTGGATTAAGGCAGCAGCAACTAAACTAGGAAATACATGAAGGGTATGTTGGGAGAGACAAGAACGTTGTATTTGGAGGCACCCAAGATAGAGATATCCAGCAGACAGAGGAAGTGTGCTGCCAAAGCTTGGGGAGACCAGTGCTGGAAATGGGATAAATATAGCCATCCACAACTTCTTGGGGTTGACATTCCCACTGCCTGACACAGTGTACTTCACAGTTATTGGCTGAATAAATGAAACAGGAGAGGCAAGCACAGAGAACAAGACTTGGAATCAGTAACAACTATGGACAGCAGGAGAAGGAATTTCTTGGCCAACCCAATAGCTTATGCTTTTCTCTTTGAAAGCTTTAGAATGTCGTGTACAGGTATTTTTCTTCTTTTATTTAGCTTGCTCACTTAATAATGGACCTTAAGTTAAATTTACTTTATTTCTTGTTTTTTTCTCTTTCTGTTTCTCTTTTCTCAGTTCCTCCATGTTGGACGCTGGATCTTCTGAATTAATCCTCTGTCTTATTTTTTCTGTTTCGTTTTCAGTCTAGGGCTCCCAAGAGAAGTCACTGTTTTCTCTGTATTATCTTGACCATGGCATGTCTCTCCTAACCAGCAGTTGGGCCCTTTTACATCAGTTTTTGTTTGTGTGTGTTCTGGAAGATGCCCTCAAGGACCTCCCAAACACTTATTAATCCCCAACTTCTGACTCTCTTCTGCTTTCTGAGAAAATTACTTTAGGATACACTCCAACAAAAGAGGAAAGTAAGAGAGAGGGAAGCCAGTGGATCCAATGCTGAGGAACAGGGAAGTCCTAGGACAGCTATGCAGCAGGCAGAGAGAACATGTATCCAAATTGGAGCAGGGGGACCAGAAGACTCTGAGATATGCCTCTGAATTAAAGAGGGAAAAAAGAGGGACAGATAGATTACCTTGTATATTTAACTGCATTGGAGGTTTAAGGTCAGGTGGAAAGTTTGGGGCTGAATTATTATAATATATAAAAAATTAAACAAAATGAGATTGTTATTAACCTTGAGGACAATAAACTTGTACCAAAGAAAGGCAAAGAGAAATGTCAACATACAGCAGTAGTTGGCTCAGCATGAATAACATTTATGTGAGTCATAATAAAAGCAATAGAATGAAACATCATGATGCATGAAATATTAGTAGCATGACAGTTTGAGATGTGTTCATAGGAAAATATGAGAGTTAAATCTTTGAAGTTGAAATAAGTTTGTTGGAAATTAAAACTACAAAGATTTAAGTATTTAATACATCTAAAGAAACAGGAAACAAGTAGAACTTAAAAATATAAAAGGTAAGTGTAAGATTTTGGCAACCTAAATTTTCATCTGTTGAAATAAGTAGTCTATAGATGTGATCGAGTAGTCTGTAGACGTGATCAAGATGATAAAGTTCAAAGTAGTCTTATAAAGTGTATTATTTAGCTTATATCTCTAGAATTGAAAAGAGAAATATTCAGTATGTCTCTAGGGTATAAGAGTGTTGAATTTTTTATCATGTACTGTATTACTTAATTTTAAATCGTGTACACACAAAAGGAAATATCCTAGAAAAATAGAAAAGAACCAAGAGTTAAGAATACAGACCCTAGACCCTAAAGGAGAAAAGAATTTTAAGAACACCGCACTTACAATGAGACAAAAGTAAATAAAACTGTGGGAAGGCAGCTGTCAGATCAATCACTGGCAGTCTTTAAAATAATTGATTTCTCTCTTGCAAAGTTGGTGGCAAGTCGGTATAATGCAAGGGAGTAGTTGGGAGCAAAGATGGAGGTGATGTTATCTCTGAAAAAGAGGGTAAGAAGTGTTTCAGAGCATTTGAGTCTGATGGCTTTCCTTTGAGGATAATCATTTTCTATGAATGAATAAAGAAGTGATTTTGACATTTGAGGAAAGTGCTTCTCAAACCTCAGCATGCTCCAGGATCATCTGGAGAGCTTGTTAAACAGATGCATTGCTGCGTCCCACTCCCAGAGCTTCTGATTCTGTAGGACTGGGGTGGATCCACGAATTTCCCTTTATAACAAGTGCCAGGTGTTGCTGATGCTACTAGTTCAGAGAGCAATCTGAAACCCACTGGGTAGTGTATCCTTTAGAGATGAGAAAAGATTTGTACTGCTCTTTTCTCTATGTCTGCAATACCCATCTCACCCCACCAGTATCCCCTCTTTATAAAGGTACATGTGAGTAGTTCTTAACCTTCATTGCCCAATCAAATCGCTGACTCTAGTATCAGTTCCTGGGTCTCACACCATAGAATTAATTGGTCTGGGATGTGGCTTGAACACTGGAATATTTTAAAGCTTCCCACATGATTTATTATGTAGCCAGGGTTAAGACCAGCTATCTGTGAGGGTTCCTTATGGGTAGAAAGCCAAGTGGTGCCAGAAAGGGGGTGATAAACTCAAGGAAAAGGACGAAGAGCTAACAGTTTGAAAGTTGAAGTGATGACCTCAGGTAAGTTCTGTAGGACATGTAGGTTTTAGTGTCAGAAAGCTGAGTATTTTTGAATCCTCTTAACTCTTCAACTTCCTCTAGGAAACTGGATCATTGCTCCTTTCTTCCAAGGTTGCTGTGAGAAAAAGTTGGGGGCGGGAGGAGAAGGGGACGACAGAGAATGAGATGGCTGGATGGCATCACCAACTCTGTGGACATGAGTTTGAGTGAACTCTGGGAGTTGGTGATGGACAGGGAGGCCTGGCGTGCTGTGATTCATGGGGTCGCAAAGAGTCGGACATGACTGAGCGACTGAACTGAACTGAACATTTAATAAAAATAGTGAATTATAAGTGTTAAGCATTAAATAAAATGCAAAGTGAAAGTGTTAGTCTCTCTTGCCAGGTGTGACTTTTGGTGACCCCATGGACTGTAGCCCTCCTGGCTCTTCTGTCTGTGGTATTCCCCCGGCAAGAGTACTGGCATGGGTTGCCTTTTCCTCCTCCAGTGGATCTTTCCAAACCAGGGATTGTACTGGGGTCTTCTGCATTGGCAGGCAGATTCTTTACTGTCTGAGCTACCTGGGAAGCATTAAATAAGTGATTCTTTATTGCTCTCTGTCATTGCTTCCCAGGTGGCCCTAGTGGTAAAGAACCCACCTGTCAGTACAGAAGACATAAGAGATGTGGGTTTGATCCCTGGGCTGGGAAGATCCCCTGGAGGAGGAATGGCACTCCAGTATTCTCGCCTGGAGAATCTCATGGACAGAGGAGCCTGGTGGGCTACAGTCCATGGAGTCACAAAGAGTTGGACATGACAGAAGCAACATAACACACACTTTATTACTTTTATTTTCTTAAAGTAAGAGGAGGCAAAAATTTCTTAAAATCCTGGAAGTGTGGTGGTTTTCTTGGCAGCATTTGAGATGTGTGCCATCAGATGGTGATGTGACCAAGTCACTTTGCTTCTTCTTACTTCATTTTATAGTCCTGGTGGCTCAGAGGGTAAACCCAGGTTCTATCCCTGGGTTGGGAAGATCCCCTGGAGAAGGACATGGCAACCCACTCCAGTACTCTTGCCTGGAAAATCCAATGGACAGAGGAGCCTGGTGGTCTTCAGTCCATGAGGTCGCAAAGAGTCGGACACGACTGAGCAACTTCATTTTCACTCCATTCCAAACTTAAAACATTTGACACTTCAGACCATACTTTTAAAACAGATACATTAAAATCAGTGTATTCTGATGTTACTAGAATCAGTGTCACTAGATTCTAAATAAAAGCTTTAATCAGATGTGCTTTCCATTAAGTTACACCAAATGCCAGGCATGAGACAAAGCAAGCTCATGTTGATTGTTCTATAATGTGCCCTCATCTTAAGATGCCAGCTTTCTCAGGGGTCACCTTAACTTGACAGTCTTTCTCTCTGTCTCTAGTGTATTTGTACTGTGGATCTAGGATGCAGGTTGGGCATGAGTGTGGAGTTTGTATTTTGTACTACAAGATTTTGTTGTTGTTGTTGTTTAATTGCTAAGCCATGCCTAACTCTTTTGTGACCCCATGGACTACAGTCTACTAGTCTCCTCTGTCCATGGGATTTTCCAAGCAAGAATATTGAAGTGGGTTGCCCTTTCCTACTCCAGGGAATCTTCCCAACCTAGGGATCAAATACCTGTGTCTCCTGCATTGCAGGAGGATCCTTTGCCACTGAGCCACCAGGGAAGCTCATTATAAGATTTGGTTCCTAACAGATCTAAAGGCTAATCTCATTCCTTTACAAGACCAGCAAGTCAGGAAAGTTCTAGGCAAGAAGCTCAAGCTTTTATGCATTGTAATGTCCTGGATGTACATTTGATGCAATGTAAATACTTACCTGGAAAATATTTTCGCTTCTCAGTTCTTCAAAACATAATCCACCCCAAACCTGTTTTTGAGCAAAGGTACTTATCCCAGGGTCTATGCAATAAAGACTTGTGTTTTATTATTCAATTAGAAAATGTACTAACATACATGGCTCTGATATAGAACATACAATTCCGATTGAGTGTAGTTTTGTTTTTAACAAAAAAATTAAATGCCACAAGGACCTAAGTAAGGCATAAAGAGAGAGCATATCAGAATAGATACCTTCCTAAGGTCAAGGTTTGAGGAGACAAAAATCTAAGGAGATAAATATTGAAGGAGAAATGCTCTGGGAGGGGGAAATTCATTTGGAGGGGGAAACACGCTTATTGGTTCTTCCTCTTCCAGGGATTCACAGGTCTCTCTTTGCTCCATAAGTTGGAAGGATAAGGCCTCTTCCCCATCCTTCATTTCACACATCTTGCCCTCGAGTGGAGTGACTTCCTCCTCTTCTTTCCTTTCACAAGTCTCCCCCTCCTCAGGTGAAGTGATTTCCTCTTCCTCTTCCTCCAAATCAATATTCTGCCCCTCCTGAGGTAGGGAAGCTTCCTTTTCTTCTTTCAAGTCCATGGTCTCCCTCTCCTCAGGGGAAGAGACCTCCTCCTCCTCTTCCTTTGGGTCAGTGGCCTCCCTCTGCTCAGGTAGACATTTACTGAATGTTTGACCCTAACACGGTTGCAGAGATACGAAAAAACAAAGTACTTTCATTAAGCATCTGGTGAGTCTAAGCTGGTGAGCCCACATGGCAGCTTAGGACACTCTGTTAATTTAATACATGTATCCCCATCACCCAGCAGTTCCGTATCTAGTTGTCCATCTTAAAGAGCCTCTCTTGGGATGCTTATCACAGCACTATGTACAACAATGAAGAAGAGACTTAGAGGACTTGCAGGTTTTGAACCAGGTTAGTGACTGTGAAGGGTAAGTGGGAACAAAGAGCACATCTGCCTCCTCCAGGCCCCTGGGGGCCTGAGGGATGAGGGGAAGGGTTGCTGACCTGAGTGATGTAAAAGGGCCAGACCATAGGTTGTGGGTCCTACAAGTTGGAGCTCGCCCTCGCCAGGTCCAAGGACTCTAGGCACCATGGCTCTTTCAGGTTGCACAGACCTTAGACCTCATCACCTCAGGACCCGGAAGCCTCTCTTCCTTACCCCAGAATCCCTGTCCATTCCCCCACCCCCTCTCCACTTAGAATGTCCGTGTCTGCCTCTGACACTAGGTGACAGCAGTGGCAAGCCTGCTTGTTGCAGGGTGAGGAATATTTGCTGTCCTTGGAATCTACCATGGAAGTTTGCACTCAGCAGTTCAAGATTTACTTTAAACAACAACAACAACAACAAAGAGCAAACTTCCTGTTAGCCTGTTTGCCTCCCCGTTCCTCACAAGTTAAACACACAAATTAAGCCGTCTTCCAGTCTTACCTCCATGCCTGGTCCCTGGTGTTGCTGGGCAGAGAGCACCTCAGACAGCAGGGTTGAAGCGAGACTCAGACCAGGTCTCCTCAAACTTGTATCTAGCTGAGGATACCTTTCTAAGGTCAGATTCTCTCCTCCTACAAGTCTGGGAGACCAAGCAACTCTTAAGACCAAGATTGTTGATGCAGATGCCTTGGGGCTATCAAGTCATTCTGGGGATGATGGATTTCTCTCTTTGTTTCTCTGCAAAAGACCAAACTCTCAGTGAAAATCCTTCCCATTTCCTATCCAGCCCCTTGTATTCCACTTCTGAAAAATAGGCAGGAGCTGGGGGATCCTAAATTGCCTCTGGGATTTAATATTATCAGTTCTCAATAGGCCCTTTTATTTCAGGGTAGGGATCAAGCAAGAGGCCTTACCACCCTGTAAGATGGTGCTGCCAAATGTTTTTGTATTTTCTAGCTAGATAAAATATTTAACTTTTACCCAAATAGAACTATGACTTCAGTTTCACAGTTTATATGGGCTCCTGAAAGTTTATTAAAGTTCAAAAGCTTTCTTCCTAGAATATCCATGGAGTGTGTATTTCCTACCTCCCAAACCCTCTCCATGTAGTACTTGGGGGGAAGGGTGCATCTTTCCCTCCTGTTGCTAAGCACCCACTGTGAAGTTCAGCTCTGCTTTCAGCTGCTTGTTTGACTCTGCCCTTCACTCTTCCTGGCTCCATGTGTAGACTCTAGTTCATTATATGCAGGATGAGGCATATCTCCTGGTGTGAGGGTCCAGGACCAGGTCTGTACCCTTTTACCAGGTGATTTGCCTCACACCACATGGGCTTCCCAGGTGACACTAGTGGTAAAGAACCCACTTGCCAATGCAGGAGACATAAGAGACGCAGGTTCGATCCCTGGGTCCTAAAGATCCCCTAGAGGAGAGCATGGCAACCCACTCCAGTATTCTTGCCTGGAGAATCCCATTGACAGAGGAGCCTAACGGGCTACCGTCCACAGGGTCACAAAAGAATCAGACATGACTTAGCGCCTAAACAACAACTACAACATAGGAATCCCCTTCACCATATCCTTAATCCATAGAGTTTGAGTCTCTACTTGAGTGCTTGCTCTGCAGGGGGGTCTTGTCCTAACCAGCTGAGCCTTTCCATTCTTAATTGCCTTAGTTGTTAGAATTTTTTCTTCTTAAAAAGACCCCAAACCAATCTCACTCTGTTCTGTGGAAATTCAGAAAATTGATGAGCTCTGTTCCTTAAGAAGGTTTTAGGTTTATTCATTTATTCATTCCAAAAATGCTTATTAAGCAATTGTTGTATGCCACATACCTTAACACTAAGTAGCTGTCCTTATCCTCCTGAATCCTGTGACTGGGTGGGAAAGACTATTCAGTCAGTTTAGTCGCTCAGTTGTGTCTGACTCTTTGTGACCCCATGGACTGCAGGACGCCAGGCCTCCCTGTCCATCACCAACTCCCAGAGTTTACTCAGACTTAATGTCCATTGAGTTGGTGATGCCATCCAACCATCTCATCCTCTGTTGTCCCCTTCTCCTCCTGCCTTCAATCTTTCCCAGCATCAGGGTCTTCTCCAATGAGTCAGTTCTTTGCATCAGGTGGCCATGCAGTTTCAGCTTCAGCATCAGTCCTTCCAATGAATATTCAGGACTGATTTCCTTTAGGATGGACTGGTTGGAAAGACTGTTAACAATCATACAAATATGTATTAATATCATGACAGTTTGTGAGGAATATTCAGAGTGCTACAGAGAGGAAAACAGGAAAAATTAAACATAGGTAATCAAAGAAGGTTGGTATAATGGAAATGACTTTTAAGCTGATGTCAGGCCAACTGGTTTGGCTTCAGGGGGTGGTTGGGCTGGAGGAGGGACTCCAGGCAGAAAGAACTGTGGAATGTGCGGAGGAGGGGATGATATAGATGCCATTAGAGGAGTAATTCTGGAAAGGACACTTGTATAATTAGGGAGAATGCAAAAGTAGGAAGTCAAGAAACACCTGGAGTAACAGGAAAATTTGGCCTTGGAGCACGGAATGAAGCAGGGCAAAGGCTAATAGAGTTTTGCCAAGAGAACGCACTGGTCATAGCAAACACCTTCTTCCAACAACACAAGAGAAGACTCTACACTTGGACATCACCAGATGGTCAACACCGAAATCAGATTGATTATATTCTTTGCAGCCAAAGATGGAGAAGCTCTATACAGTTAGCAAAAACAAGACCAGGAGCTGACTGTGGCTCAGATCATGAACTCCTTATTGCCAAATTCAGACTGAAATTGAAGAAAGTAGGGAAAACCACTAGACCATTGAGATATGACCTAAATCAAATCCCTTATGATTATACAGTGGAAGTAAGAAATAGATTTAAGTGTCTAGATCTGATAGATAGAGTGCCTGATGAACTCTGGACGGAGGTTTGTGACATTGTACAGGAGACAGGGACCAAGATCATCCCCATGGAAAAGAAATGCAAAAAGGCAAAATGGCTGTCTGAGGAGGCCTTACAAATAGCTGTGAAAAGAAGAGAAGCGAAAAGCAAAGGAGGAAAGGAAAGATATAAGCATCTGAATGCAGAGTTCCAAAGAATAGCAAGGAGAGATAAGAAAGCCTTCCTCAGTGATCAATGCAAAGAAATAGAGGAAAACAACAGAATAGGAAAAATGAGATCTTTTCAAGAAAATTAAAGATATCAAGGGAACATTTCATGCAAAGATGGGCTCGATAAAGGACAGAAATGGTATGGACCTAAGAGAAGCAGAAGATATTAAGAAGAGGTGGCAAGAATACACAGAAGAACTATACAAAAAAGATCTTCACGACGAAGATAATCACGATGGCGTGATCACTCACCTGGAACCAGACATCTTGGAATGTGAAGTCAAGTGGGCCTTAGAGAGCATCACTATGAACAAAGCTAGTGGAGGTGATGGAATTCCAATTGAGCTATTTCAAATCCTGAAAGATGATTCTATGAAAGTGCTGCCCTCAGTATGCCAGCAAATTTGGAAAACTCAGCAGTGGCCACAGGACTGGAAAAGGTCAGTCTTCATTCCAATCCCAAGGAAAGTCAATGCCAAAGAATGCTCAAACGACCGCACAATTGCACTCATCTCACACGCTAGTAAAGTCATGCTCAAAATTCTCCAAGCTAGGCTTCAGCAATATGTGAACCGTGAACTTCCATATGTTCAAGCAGGTTTTAGAAAAGGCAGAGGCACCAGAGATCAAATTGCCAATATCCGCTGGATCATGGAGAAAGCAAGAGCGTTCCAGAAAAACATCTATTTCTGCTTCATTGACTATGCCAAAGCCTTTGACTGTGTGGATCACAATAAACTGTGGAAAATTCTGAAAGAGATGGGAATACCAGACCACGTGACCTGCCTCTTGAGAAACCTGTATGCAGGTCAGGAAACAACAGTTAGAACTGGACATGGAACAACAGACTGGTTCCAAATAGGAAAAGGAGTGCGTCAAGGTTGTATATTGTCATCCTGCTTATTTAACTCATAATCAGAGTACATCATGAGGAACGCTGGGCTGGAAGAAGCACAAGCTGGAATCAGGATTGCCGGGCTAAATATCAATAACCTCAGATATGCAGATGACACCACCCTTATGGCAGAAAGTGAAGAGGAACTCAAAAGCCTCTTGATGAAAGTGAAAGAGGAGAGTGAAAAGTTTGGCTTGAAGCTCAACATTCAGAAAACGAAGATCATGGCATCTGGTCCCATCACTTCATGGGAAATAGATGGGGAAACAGTGTCAGACTTTATTTTTTTGGGCTCCAAAATCACTTCGGATACTGATTGCAGCCGTGAAATTAAAAGACGGTTACTCCTTGGAAGGAAAGTTATGACCAATCTAGATAGCATATTAAAAAGCAGAGACATTACTTTGCCAACCAAGGTCCGTCTAGTCAAGGCTATGGTTTTTCCTGTGGTCATGTATGGATGTGAGAGTTGGACTGTGAAGAAAGCTGATCGCCGAAGAATTGATGCTTTTGAACTGTGGTGCTGAAGAAGACTCTTGAGAGTCCCTTGGACTGCAAGGAGATACAACCAGTCCATTCTGAAGATCAATCCTGGGTGTTTATTGGAAGGACTTATGCTAAAGCTGAAACTCCAATACTTTGGCCACCTCATGTGACGAGCTGACTCACTGAAAAAGAGTCTGATGCTCGGAGGGATTGGGGGTAGGAGGAGAAGGGGACGGCAGAGAATGAGATGGCTGGATGGCATCACCGACTCGATGGACATGAGTTTGAGTGAACTCTGGGAGTTGGTGATGGACAGGGAGGCCTGGCGTGCTGTGGTTCATGGGGTCACAAAGAGTCGGACACGACTAAGTGACTGAACTGAACTGAATGTTATTCCAGGTACAAAGAGAGACCACTGAAAGGATTTAAGCAGGGGAGGGTCATTATCCATTTTATATTTCAAACAATAACTGGCTACTGTGTAGAAGAGAGTAAGTGGGGATTCCAGGTAAAAGGCAACCAATGATGATGGATTGAATTAGGATGGTCACTAGGGAGATGAAAAGAAAGCAGACTTGAGAAGTATTTTGGAGGCAGAGTCCAGGGGATTTGGTGGTAGATTATTTGGAATAAGCATCAGTATGGTTAGTATCCTAGCACCTTTCCAACTGGGCAGTCACCAGCCAGCAATCGGGTATTTTCAAGATTATACCTAGTGGGTTTCTAATTAGGCAGCTGGAGGTGCTATCTACTCAGAAGAGGAAAACTAAAAGGAAAATGAATTGAAGGGATTTGGTTGTTGGATCAAGCGTTTGGATTTGGTTGTATTAATTTTAATAAGGCTTTGAGGTATTAAAATGCAGATATTAAGTTGGCAATTGGATAAAACAAACTAAGCTGGGAATTGTCAGCACATCATTGGAATTTAAAGCTGTTGGAGTGTGGATGCTGTACCCTAGACCCTGAGTGTACAAGTGGGAAGCGGCCAGGCCTGAGCCGTGAGGGGTTTGTAGAACAGCAGAGACAGAAGAGTGGCCCAGAAGCAGGAGGAAAGCCAGAGACGGGGTCATGAAGTCTGGGTCAGACCCCGCCAATGGCAACTGGAAAGGAGTGGGCTTTTGAAAATGATGTAGGCTGAGAGTAGGTAGGATGACTTAAGTCACATGCAAAGACAATTCCTCCACTACACTTACTGGGGAGGAGAGGAAAAATACTGGTGGGAAGTGTAGGGGACAGTTTGTCATTTTCCTTTTTGTTGTTTATCCTAAATATCCCCCCAATTCATTCATTCTTTATATGCTAGTATTTCCAGAAGATCTTATAACTTATGCAAAACAGTGTTTTCCCCCAGAATAGGATGCTTCACCCAAAATGTGTTCTGATCCAGCCACGGCCAGCCTGTGGCTTTCCTTTCTAAGTGCTCTATTAGCAGATGCAACTAAGCTTGATGTGAAGTGAAGTGGCTCAGTCGTGTCCGACTCTTTGCAGCCCCATGGACTGCAGCCTACCAGGCTCCTCTGTCCGTGGGATTCTCCAGGCAAGAGTGCTGGAGTGGGTGCCATTTCTACTTATTCATATTTTGGTAGTCATGCCCTCTGTTGGCTTGTCCTGAAACTGCAACCAAATCGAGCTCTTGCTCGGAGGTTAAGTAAAGTCCTTTCACCCCATTGTTGTTCAGTCTCTCAGTCCTGTCTGACTCTCTGTGAACCCAGGGACTGCAGCACGCCTGGCTTTCTTGTCCTTCACTGTCTCCTGGAGTTTGCTCAAACTCGTGTCCATTGAGGCGATGATGCCATCCAAGCATCTCATCCTCTGTCACCCCTTTTCCTCTTGCCCTCAGTCTTTTCCAGGGTTAGTGTCTTTTCCAGTGAGTCTGCTCTTCGAATCAGGCGGCCAAAGTATTGGAGCTTCAGCTTCAGCATCAGTCCTTTCAAGGAATATCCAAGGTTGTTCTCCTTTAGGATTAACTGGTTTGATCTCCTTGCTGTCTAAGGAACTCACTCTGTCTTTGTGTGCTAGTATCATCTAGAAGAACAGTTCATCAGAAGCAAGGTTTAGTCCAGGAGCCCTTGAGAAAGAAGTTCTGACAACTAGTTGAGGTAGATGACAACTCCAGAATAAGCAGACAAGGCAGGTTTTTTATGAATCCTGTTTAACAGGTGAAAAACTGAAACTTAAGCATAGTACCATTTAAGTGGCAAAAACAAATTCAGATCTTCATTCTGTCAGAGATATACCATATTTCTTCTTAATTCTTTGCAATATTTTTGCAGAATAGAAATATAACTGATTATTTACATGTCAGTTCTATACTTTTGCTTGTGTGCGTGCTCAGTCCCTCAGTCATGTCTGACTCTTTTTGACTCAGGACTGTAGCCTGCCAGGCTCTTCTGTCTGTGGGATTTCCCAGGCAAGAATACTGGAGGGGGTTGTCATTTCCTATCCTGGGGGATCTTTCTGACCCAAGGATTAAATCTGCATCTTTTACTTTGGCAGGCAGATTCTTTACCACTGCACCATTTTTGTTTGTGCCATACTTTTGTGTGGGACAATCTAAATGTGAATCAGTGAAGAAAAACTTGAGAACCTCTTGATGAAGGTGAAAGAGGAGAGTGAAAAACCTGACTTAAAACTCAACATTCAAAAAACTAAGATCATGGTCTCAGGTCCCATCACTTCATGGCAAATAGATGGGGAAACAGTGGAAACAATAATAGACTTTATTTTGGGGGCTCCCAAATCACTGCAGATGGTGACTGCAGCCATAGAATTAAAAGACACTTGCTTCTTGGAAGAAAAGCTATGACAAACCTAGGCAGCATATTAAAAAGCAGAGACATAACTTTGCTGATACAGGTACATCTAGGTAAGGCTATGGTTTTTCCAGTAGTCATGTATGGATGTGAGAGCTGGTAAAGAAAGCTGAGGGTTGAAGAATGGATGCTTTTGAACTGTGGTGTTGGGAGAAGACTCTTGAGAGTCCTTTGGACTGCAAGGAGTTCAAACCAGTCAATCCTAAAGGAAATCAATCCTGAATGTTCATTGGAAGCACTGATGCTGAAGCTGAAGCTCCAATACTTTGGCCACCTGATTTGAAGAGCTGACTCATTGAAAAAGACCCAGATGCTGGGAAAGATTGAAGGCAGGAGAAGGGGACAACAGAGGACAATATGATTGGAAGGCATCACCAACTCAATGGACATGAGTTTGAACAAGCTCCAGGAGATGGTGAAGGACTGGGAAGCCTGGCATGCTGCAGTCCACGGAGTTGCAAAGAGTCAGACACACAGAGCAACTAAACAACAACAACAACAAACACAAATCATAGGCAATCACGAGATAGTCTTTCATTCATCAAATATTTCTTGAACACCTATGTAGACATGTTCTACATAAGAGGGATGTGGTGGTGAATAAAACAGACAAACTTCACGTCCTCACATTCTAATATGAAGTGATAAGACAAGACAGGACTTCTCTTGTGGCTCAGCTGGTAAGGAATCCTCCTGCAATGCAGGAGACCTGGGTTCGATCCCTGAGTTGGGAAGATCCCCTGGAGAAGGGAAAGGCTACCCAATCCAGTATTCTGGCCTGGAGAATTCCATGGACTGTATAGTCCATAGGGTCGCAAAGAGTCAGACACGACTGAGCGACTTTCACTTTCACACTTTCAAGACAAGACAAGGCAAAATATATATAGTTAATTAGATAGTAATGGTAGTAAGAAAACATAAATCAGGGAAGGAGGAGATTGTTAAACAGAATTAAACTGAGTAAATTTGAAGGTCTGTTTGTCTTTATTCAATGATTCATGAATATTATTATTCATGAATTATTATATCATTATTATTCATGAATTATTATTATTCATGATAACTGGGATGCATCCCATTTACCAAATAGAATGGTACTCCAAGGTTCTATACAAAAATGGAAGGCTTTTATAGGAAGGAGGGTTTTAGGACAAGGAAGTTAAAAGAGTGGATTATTTCAGGTAGGACTTATTAAGTAGATTCTCTGATTGGTCTTGATGAGGAAATTCCAAACTGGTTTAAAATTCCACTCCAAGGAGCAACTAAAACTGCAGTTAGGTTAGGTGTTAAGTTCTTGGAGGGCTTAGCATATGTGGCTCTATTTTAAGCCAGTTTCTTTTCTTTTTTTAATTCAGTTTTTAAAAAAGTTTTATTTTTTATTGAAGGATAATTGCTTTACAGAATTTTGCTGTTTTCTGTCAAACTTCAATATGGATCAGCTATAGGTATACATATATCCCCTCCCTTTTGCAACTCCCTCCCTTCTCCCTCCTCATCTCACCCCTCTAGGTTGACACAGAGCCCCTGTTTGAGTTTCCTGAGCCAAACAGCAAATTCCCGTTGGCTGTCTATTTTACCGGAGAAGGCAATGGCAAGCCACTCCAGTACTCTTGCCTAGAAAATCCCATGGATGGAGGAGCCTAGTAGGCTGCAGTCCGTGGGATCGCTAAGGGTCGGACACGACTGAGCGACTTCACTTTCACTTTTCACTTTCACACATTGGAGAAGGAAATGGCAACCCACTCCAGTGTTCTTGCCTGGAGAATCCCAGGGATGGGGGAGCCTGGCGGGCTTCCATCTATGGGATCACACAGAGTCGGACACGACTGAAGTGACTTAGCAGCAGCAGTAGTAGCAGCAGCAGCAGTCTGTTTTACATATGGTAATGTAGGTTTCCATGTTACCCTCTCCATACATCTCACCCTCTCCTCCCCTCTCCCCACGTCCATAAGTCTGTTCTCTGTTTCTCCACTGTTGCCCTGTAAATAAATTCTTCAGTACCATTTTTCTAGATTCCTTATATATGTGTTCAGTTCAGTTCAGTCGCTCAGTTGTGTCAGAATACGGTATTTATCTCTTTCTGACTCACTTCACTCTGTATAATAGGTTCTAGGTTCATCCACCTCGTTAAAACTGACTCAAATGTGTTCCTTTTTTTGGCTGTGTAAGATTCCATTGTGTATATGTACCACAGCTTCTTTATCCATTCATCTGTCAATGGACATCTAGGTTGCTTCCATGTTCTAGCTATTGTAAATAGTGCTCCAATGAACAATGGGATACATGTGTCTCTTTCAATTTTGGTTTCCACAGGGTGTATGCCTAGGAGTGGGATTGGTTTTACTCCTAGTCTTTTTAAGGAATCTCCATACTGCCTTCCATAGTGGCTATATCAGTTTACATTCCCACCAACAGTGCAAGTTTCCCTTTTCTCCACACCCTCTCCAGCAGTTATTGTTTGTAGACATTTTGATGAAGGCCATTCTGACCAGTGTGAGGTGATATCTCATTGTAGTTTTGATTTGCATTTCTCTAATAATGAGCGATGTTGAGCATCTTTTCATGTGTTTGTTAGCCATCTGTATGTCTTCTTTGGAGAAATGTCTGTTTAGGTCTTTTTCCCACTTTTTGATTGGGTTATTTGTTTTTCTGGTATTGTGTTGTATGCGCTGCTTGTATATTTTGGATATTAATCCTTTGTCAATTGTTTCATTTGCTATTATTTTCTCCCATTCTGAGGGTTGTCTTTTCACCTTGCTTATAGTTTCCTTTGCTGTGCAAAAGCTTTTAAGTTTAATCAGGTCCCACCTGTTTACTTCTGCTTTTATTTCTATTACTCTAGGTGGGTCATAGAGGATCTTGCTTTGATTTCTGTCATTCTGAGTGTTCTGCCTGTTTTCCTCTAAGAGTTTTATAGTTTCTGGTCTTACATTTAGGTCTTTAAGCCATTTTGAGTTTATCTTTGTATATATTGTTAAGTGTTCTAATTTGATTCTTTTACATGTGAAGTGAAGTCGCTCAGTCGTGTCCAACTCTCTGCGACCCCATGGACTGTAGCCTACCAGGATTCTCAGTCTATGGGATTTTTCAGGCAAGAGTACTGGAGTGGGTTGCCATTTCCTTCTCCATCTTTTGCATGTATCTGTCCAGTTTTCTCAGCACCATTTATTGAAGAGACTGTCTTTGCCCCATTGTATATTCTTGCCTCCTTTGTAAAAAAATAAGGCACCCTTAGGTGTATGGGTTTATTTCTGCTCTATCTTGTTCCCTTGGTCTGTATTTCTGATTTTGTACCAGTACCATGCTGTCTTGATGACTGTAGCTTTGTAATATAACCTGAAGTCAGGAAGCTTGATTCCTTCAGCTTCATTCTTCTTTCTCAAGACTACTTTGGCTATTAGGGGTCTTTTGTGTTTCCTTATGAATTGTGAAATTTTATGTTTTAGTTCTATGAAAAAATGCCTTTGGTAAATTGATAGGGATTGCATTAAATCTGTAGATTGCATTTGGTAGTATAGTCATTTTTACAATGTTGATTCTTCCTACCCAGGAGCATGGAATATCTCTCTATCTGTTTATGTCATTTTTGATTTCTTTCATTAGTGTCTTATAGTTTTCTGTATACCGTTCTTTCATCTCCTTATATAAGTTTATTCCTAGATATTTAATTCTTTTTGTTGCTGTGGTGAATGGGATTGATTCCTTAATTGCTCTTTCTGATTTTTCATTGGTAGTATATAAAAATGCAAGTGATTTCTGTGTATTGTTTTTGTATCCTACAACTTTGCTGTATTCACTGATTAGCTGTAGTAATTTTCTGATACTGTCTTTAGGGTTTTCTATGTTCAGTATCAGGCCATCTGCAAACAGTGAGAGCTTGACTTCTGATCTGGATTCCTTTTATTTCTTTTTCTTCTCTGATTGCTGTAGCTAGGACTTCCAGAACTATGTTGAACAATAGTGGTGAAAGTGGACACTCTTGTCTTGTTCCTGATCTTAGGGGGGATGCTTTCAGTCCTTCACCACTGAGAATATTGTTTGCTATAGGCTTATCATATATGGCCTTTACTATGTTGAGGTAGGTTCCCTCTATGACCATTTTTTGAAGAGTTTTAATCATAAATGGGTGCTGAATTTTGTCAAAGGCTTTTTATACACCTATTGAGGTTATATATGCTTTTTATCTTTCAGTTTGTTAATATGGTGTATCACATTGATTGATTTGTGTATACTGAAGAGTCCTTGTATCCCTGGAATAAACCCAACTTGATCATGGTGTGGGCTTCCCTGGTAGCTCAGAGGTTAAAGCGTCTGCCTCCAATGCGGGAGACCCGGGTTCGATCCCTGGGTCAGGAAGATCCCCTGAAGAAGGAAACGGTAACCCACTCCAGTATTCTTGCCTGGAGAATCCCATGGACGGAGAAGCCTGGTAGGTTACAGTCCACGGGGTTGCATAGCGTCGGACACGACTGAGCGACCGAACGGAACGGAACGGAACGGATCATGGTGTATGAGCTTTTTGATGTGTTGCTGAATTCTGTTTGCTAGAATTTTGTTGAGGATTTTTGTATCTATGTTCTTCAGTGATATTGGCCTGTAGTTTTCTTTTTTGTGTGTCGTCTTTGTCTGGTTTTGGTATCAGGGTGATAATTGCCTGGTAGAATGAATTTGGAAGTGTTTCTTCCTCACAATTTTTGAAAGAGTTTTAGAAGGATAGGCATTAGCTCTTCTCTAAATGTTTGATAGAATTCTTCTATGAAGCCATCTGGTCCTGGGCTTTTGTTTTTTGGGTGTTTTTTGATCACAGCTTCAATTTAAGTGCTTGTAGTTGTGTTGTTCAAAATTTCTAATTCTTCCTGGTTCAGTCTTGGAAGATGGAACTTTTCTAAGAATCTGTCCATTTCTTCCAGGTTATCTATTTTATTGCCATATAGTTGTTCATAAGTCTCTTATAATCCTTTGTATTTCTGCATTGTCTGTTGTAACCTCTCCTTTTTCATTTCTAATTTTGTTGATTTGATTTTTCTCTCTTTTTTTCTTGATGAGTCTGGCTAAGGGTTTGTCAATTTTGTTTATCTTCTCAAAGAACCAGCTTTTAGTTTTATTAATCTTTACTATTGTTTCTTTTATTTTTTTATTTATTTCTGCTCGGATCTTTATGATTTCTTTCATTCTACTAATTTTGGGGTTTTTTCCTTCTTTTTCCAGTTGCTTTAGGTGTAAAGTTAGGTTGTCTATTCGATGTTTTTCTTGTTTCTTGAGGTAGGATTGTATTGCTATAAACTTCCCTCTTAGAACTACTTTTGCTGCATCCCATAGATTTTGAGTTGTCATGTTTTCATTGTCAGTTGTTTCTATAAATTTTTTTATTTCACTTTGATTTCTTCAGTAACCTGTTGGTTATTTAGAAATGTGTTGTTTAATCTCCATGTATTTGTGTTTCTTACGGTTTTTTTTCTTATAGTTGATCTCTAGTCTCATAGCATTGTGGTTGGAGAAGATACTTGTTACGATTTCGATTTTCTTAAATTTACTGAGGTTTGATTTGTGACCCAAGATGTGGTCTATCTTGGAGAATGTTCCACTTGAGAAGAAGGTGTGTTCTGCATTTGGGTGGAATGTCCTGAAGATATCAATGAGGTCCATCTCATCTAATGTATCATTTAAGACTTGTGTTTCCTTATTAATTTTCTGTTTTGATGATCTGTCCATTGGTGTGAGTGGGGTATTAAAGTCTCCTACTATTATTGTGTTACTGTCAGTTTCTCCTTTTATGTCTGTTAGTGTTTGTCTTGTGTATTGAGGTGCTCCTATGTTGGGTGCATTGGAGATGGAAATGGCAATCCACTCTAGTACTCTTGCCTGGAAAATCCCATGGACGAAGGAGCCTGGTAGGCTACAGACCATGTGGTTGCAAAGAGTCAGGCACGACTGAGTGACTTCACTTTCACTTTTCACTCTCATGCATTGGAGAAGGAAATGGCAACCCACTCCAGTATTCTTGCCTGGAGAATCCCAGGGACAGAGGAGCCTGATGGGCTGCTGTCTATGGGATCACACAGGGTCAGACACAACTGAAATGACTTAGCAGCAGCAGTAGCATGTTGGGTGTATAGATGTTTACAATTGTTATGTCTTCCTCTTGGATTGATCCCTTGATCAATTATATAGTGTCCTTCCTTATCTCTTGTAATCTTTATTTTAAGGTCTATTTTGTCTGATATGAGGATTGCTACTCCAGCTTTCTTTTGCTTCCCATTTGCATGGAATATACTTTTCCATCCTCTCATTTTCAGTCCACATGTGTCTTCAGGTCTGAAGTGGGTTTCTTGTAGACAGCTTATATATGGGTCTTGTTTTTATATCCATTCAGCCAGTCTGTGTCTTTTGGTTGGAGCATTTAATCCATTTGCATTGAAAGGAATTATTGATATACATGTTCCTTTGTCATTTTGTAATTGTTTGGGGTTGATTTTGTAGATCTTTTTTCTTCTCTTATATTTCTTGACTATATAAGTCCGTTTAACATTTGTTATAAAGCTGGTTTGGTGGTACTGAATTCTCTTAACTTTTGCTTGTCTGAAAAGTTTCTTATTTCTCCATCATTTTTGAATGAGACCCTTGCTGGGTACAGTAATCTTGGTTGTAGATTTTTCCCTTTCAATACTTTAAATATATCCTGCCATTCCCTTCTGGCCTGCAGAGTTTCTGCTGAAAGATCAGCTGTTAAGTGTATGGGGTTTCCTTTGTATGTTACTTGTTGCTTCTCCCTTGCTGCTTTTAATATTCTTTCTTTGTGTTTAGTCTTTGTTAGTTTGATTAGTATGTGTCTTGGCGTATTTCTCCTTGGATTTATCCTGTATGGGACTCTTCGTGCCTCTTGGACTTGATTGGCTATTTCCTTTTCCACGATGGGGAAATTTTCAACTATAATCTTCAAAAATTTTCTCATACCCCTTTTTTCCCTTCTTCTTCTGGGACCCCTATAATTTGAATGTTGGTGCATTTGATATCGGAGAAGGCAATGGCAAGCCACTCCAGTACTCTTGCCTAGAAAATCCCATGGATGGAGGAGCCTGGTAGGCTGCAGTCTGTGGGGTCGCTAAGGGTCAGACACGACTGACTGACCTCACTTTCACTTTTCACTTTCACACATTGGAGAAGGAAATGGCAACCCACTCCAGTGTTCTTGCCTGGAGAATCCCAGAGACGGGGGAGCCTGGAGGGCTTCCATCTATGGGGTCACACAGAGTCGGACACGACTGAAGTGACTTAGCAGCAGCGGCAACAGCATTTGATATGGTCCCAGTGGCCTCTGAGAATGTCCTCAGCTCTTTTCATTCTTTTTACTTTATTCTGCTCTTCAGAAGTTATTTCCACCATTTTATCTCCCAGCTCACTGATTCATTCTTCTGCTTCATATATTCTGCTATTGATTCCTTCTAGAGTATTTTTAATTTCAGCAGTTCTGTTGTTTGTCTCTGTACATTTACTCTTTAACTCTTCTAGCTCTTTGTTAATTGATTCTTGCATTTTCTCCATTTTGTTTTCAAGGTTTTTGATCATCTTTACTATCATTATTCTGAATTATTCTTCAGGTAATTTTCCTGTTTCCTCTTCATTTATTTGAACCTCTGTGTTTCTGGTTTGTTCCTTCATTTCTGCAGCATTTCTCTGACTTTTCTTTCTTTTTTTTTTTTTTGTTAAGTTATTGTGTTTGAGGCCTCCTTTTCCCAGGCTTCAAGAAAAGTTGAATTCTTTCCTTGAAGAAGGTTGAATTCTTTTTTCCTTTTAGTGTTTGCCCTCCTAAGGTTGGTCCAGTGGTTTGTGTGAGGTTCGTATAGGGTGAGATTTGTGCTGAGTTTTTGTTTGTTCGTTTTCCCTCTGATGGGCAAGGCTGCTGCTGCTAAGAGTGAGGTAGTATTCCTGTTTGCTGATGATTTGGTTTGTATTTTTGTTTTGTTTGTTGTTTAGATGAGGCATCCTGCACAGGGTGCTACTGGTGCTTGGGTGATACCAGGTCTTGTATTCAAGTGGTTTCCTCTGTGTGAGTTTTCATTATTTGATGTTCCCTAGGGTTAGTTCTCTGGTAGTGTAGGGTCTTGGAGTCAGCGCTCCCGCTCCAAAGGCTCAGGGTTTGATCTCTGGTCAGGAATGAAGATTCCACAGTGGTTTGTTATGGCATTGCTGCTGCTGCTGCTAAGTCACTTCAGTCATGTCCGACTCTGTGCGACCCCACAGACGGCAGCCCACCAGGCTCCGCTGTCCCTGGGATTTTTAAGGGAGAGTAAAACAAATATCCAAAAATGAGAAACCGAAGATTAACCCCAGGCAAACAGCAGTTAGAAAATCAGGCAAATAATAATTAAAATAATGGAATATACATATATACATATACTCCCATGAGCAAAGTGAAAACAGTCCAACAAAAATAAAACAGTAGATTGACCGGGCAAACAGAGGAAATAAAAAATTATATTTACCAGTTAAGAACAAAACTAACTTAAGCACAAACTGGAAAACAAAACTAAAGCAAGGTGCCAAGTGGGGAATAAAGCAATGAAAACAAAACTAACAAATATGTTGAGAGGAAAGGAAAGAAAGAAAAAAAAGAAAGATATACAAAGTTAAATAGAGGTAGATGAAGAAGATTTATATACATTAAAGAGTAACTGCAAGGGGAAAAGAACAGTAGGAAAGGCAAGTGAAGGAATAAATGTAGAAAAAATATAATAGGTTTAAAAAATTAAAATTATAAAAAAGAGACAAAAATGGAAGAAGAAAGAAAAAAGGGATAAAAAGGAAAATTCCACAGAACTGCAAAAGCCCAATGTAGAGGCAGAGGTTTATAACAATAGTAGAAAGTGTGACTGAATATACATATCCATACACACCCATAAGCAAAATCAAAACAGTCCAACAAAAATTAAGTACAATAGATTGACCTGGCAAACAAAGGAAACCAAAAATTATATCTACCAGAACAAAACTAATTAAAGCACAAACTGGAAAACAAAACTAAAGCAAGGTGCCAATTGGGGAATAAAGCAATGAAAATAAAACTAACAAATACATTGAGAGGAAAGGAGAGAAAGAAAAGAAGAAAGAATAGCTATGCAAGGTTAAATAGAGGTAGATAAAGAAGATTTATATATGTTAAAGCTTAACTGCAAGGGGAAAAGAATAGTAAGAAAAGCAAACAAAGAATAAATGTAGAAAAAATAATAATAAGTTCAAAAAATTAAAATTAAAAAAAAGAAAAAAAAAGAGGAAAACTCCACAGAACTGCAAAAGCCCATCGTAAAGGCAGAGGTTTATAACAACAATAAAAAGTGTGACTGAGAAAAGAAAAAAACAAAAAAAGCTCAAAAGCTTAATTGGATTTCTTAGTGCCAATAAAATTGACAACTACAACAGATGGGAAAAAAAAATCCAAAAGAATCTACAGAACAAGTCAAAAAATAAGAATAATAAATGTTTTCCTTGAGTCACTGCTGTCAGAGTCCTTTCCTGTGCAGGGAATCACAGTCCACCTTACCTCCTTAGGATGCCCTCCAACACTGTACTGATCTCTGGACCTGCTGTGGGGGCTGCTCAGATTCTAATCTGGTCCTGCTCCTGTGTGTTCTTGTCTCCAATGTCCACAGAGCTAGGGCGTTTTATTTTGTGGGAGCTCTCAATGGCCTTTTATATATTCCATAGACACAGAGTCTATTAGTTAATGTGTGGATTTAATCTGCAGCTTGTACAGCTGGTAGGAAGGTTTTGGGTCTTCTTCCTTAGCTGCACTGCCCCTTGGTTTTAATTGTGGTTTTATTTCCACCTCTACATGTGGGTTGTCCACTAGTGTTTAGCTCCTGAGGCCACCCTGGAGGGCTTGGGTTTGCCCCTGTGAAGGCCAGGTGTGGAAGTGATGCAGCTGATTGGATCACAGGGATTCTGGCAGCACCAGGTACTCAGCGGGGTTGGTGGCTAGGTATGGCAACCAGTACTGGCCAATATGCTTCAGTATTCTTGCCTGGAGAACCCCCTCTCTGACAGAGAAGCCTGGCAGGCCACAGTCTACAGGGTCGAAAAGAGTCGGACAGGACCAAAGTGACCCTGTGCACATAAACACAAGACTTTTTTTTTTTTTTTTTTTTGCCTGTGGCAGCTCTGCCCCAGTGAGAGTTGAGTGTGAAGGTGGTGCAGCTGCTTGGCTTGCAGGGACCTTGGCGACACCAAGTATTCAGGGACACAGACTGCCTTCACAGCAGGAGTTATGGCCCTATCAGAGTCTTTTTTCAAGCCTCTTGTAGCTGGCGATCAGAAGACCTCTTTGGCCAGTCTTTCTCCATAGCTCCACCCATTCAGGCACTTAGAGGGCTCCCTTGCCTGGGGTCCTTCTCTGTTGTTCGGTGCATCAGGCACTTAAAGGGGCACCCTGGGTGGGGTCCTACTCTGTAGTTCAGTGCCTCAGGCATTTGATGGTCCAGCCTCTATTGTTCAGCTGCTGCAGCTGGCATGTGGAGAGAGAGAGGCTATGGTAATGGCTCCACCCTCTACGTGTGACTCAGCAGTGTCGCCTTTCTTTCATGGCTGCCTGGCTTTCCTCCACAGGCATTTCCCACCATGATCTCCTCCCTCATATCCCCTTGATCTGTCTCTCCAAGGTCAACAGCAGCCCTTGAACTGGGATTGCTCCACAATCCCTAAACTCCAGCTCCCAGCCTCTGCCCCTTCCAGGAGACCCGCATTCCTGCCCGGCATATGGCTTCGGCAAGGACTGTCAAGTTCTCATTCCATTTAGGCTGCCACAGATCAGCTGTTTCACTCTCAGCCTTAAATGTTTCTCCTCTGCCTCAGACAGTTGCCCCACTGTGGGGATTAGACCCCTGCTTCAGTTCCCCCACCTGCCAAGGACAGGTCCAGTCGTACTAACATTCCTGTTTTTCCCCCCAGTTCCTTCATCCTACCAAGTTTTGCATGGCTCTATATATTCTTTTCCACTGGTCAGGTACTCCTGTCCGCTCTCAGCTGGTGTTCTGCATGCATTTCTGTGTCTGAAGGTGTATTCTTGATGTATCCTTGGAGAGAGATGTACTCCACGTCCACCAGCTCCTCTGCCATCTTGTTCTCTCCTCTTTTGTTTTAATTAATTTTTTAAAATTGAAATATAGTTGATTTACAATGTCTTAATATTAGTTTCAGGTGTACAACATATACTCCATTTAAAGTCATCATATAATATTGGCTATATTCTTTGTGATATATATGACATCCTTGTATTTTATTTATCTTATACCCAGGAGTTTGTACTTAATCCCCTTCCCCTTTCTCGCGTCTCCCCCCTTCCCATCCCCCAATGGATAACCTAGTTCTCTGTATCAGTGAGTCTGTTTATGTTTTGTTATATCCATTCATTTATTTTTTAGTTCCCATGTGTAAGTGAAAACATAACAGTATGTATTTTTCTCTTACTTAGTTTACTAAGCATAATATCCTGTAGGTCCATTCATGTGGATGCAGAGTTTTGCAAAAATTGCAAATTTTTTGTTACTGAATAGTATTCCTTTGTGTCCATCTTCTTTGTCCTTCCGTGTGGGTTTTTTTTTAAGTCAAAGATTCTTTTATTTTAAAATAAAATGAGGTTTTTAAAATATTTACTTTTATTTATTTATTTGGCTGTGCTGGGTCTTAGTTCCAGCACACAGAATCTTCTATCCTTGTTTTAGCATGCAGGATCTTTAATAGAATCTAGTTCCCCAGCCAAGAATGGAACCCCTGCATTGGAAGCACAGCTTCTTAGCCACTGGACCATCAAGGAAGTCCTTATCTATTCATCTGTTGATGGACACTTACATTACTCTGTACTGTTTTCCATTACAGCAGTGTCAATTGACATTCCAGCCAACAGTGTACTAGGGTTCCCTTTTCTCCCTAGTCTCACCAATTTATTATTTGTGGTCTTTTTGACAGTATACATTCTGACAGGTGTAAAGTTCTGTCTCATTGTGGTTTTGCTTTGCTTTTCTATGATGATTAGTGATATTGAGCATCTTTTCATGGGCCCTTTCACCATCTATATGTCTTCTTTGGAAAAATGTTTGTTCAGATCTTCTGACTATTTTTAACCAGGTGGTTCATTTTTTTTAATATATATATTATGAATTGTATGAGCTCTTTATATATTTTGGATATTAACCACTTATAAGACATGTCATTTGCAAATAACTTTTCCCATTCAGTAGTTTGTCTTTTCATTTTGTTGATGGTTTCCTTCTTTGTGCAAAAACTTTTTAATTTAATTACTTTCCATTGTTTATTTTTGCTTTTGTTTCCCTTTCCTAAGGAGACAGATTCAAAAAATTATTGTTAAGATTTATATTAAAGAGTGTACTGCTTATGTTTTCTTCTAGGAGTTTTACAGTTTCCAATTTTACATTTAACCCATTCTGAATTTATGTTTGTATGTGGTATGAAAAAAAATTATAATTTCATTCTTTTACATGTACTTGTCTGGTGTTCCCAACACCACTGTTAAAGATACTCTCTTCCCCATTGCATAGTTTTGCCTCCTTTGTCATAGATTAATTGGCCATAGGTGTGTAGGTTGATCTCTGGGCTCTCCTGTTCCATTGATCTGTGCATCCATTTCTGTGCTGGAGGCCTGTTGTTTCTTTTTAAACAATATAAAATGTTGGGCTGGGACATTGGTGTGGGAATTTTAGTTAAGGTGGCCAAAGAAGGTGATTTTAAAGACCTGAGAGAAGTGAAGGAGCTAGCCATGAACATACTGGATGCAGAAATTCCAGGCAAAATGCAAATCAGTTGCAAAGCACCAAGGTGGAGATGTCTCTGGCACATTAGAGGAAAAGCCAGGAGGCCAGTGTGGCTGGAGCAGAGTGAAAGTGAAAGTCGCTCAGTCGTGTCCAACTCTTTTGCGACCCCATGGACTGTATAGTCCATGGAATTCTCCAGGCCAGAATACTGGAGTGGGTAGCCTTTCCCTTCTGCAGGGAATCTTCCTAATCCAGGGATTGAACCCAGGTCTCCCACCTTGCATGTGGATTCTTTACTGCCTGCAATGCAGGAGACCTGGGTTCCAGGAGCAGAGTGAACACAGGGGAAAATGTTTGGAGACAAAAGTGGAGTCATAACTGGGCCGGTCACCTACTGATGACCTCATAGACAATCTAAGAACTTCAGCATGTTATCCAAGGGAGTCCAGATTTCCTTTGGATAGTTTTAAGCAGAAGAGTGAACTAATCCTCTGTATTTTAACAGACACATTCTAGCTGCTATGGACTGAGTGGGGGTGGGGGGAGCTGAAGCAGGGAGGCCAGTAAGGAGGCTTTTTTAAGACTCCGAGCAAGAGATGATTTTATAGGAAGACCAGTTGCATGAGTATTGAAAACGGGTTGTAAAAGGAAGAGGGTTCAAGGATGACACCAAGGTATTTGCTAAGGCTGGAGAAATTCTGTTGCATTACCTGAGATAAGAAAGGCTAGGGAGCAGAGATGGGGTCCGGGGGGTGGCTCAGGGTTGGACAGATTAGTTTGAGATACCTGCTGGGCATCCCGCTAGGAGTATCAAATTGGTGATTGGATACATAGGTCTAGAGTTAAGTAAGAGGTGGTGTTGAAGGTACAGATTCAGGAATTATCATTACATATTTAAATTTTGAAGGTGATATGATATCCCCTGAGATTACTAAGAGGATGTTGAGATGGAAAGAGAAGAAGCTCCAGGAGTGAATCTGTGGCACTCTGAGAGTTAGAGTTCTGTGAGCTATGAAGGAATGGCCAGAACGTAGAAAGGAAACTAGTGAAGTGTAACACTATGGAAGCCAAATGAGGAAAACAGTTTAAGAGAAAGAATAACGCATGTGTCGAGTGCTACAGATGGGTTAGATAAGGTAAGACTGAGAACTCATGGTTGGATAGAGTATGATTTCTCTAATTCTCCCCTGACTTATAATGGGTTGTCTTGCTCTGACTTCCCCCCAACAGGTTGTAGCAGATACCAATGTAAGTGCCATCGCAACTCAGCTTGAGAACATATCTACGGGCTACCACATTGGTTCGCCCACTGCTGAGCATCATCTGGAGGACACAGAGTGAGTATTCTAGAAGCAGAGTGCCTCTTATGTGTGTGGGCAAAGCTCAGTGAGACCTTGTCCAGATTGTAGAGTATGCCCCGTAAGGGAGAGGAATGGATAGTGCACATTACATTTTCTGATTCCTGGAGAACCTCCAAGAAAACACCAGGGTTGTTCCACTTCTCACAGGGCTTTGTTCCATCATGTGAGTTCTTCATGAACTGTTGCTATTGGGCCTATACACACTGCATCTGGCCACTGTGCATGTGCCCTGTCCACCCAGAAACCCCAGATTTATAGCCTAAGCTCACCCTGCTTTATTATGCAGAGAAACACGTGCCCTAAGTTTTCTAAGCTAAAATCTTGTTCTGAGGTTAACTCTTCTTGTCATAATTGCTGACATTTTTTTTTTGTTAAAACCTGTCACTGCAGTTAAAGTTGCTCATCAAAGCAGTGTTTCTCAAACTAGAATATCCATAAAAATAATCTAAAAGCATATTTAAAAATTGTAATTCTTCTGGCCCATTCACAGAGAGCCTGAGTAGGTGGTCGACATTGGGTTCTCCAGGAAAATGTTGCTGCAGATAAGCTGGGGACTCAGACTTTGAGAAATGCTGCCCCAGAAGTTACTCCAGTTCCACAAGTGCCTGGTCACTAGCCAGTGCTCAATAAATGTTTGTGGACTGATCTGAGTGATTTATTGGAAGGATCTAGTGATCACAGCCATTCCCAACTTTTTCCTGATTGTTCATCAATTTAAGTGAGAGCTTTGATTTTGTTTTTCTTAAGAATATTGAACTAGGTTCATTTTACTTTCTTTTCATTATGAAAATAATGAATGCTTGCTACTAAGATGGACAAATACATGAAAGTATAATATTTTCAAGCCATAGTGGCTCTTTATTTATCAGGACCCTTGTGTGAAGAATAGGGTTCACGTAATACCCTTCAATGTGTTGTGGAATTGCAGAGGTGCCCTGTGACCCTGGGTCCTTTGCTATGATCCCACAGCTGCCAGCAGGCTGGGAACCACTAGCATAAAATAATTTAAAGATCACTTACAATCTGACCACTGTTAACATTTGGGTTTTGTTTTTTTTTTTACTAGTCTTCTACATGAAAGTGTATTAAAACTAATAAAATGAAAGTGTGAGATAAATGGAAACAAACTCCACGTAGTGTTGCCAATGGAGGAGTGGAGCTGGTTTTCCTCTCTCCCTAAGGAAACAGGCTCTAATTGTGAATAGGCACAGTTATGAAGGTCTCTAAGGATTTGGTGGGCCCCAGGGGCTAGCTCTGAAACAATGGCTTTGGACTTCAAGGTTCCCACCTCAGTATCCTTGGAAATGGGGGCTGTGTTTAAAAGAGGAGACATGAATCAAGTTCATGTCCAGCCAGTGGGCTATACTGAGAGTGCTGATAAGGCTACAAAGTGGTGAAAGGTAGAATCATATTCATGACATCATTACCATTCAGCCATAGGGGATAATATCATTATTTCAGCAGATATTTATTGAGTGCCTTCCTAAGACACTGTTCAAGTGTTGGGTCCTGAGGACTCAAACTCAGAAACATAGGTGAAGGCATTACCCCAGTTCTCATGGAACTGCCAGAGAATTAAAAAAACAGACCCATAAATCCATGGTTATAAACAGTTGGTAAGTGCTGGAGAACCAAGTTCAATGAGAGAGAGAAGTAAGCACAGGGTCCTTTGAAACCATGGAAGAGAGACATAACTCAACTAGGGAGTGTTGCTGCTGCTGCTGCTGCTAAGTCACTTCAGTCGTGT